>NC_059304.1:17443485-17448485 GCF_017591435.1 Portunus trituberculatus
TTTCCTCCTTTGCTTCCTTACGCCTCTCTCTCTCTCTCTCTCTCTCTCTCTCTCTCTCTCTCTCTCTCTCTCTCTCTCTCTCTCTCTCTCTCTCTCTCTCTCTCTCTCTCTCTCTCTCTCTCTCTCTCTCTCTCTCTCTCTCTCTCTCTCTCTCTCTCTCTCTCTCATTAAACCACCCTCTTGAGTGTTATCAAAGACAAACGTGTATCGGAAACCCTGGCCACCTTATGACCCTGTTGTTGTGTCTGTGCATCCTTTTTATTAATGCAAGAGTCTGTCCAGTAGCAAGAGAAAGGCAAGAAAAACACTAGAAAAAAGTCTCACAGTCATAAATAATTGTCCAAAATGAATGAGTTGATTGGATATGATTTATTATTACGTGTTGGTATTACTTTTGTGTTTCCCGCTGCGTGATTCTCCTCCCCCTCCTTGCTCCGTTTGGGAAGGAAAATGAATACGACAAATGATCTATAGATGGGGAGGTTTAGTTACCGTTATGGTTTATTTTAAGGTTAAGGTTAGGTTAGGTTAGGTTAGGTTAGTTTTATTTATGTATTTATTTATTTATTTATTTATTTATTTATTTATTTATTTATTATGATTTTTTTGGGGGGAGGACTAGGTGGAGTTAGGTTAGGTTAGATTAGGTAAGGTAAGGTTAGGTTAGGTAAGGTAAGATTAGATTAGGTTAGGTTAGGTTAGATTAGGTTAGGTTAGGTTACATTAGGTTAGGTTAGGTTAGGTAACATTAGGTTAGAGGGTTAGGTTAGGTTAGGTTAGGTAAGGTTCGATTCGACTTATTAGCTCCTGTTATTATTGTTGCTATATTCCCACCGCGTGTATCTCTATAGTTCCTGAGTGAAGAGAAGCCCACCAAGCGCTTCACACTCCTTTCTCCACTCTCCACTCTCAATTCTCCGCCCCTTCCCCGAACAGATCAGTGAAAAGCACATCCTACTTCCTGGTGTTTCCTGACTCATCGGCGCAGCTTTCTAACCCAATTGCTGTGACTCAAGAAACAACATGTGGACACCCGGTGGTCATTCTTCCGGCCTGCATGCTTCCCATTTAGTCTCTCTCTCTCTCTCTCTCTCTCTCTCTCTCTCTCTCTCTCTCTCTCTCTCTCTCTCTCTCTCTCTCTCTCTCTCTCTCTCTCTCTCTCTCTCTCTCTCTCATTACCTTATCGTTATGAATATATTTATCTTATTTACCTAGTTTATGCTCTCCTTGCCTTCTATCGCAAGAAAAACACACTCAAATCCCCCTCGTCTGTCTTCATCCACGCATACTTATCTCCTATTTTTCCTGCTTCCTCCTTTCTTCCTCTGCCATTCCTTTCATTCCCGAGACTTACTCCTTCCTTCCTTATTCGTCTTATTCACCAGCTTGCTTCAGTCTTCCGTTCTTGCTTTCACTTGGCGGACAGACAGACAGATAAACCACTTTAATCCTACTCCCTAGCCTGACTCACTCCCACTACTGCTTGTCTGACTCATTCGGGTACTCTGCTCATCACTCCCTCCCCCGTGACTCAGACGTGACAGCTTAGCGGCGCGGGCGAGGCGAGGCGAGGTTGAAGGTCTCAGGGGTAGCTTGAGGAAGGAGGACTGAGCGTTAGGTCACTGGAGGTTGTAAGGTACGGAAGGGCAGGGAGGAGAGAAGGAAGGTCTGTTTAGAGAAGGAAGGGAGAGGTACCGACGCATTTCTTTTTATATCCTTTTCTTTGCCTGTAGATGCATGACTGAAGAAGTGCAAGGCATGTTACTGATGCTGTCTTTGTGTGTGTGTGTGTGTGTGTGTGTGTGTGTGTGTGTGTGTGTGTGTGTGTGTGTGTGTGTGTGTTTGTTTGTTTGTTTGTTTGTCAAGGTAAAGGTGAGGCACTTCACTAACCCCTTCCCCCACCATGCGGAGGCCACAGCCCCGATGTTCACCTGCCACTTAAAGCCATGCTGTGTGATATACATATAAGCACCGCGAGTGTTTACCTTCCTCCACAAAGCCAGGGTGGTGGTGTCGTGCAGGTGCGGCGTTCCCTCAGCCGCTGTGACCTGGGGTGGGCGTCCTGTGGTGGCCCAGCAGGAGTGGCGGGCGGCGCGGTGGGCCTGGCGCCGCAGCCTTCCCTGGACAGCACCGCAATGCCAAATTAGGCTCTTGCACTGGAGACCTCCGACGACAATATACCTCACTGCTCTCACCTGTGCCGTGTGCATGTTGGGACACTGCTCAGGCGCACACACACACACACACACACACACACACACACACACACACACACACACACACACACACACACACACACACACATATATATATATATATATATATATATATATATATATATATATATATATATATATATATATATATATATATATATATATATATATATATATATATATATATATATATATATTTAATGTTGAGGCATGTGGGGGAAGGAAGGAACGGTGAATACAGGCAGCCATAATTCAGGCAGTCGCTCATTACTAACACATAAAAACTTGTATATCACGTCCCCGCCGCCCACTCATCACTGTGTCACCGCCCCGCGCCCCTCGTGAGTGCGCCGCCCCTCATACACTTGTTCCATAAATTAACAGATACGCTTTTTATTCTGCCATCAGTAGTTTGAACGAGAATTTAAAAACTGTTCCACGGTCAACTTTTTCATTCAACTTTTATTGGAATGGAAGAATTTAAATATATATTATAATCTCATTACCTGACAGGTGGGCCCAGTTGGCGGGGAATTTATGGGCGCGGGGCTCGGAAATGTTGACGCGGCGCCTGAGCTGCGCTGGTCGGAATGTATTCATTTTTAAGTAGAATAGTTAGTTAGTTGGTTAGGATAGCGAGCTGTTATGTGTGTGTGTGTGTGTGTGTGTGTGTGTGTGTGTGTGTGTGTGTGTGTGTGTGTGTGTGTGTGTTGTCTATCTGTCTGTCTCTGTGTCTATCTTCTTGGCTGTCTGTGTCTCTGTTTATCTGTCTGTTTATAGGTCTGAAAAAAAAAAACATCAAGAATGAAAAACAAGAGGTGGAGAACGAAACTGAATGAAAGGAGGAAAAGAAGAAATGATAAAAAAAACAAACAAACAAAGGGAACAAGAAGAACAATGAAGAGCCGTTAAGAGAAATAAGTAATTAATAAAGAATGTGAATGGTGTGTGATGGAAGATGAAGAGGTGCAGAGGAGGAAAAAGAAGTCACTTGACGTAATAAAAGGTGGTCACAGGTAGAGGTTAAGTGGAGGTGAGCCAGCATGTGATGTCCTCAGGCTCTCCCTCCACCACCAGCCTTTTAACTCCTCCCTCCTCTACTCCTTCATCCTTCCATTAACTCCTTCAATACTGAGACGGATTTTTACCTTGATTTTGCGGTATGATTAGACGATTTTATTGACATTAGGAAGGGTCTATGGAGGTTAAAAAGATGAATGGCCACAGTCTTTACTATTCTGACCCCACCACATATTTCTGAACCTGTGTAAAATCACCAAAATAGTAACCAGAATGAATAAAAGAAAACGCGTCATGGTACAGAAGGAGTTAATCTTCCCCTCTTTGCTCTATCATTTGGTTCTCGCACCTTCTCTCATCCCTCCCTCTCTCTATTCCCTCTATTTATTTTCTCATGTTTCCCAGTCTCTATTCCTTCACTCCATCAATATTCTTTACCATTCTCTATCCTCCCTTGGTTCTATATTGTTTTGTTCCTTCCTTTATCACTTTCCCACTCTCTCTCTCTGTTTTCTTTGAGTTTTCAGTGTTTTTCTCTACTTATTCATCTCTTTATCTTCTATCTCTTGGTTCTCTTTTGTACGCATCATCCTTCTCTTTCTTTCTTTGCCTCTCTGTCTCTGTCTGTATGTTTGTCTCTGTTTCTGTCTGTCTGTGTCTCTCTCTCTCTCTCTCTCTCTCTCTCTCTCTCTCTCTCTCTCTCTCTCTCTCTCTCTCTCTCTCTCTCTCTCTCTCTCTCTCTCTCTCTCTCTCTCTCTCTCTCTCTCTATCTGTTCTTTGTATCTCTCCTTTTCCCCTAGTTCACTCTTATCTTCTATTTTGTATCATCATTCTAGAGGTCTTTGTATTTATTTTTTCCTGTCCATTTACTTCTCTTTCCTTAAACCCTCTCCTCTCTTTCCATCTCTCTCTCTCTCTCTTCTCTCCTCTCTCATTCACTCCTATCATCTCTCTTACTCTTACGTATTATTCCCTCTTACTCCTCCTCCTTCTTTTCCTCCTCCTCTTCTTCCTCCTCACAGTGTGTCTTCAAGTTTCCCAGGCTCCCATCGGCTGCGACATTAATAAACCTCTCAGGAAGGATTATGATTACGTGTCTGGTTTTTTTTTTTTTTTTTTGTACATCCTGAGGCTCGCTACTGGCCGCCCCGCCCCCTCACGACCACGCAAAATTAAATCTGGTATATAGCTGGTGGTGTTTCAGGGAAGAGCGTGAGAGTGAAGGGCGAGTAGCGAAGCAAGGGTGTGTGTGTGTGTGTGTGTGTGTGTGTGTGTGTGTGTGTGTGTGTGTGTGTGTGTGTGTGTGTGTGTGTGTGTGTGTGTGTCCTTTCTTCCCATCTTCACTCCACGTGCAGTTATTGTTAATTTTTTTTGTTTTTTTGTTTTTTATTTATTTATTTTTATTTTTTGCTTTTGTTTGTATGCTTGGATTCCTGTCTGTCTGTCTGTCTGTCTGTCTGTCTGTCTGTCTATCTATCTGTCTGGCTATCTTTCTATCTATCTATCTATTATCTATCTATCTATCTATCTATGTAGCTGCCTGCATGCCTAACCTTTTTCCCTCCTTTTCTTTCACCTCTCCTCTCCCTCGCCGTCTCCCTCTTCCTCTTCACCCGAACCACCACCACCACCACCACCACCACAACGACAACGACAATAAACGACAAAAGACCACTGAAAACAACACAGGCCACATGAGCACTACACTGTCACGTCACGTCATGTCACTGGGCGGGAGGTGAGGGCTGAAGAGAGAGGAAGGAA
>NC_059304.1:17453485-17495985 GCF_017591435.1 Portunus trituberculatus
CAGGTTCTAAGGCCGAGGACAGTATAGTTCCCTGCATCTCCTCCACAATCCTCGCTTAGCGTCCCACCTTGGCTTCCTCAAAGGCAGAAGCACTGGTGGGGGAACTAATTTGAACAACGCCGTGATATCTGCATTAGATAACCACTGTTGGTACCTTATCTCCTCTGCGTGAAAACAAGCTATCTTCTCCTGTTCTTCCTCCGCCGACCCCGCCGCCGCCGCCGCGAGTGTCGGGGTGGCCAGTGGTGGGTGCTCGGCAGGACGCACCGTGATGCAGCACAAACTTGCCACCGCCAGGAACACTTGCACTCCTCTCAGGACGCGTCAGATGATGGCTCTCCTACTTGTCTGTGTCACGGCACTGATGGGAGGCACTTGGCTTGAAGTAACTTCTATCACGGTGATGTTGCTACTACTGCTGCTGCTTGTGCTGCTGCTGCTGCCACTACTGCTGCTACTGCTGCTGCTGCTGGCTAGTGGTGATGGTGTTGCTGTATCTGTTTCTGAAGTTGTTTGATGACGTTCTTGTTGAGTCACATGTCCCTGTATCTTCATTAACCAGACTTTTTGATATTATAAACTTAATTTTCTTCCCTGATACGTCTATGCCGTGTTCTCCCCATCCTTGGAGAGAAACACGCCGGCCACACACCAGGCAGGGAAACCAGTCCGTTAGGAGACTACTATTTACAGTTACACCGAGACAAGGCACTCTGTCCTAATACTCGGCCTGACCTTACCACTGAAATGTGCCTCCACCACTTCAGAAAGACCCTGGCATTTCCTTCCGTGGGTTTTCTGGGAAGATGTCTCGGCCTGTGTGACAAAACCTGTTCTGGCGCAGGCTCCTCCCTAGCGACTCTCCTGTAATACCAATACTGTCCTCAACCTGTCCCTGTCCTGTCCAGTAAGTGCAGGTCATTCTTGTGTGCCCGTGACCTCCCCACGCATGAAGACCCGTGTCAAGTAATGTCCGTATTCTGAAACGCTTTGCTTTCTCACTGATTATTTTCAAAGGTCACAGGCATGATTAGCAGAGTTCTCAGAGTGTTCCTCATGTTTTTAGTGTAAAAATGCTGTTAATTTCTTACCAGAATCATAAAAACACTTAAAATACATGCAACTTCAACTAGAGCCTTTTGAAAGTAATGGCGGTGCGGACAAAGGTGTTTCAGAATGTAATCTTAATCCAGCTCCTTTATAACGCTTCCTTGTCCCGGATTGTTGGCACCTGATCTCTCCTTACGCCAGCCACTCATGTCTTGGTCTGTAAAGGGAAGGAAAATTAAAGTACCTCCTGCCCTAAAACTGTGTGATGTGTAGCAACAGCGAGGCTTCCTTTTGTATCTCAGGAGGTGCCTTATGTAGGTCACCCGGCCCTTTGCAGTCTGCTTTATTTTGTTATCTTTAAATTGACTTTTAAGAGGACGTCGATAAAAGGGATTTCTTCTTACCTTTTACGGCGCTTCGTAAGTCTTTTCTACACACACACACACACACACACACACACACACACACACACACACACAGAGAGAGAGAGAGAGAGAGAGAGAGAGAGAGAGAGAGAGAGATGCGTTGTATAAGCTGCAACTCTCAGGACCTTGTCAGAAACTCCGTAAGTTCAGGGTCATAAAGCTAATTTTACCCGAGAGAATGTCATCGCTCTCATAAAATAGTGTGACTGCGTTGACACGTCAGATGCCGCCAATTAACCACCTGCCTGAACTTTGTAGCGCTCGAGGAAAAAAAAAGAATACTACAAGAACCTCAAAGATTGACACGTGCCTTAGGCGATTCTCCTTGACACATTGTTGTCAGTGGACTCTCAGTGCGTCAGTCATTTAATCTCGCTATACTATTCCTTTTATTTATTTACTTATTTATGTATATATTTATTTATTGGTTAAGAGGAAAGGAAGCTCAGCAGGTATTTTTCCCCGTACATTTGTATCTATGATTTATTTTTACTTGTGTGCACGTTTGGCTTGTCTCCTCCCACGATAAAAGTAATCAATAAATAAATTCAGTAAATATGTGGATAGATAATAAATAGATCATTCTACTTATCGTCTCATGCGAGCTTTTTCCTCACCCAAGTGGACGGCGTGCATTGTAGCTAATTCCTAGCACACTTTACTTACATTATCTAGAACACTCCCAGCGGCTCCACGTGATCTTGTTTTTGCAGTGACTTTAATCAGTGAATCAATCAACTAATGTTCGGGGCTCGTGCTTCACAGATACCCCAGTCTTGTAGTTCATTCGCTGTTAACTCATGCCAGACAACAGAGGTTCTTGTGAGACAGTGAATCATGCAGCGCTCACTTCAGCACTGATGGGTTCACGCTGAGTCACGGAAACACTGTCCAGTACATCGTAACCCCTTCAGTACTGGGACGCATTTCCACCTTGACATTTGTGTACGATTAGATAATCTTATTGACATTAGGAAGGGTCTTTGGAGATCAGAAGATTAATGGCCACAGTCTTCACTATTTTAACTCCTCCACATGAGTTTCTGAAGCTGAATGAAATCGCCAAATAGTAGCCAGAATAAATATGGAAACTCGTCATGGTACTGAATGGGTTAAAAAGAATCACACGACGCAAAGCCTAAATCATGACATCTACAAGTCATGAGATCTAACTATCCAGGAACGCATGGCTTCTTCATCTCATGTGCATACGCAGACTTGATTAAACACGGTGATTCATATTAGGCTGAACTCGCGCTAGGCCAGAAACTCTCACTTGCAAGTCACAGAAACTAACAAGTGACAGGCTCCAAGTTCACATTGACTCACGGAACTGTCCAGGTTTTTGGGATTCACTCACACTCATGAACTCAAACCAAACTGAATAATACTAGCGCTAAAACACTTCTCAGCCGTAGAAACTAATGAGACATGGACGTTAACTGGATGACATAGACTCCGATCAGTTCTGACTCGCGGGAACTGTCTAGATCTTTGGTAAACGCACTGAAACTCACAGCCTCCAGCAACACCAGACGCACTGTACATTAGTTCTTTAGCATTTCTTACTCACAAAATCTAACTAAGTGATCTCCGCGCCAACAAATTTTCGCTGACTCACGGAAACTTTACATAGATCTTCGTGAGTCACACAAACTGACAAACCCAAACAAAACCAGACGCACATTGTAATTCTAAAACACTTCTTACAATCACAGAACAGAATCTAAATAGGTGACAAACTCCACTACTACAAATACCAGTAAGTTCCCCCTCACAAGCTCGCACTCACACTAACCCATGAAGTTCCACCGTTGGTCCACAACAAACACAAACACGCAGGCTTTCAATGAGTCGGTCCACTCCGCTACCGCCGCTGGTCCGCCGCTCGCTTGCCGCCCGTCTCTCTCATCATCACTTCTCGCGCGCGGCACTCGAGGACAGCAGCCAGCGGGGGGAGTGAGGTAAGTTTGTCAGCATCGCGTCACTCTTGCTACACCAAAAGTCGGGAATTAAAACTTGGTCAGCGTTGAGAGATAAACTTGACGGTGAAAGTGTGTTTAAGTTAATATTACTGGAACATTAATTTATGTGAACAGGAGGGAGGGAGGGGTGGAAAGAGGGAGGAGGGATGTGAGCTGTCGGAGGGAAAAAGTGATTATTGTAAAGAAAAAAAAAGAGGAAAGGAGAGGAATAAAAATGAGACAGATAAGGAAAAAAAAATGTGATAGGTAGAAGTAAGTAAAAATGAAGGAAGATTAACAGAGAGAGAGAGAGAGAGAGAGAGAGAGAGAGAGAGAGAGAGAGAGAGAGAGAGAGAGAGAGAGAGCAAAATGAAAGGAAGACTAGTAAAAAAAAGAAGTCAAGGATAGAGGAACAGAGACAGGAAGGAAAAGTGAGAAGAGAAAAGGATTGTGGAGAGGAAAGAGAGAGAGAGAGAGGTATGTGATGGAGGAAAATGAGAGGAGGCGAGAAGAACGGTATGAGGAAAAGGAGAGTTATGCGACGAGGAAAGGAAAAGATAATAAACCGGAAATATTAATGGAAAACATTAGATAGGAGGAGGAGGAAGAAGAAGAAGAAGAAGAAGAAGAAGAAGAAGAAGAAGAAGAAGAAGAGGGAGAGGAAAAGGATGTCAGGCTGCAAGATGTAAATTAAATAAACAAAGATAACTGAATTAAGAGAGAGAGAGAGAGAGAGAGAGAGAGAGAGAGAGAGAGAGAGAGAGAGAGAGAGAGAGAGAGAGAGAGAGAGAGAGAGAGACAGAGAGATGACACTACAATATTCTATCTTCACAATCTCATCAATCCTTTCTCAGTATAAATTCCAATGTTACTTTACTTCCTCGGATTTTACTCTTTTACTCCCACACTGCATGAGTGTGTGTGTGTGTGTGTGTGTGTGTGTGTGTGTGCGTGCTCGTGGGAAAAACCCGAGGGACGTGATAATGCGTTGATATGAAGGTGACTGTAAGCGGCCTGTCGAGGTTGTCTACTTCTTTGTCAGCACGTGTGAGTCACCCAGACCTCTTCTTATCTCTGGACTGTAAGCCACTTCAAGAATGTGTGTGTGTGTGTGTGTGTGTGTGTGTGTGTGTGTGTGTGTGTGTGTGTGTGTGTGTGTGTGTGTGTGTGTGTGTTTATTCAGTTATAAGTAGATGTATATGATTTACGTATAGCTTGCCATATATGTACTCTCTCTCTCTCTCTCTCTCTCTCTCTCTCTCTCTCTCTCTCTCTCTCTCTCTCTCTCTCTCTCTCTCTCTCTCTCTCTCTCTCTCTCTCTCTCTCTCTCTGTGTGTGTGTGTGTGTGTGTGTGTGTGTGTGTGTGTGTGTGTGTGTGTGTGTGTGTGTGTGTGTGTGTGTGTGTGTGTGTGTGTGTGTGTGTGTGTGTGTGTGTGTTGACAGGCTGGAGAGATAACTTAATCCCCATTTGTAACAGAAACCACCTTATGTGTCACCGATCACACCAGAATATAGTCACCAAACGAGGAACCACAGCCGTCTTGCAATACAACTTCGTGTGAAAGGACACTCGACTCCCACCCAATGACGGGACTGTACGCCACATTCAAGAACGCTTTCCTCTCTCACCGCGACCATTTCCACAGAACACAGAGACGATTAGCCGAGTTCCATAAAGGGTATTTTTCCTGTTGATAATCCAGAAAACTTGTTAACCTGTCACTAAGATCACAGAAACATCCTTAAAAAAAAAAAAACCTGTGTCACTTCAGGTAGAGCCCTTTGAAAATAGTGAGGGTGCTGTGAGGCGCGGAAGTGTTTCAGAATGAGCCTATACAGTGTCTCTTTACGTCCATGATATTGTAATAGTTAAGTTACTCTGAGGTATGCCACGAATTATAAATCTATACTTTCTGTGGCTAGATTGACGAAAATATATATATATATATATATATATATATATATATATATATATATATATATATATATATATATATATATATATATATATATATATATATATATATATATATAAACACTACGGTACCATCACCACCATCACTTCACCACCACTATTACCGCCAGTCACCGTCACTATTATCTGAGAACCAAAACACCTTTACCGTCACGTCCATCTTATAAAACCATCACCATCACTACCAGTCAAGCTTACTATCACCTCAAGCATCCCAGAATATCTCCAGCTTCAGTTTCATCATATAAACACATCACCATCACTTCCTTAGCACTCCCCATAATTCCTACCATAACTTCAGCACCACTGTCACCTTCCACTTACTCATCAACCCCTCCTCGGTGCATGAGTCACATCACCATCACCTTAACCCGCTTCAGTACTGTGACACATTTTTACCTTGAGATTTGTGTACGATTAGACCGTTTTATTGACATTTGGAAGGGTCCATGGAGGTCAGAAGATAAATGGCCACAGTTTTCACTATTTTAATCCCCTACATGAGCTTCTGAAGGTGTATAAAATCGCCAGATAGTAACCAGAAGGCATATGGAAATGCGTCATGGTATTGAATGGGTTAACACCAAGTCACCACTATCAGCTCTGTACTCATCTCCAGCATCACCACCTCTGCCACCCGCTCCCTAGCACTCCAGTCACCACCACCACCACCACTTCCACCACTACCACATCCTCTCCCTCCTGAAGTATTGCAGATGGTAGGAAGCGTTCACCAGAAAAAATAAACGGCAAATGAAACAGAATCCGTGAGCTAAGCAGTGTAAGTTGTCACATGAAAACTGATTCGAAAAGCCACCACCATCCCTTGCCTGTCTCTCTTCTAGCCCCCTCCCCTTACCTCCCATGCCTTGCCTTGAACACCGCCTCCCTTCAACCACCGGTAAGTAAACACACAGACACACACACAGACACATAAGTAAGCTCATGTTCCCCTCGCCTGCCCTGCTAATCGTGGATAGCGTATGATGCTCTCTTCTCGTGCAGGAGTTTGTTGTCAGTGTCCTTGTCTTGTGCAACATTTCTCGGGGTCTGTTCTTGCGTCGCAGTATTGATATGATGTTTGTTTGTGTTATGACAGATTGACCGGGAGCTGCCAAGGGCCTGAGAGAAGAGGAGACGTCAAGAAGGAAGGAAGAGAGGGAGGGAGGATGACGGGGTGAGCCAGGCAGGGAGCGATTGTGAGTAAATAAAGTTAAGGAACGCGTGAGAGAGAGAGAGAGAGAGAGAGAGAGAGAGAGAGAGAGAGAGAGAGAGAGAGACATTCACAGATACACACAGAAATAGATACATAGAAACGAAGAGACAGAGACAGACGCAGACACACAAACACACAGTGACAAACAAAAACACTGGGAGAGAAAGACGCGCGCGCACACACACACACACACACACACACACACACACACACACACACACACACACACACACACACACACACACACACACACAGAGAGAGAGAGAGAGAGAGAGAGAGAGAGAGAGAGATAACTGGATAAGGAAGAGGACTAAGTTAAAACAGGAATACTTATCAGTACATTAAAACTGGGAAATACCGGTACTTTTGCGTCTCTCTCTCTCTCTCTCTCTCTCTCTCTCTCTCTCTCTCTCTGCTCTTGCATTCATTAATTTTGTTGTCCTTATTATTATTATTATTATTATTATTATTATTATTATTATTATTATTATTATTATTATTATTACCATTATTATTATCGTTGTTATTTGTTATTATTATTATTATTATTATTATTATTATTATTTTATTATCATTATTATATTATTATTATTATTATTATTATTAGTAGTAGTAGTATTGTTATTGTTCTCGTTGTTATCACGTAGCTGTTTAACTTTTCTAATTCAGCATATTAACTGCACCAACTTGCACTGCTTAGGGATGAGTGGAAGAAATATTTATTAGAGATTATAATTTCGCTTATTTGGTGTCATAGCATTATCAGTGTTTTTACTCCCGCCCTGTTGGTTGTACTGGTGTCAGATTTTCCTTGACACGTAAGTGGTGATGATTTAGCCGTGATAAGGACGCAAGTGGTGTGTCAACATGATAATTGTTGCTACATTACACACCAAGTCATCCCAAGTATTTTCCCAGTATACCACTTGCTTGACACTGGTATGTGCATTTTGTTTACATTATATATTTACATTACGATGGAGTGGCTGCTTTATGTGAACCCTGATATATATATATTTTTTTATCTTCCCATTTGCCGGTTTGTTTACATGTACACTTATCTCACTCGATTTGTGTTGATATGGAACTCTGCAGCAAATTTCTTCACTTACTTCAGTGTATAATTATGTTGCGCGCTTCAGTTCTCTCCCTCCGTTACCGTCTTTCTATCTTTCCAGCGGTGCTCTTGTCATTCTGTCACGAGTGGAGGGAGTAAGTACAGTGTAAGAGTCCTCCTACATCCATTTCATCATTCCGTTTAAGATTTACACCTGAGACAAAAAGAAGGTAAATAAGTTAACTAAATTCAATGCCCGTCAAAACTTTTTCATCATATCCAGAGCATTCGATTAGTTTCCCTCCTCCGTGACCTTCTTTACCGGGAAAAACTTGAGATCCGATCACCCTCCTCTCAGAATGGTGACGTGCGGTGAGGGGATAGCGTGGGCGTGGTGGGCGTTAGTGTTGTAGTGGGGGCGAGGTGGGCCTGTTTCTTTGTCGTGGTGAGGTGAGGATGAGTGGGGGAGGTGGTGTTGTGGAGGGCTGGGAGAGAGACTCAGTGGGTTGTGAAAACTTTGCTTGAGTCGAGGTGGAGTTGTATGGTTGTGATGGTGGGCTAGGGGTGATAGATGGGTCTTGTAGGATGGGCTGAAGTAGTGTGGTAGGGGATCGGTGAGCCCGGTAGGGTTGCAGGCGAAGGTGTGGTGGCGGGAGGTGGTGGACGGCTGGCCTCTTCAGGTATAGTCAGACTCAGAGGCTACCCTGTTGAGTTGCCGCTCCTCGCCACACGCTCACCATTTCCCTCACTTCCCTGACAACCTTATGGCCCCGAGCATTGTTCCTGCCTCACTAATACTCAAAATAGTATACTTTTTCGCTCGTACTAATACAGAAGCGGCTGAGGCTGTTCTGTAGATGTTACGCAGGTAATTGTGTAGCCAGATTCATAGTGTTAGCGGCTCGTTTTAACGCATCTTGCGCCTCCTCTCCTTCCTTCTCTCTCCCTCTCCCTCCATCAAAGTCTTCCCGCTCGCATGTCTGGTCCAGGTGAAGTTAACATTATTAACCCGTGCCCCAGCTAGCTGCATGGACCCCTCACCTGCACGGCCTCGCCTCGTGTGACCACTAATAAGGATGATGCTCAGAGGACTAGGCGAGCGACGGTCACCCTAGCCCGCCCGCTCCCCCGGCCCCTCCCCTTCCTACTCACCCCGCACCAGGAAGAGTTGGCGGAGGTGGAGGTTTTGCACAATTGTTCATCATTTGTCTTGTGTCATTCACGAAGTCGATGCCTTTGTAGATGTTCGAGTTGAGTTACGTCTTTGGTTACCGAGACCCGCCGCCACTCGAGGGAGGGAGGAGCAGGAACAATTGTGCCGGGAAACAGAGGAACTGGCATCGCGGGGAGTAGTAGACACGAACTACTAGCGGCAGAGGAGGTTAGTTCACGTTGAGCGTTGACGCGGAGGAGTGTTGTGCGGGATTTACCTCTAACTCTGGTGCTCTTGGTTTTCGTGTACCCAGAAAAAACCAGTGATCGAGTTGGGAATCAGTGTCGGTCAGTCAGGCGAGGACCGTAGTGTAGGGAGTGAGTGCGCGGATCACCTCGGTGGCGTGGATTTTTTCCCAAGGATTAATTTTATAACTCGTGGAGGAGTTGACGGAGGGAAGTAACAGTTCGGAGTGTTGGCAGACCTCTCCTGCCAACACTATCCACACGCCCGTTTTTTTCTCACTGGTAAGTTGAACATTTTGGGTAGGGTAGTATTTTCTTCCTACTTGTGTGAGTGTGCGAGGGCGGCGGGAGTATTGTGTGCGTGTGTTTGTGTGTGCAGGCGACTGGCCACGCTACTCACCCCACCTGTCTGAAGCTACCTGGCTGAGGCTACCTGGTTTGACTTCACAGCCCAGCCAATCAACCAAGTCAGTCGCTTTACAAGATTCAGCCACCCATGTAGCATCGCGGCGCTGGGATAACCAACACACTCCACTGCCCAGGACGTGAAGAGGACACTCAATAATCTTCCTCCATTAATTCGCCTACTCTTCTTTTCCTATTTTCCGTTGATGCAGTCGCATCAGCTGTGCGGGTTGGAAGTTGTGAGCGGCGGCAGGGTGCAGGCTGGTTATCACCGCGTCCCTGCTATCACGGTAACCTTAGGAATACGGACTGACGCCACGATAACAGTGACGCTGGTAACCCCGAGGCGGCACATCCCGACTACGTGGCCTGGCTGTCAACAAGAGGCGGGATGAAGGTAGAGATGGTCTATGGCCGCCCTGGCGACTGGGTGGGTGGGCGGCGTGTCGTGTGTTTGGGTAATGGGTCAGCCAGCGTGCAAGGGTCTAAACCACCTCCATCTGGGGCCACGGTGGAGTCCTGCAGGCGGGGTGAACGTCCTGTGAACGCCCACTACCTCTGTTCCTCCTCCTCCTCCTCCTCCTCCTCCTCCTCCTCCTCCTCCTCCTCCTCCTCTTCCTCGTCCTCCTTGTGTGACCTTTTACGGGGATGCACAAAGCAGAAAAAATAGATCAGTGTCCACGTCGCCGAAGCCTGGACGTAGTCAGCCAACCCCGCGTTTAGCGACGACAAACAACAACTTAACTCGTTATGTGATGTCGATATTGAATAGGACAAAGTTGTGGCCACATTATTAGAAGTTTGGGAGCTCTTAAAATGGTCTTGTTGGCGTGGAAATGTTGTGCAAAGCGGATGACGTTTTGAATCGACTCAGCTGACGCGTGAAGCGGCGGGGAAGAAAGTGCATGTCAAGGAGGTGGGAGCATGTGGCGAGCAAGGCAAACACTGCACCTAACACAGCATGAGAGCACGAAGGCATTGGGACACCGCTGTAAGCTCTCAATCAGGAAAGAAGCTGGACACGTTTGTTGGAGAAAGAAAAAGAAACAAAGCACCATAATGGTTGAAGACGGGAAGGTGGCCCTGCTGGTCGTGGCGGGCCGCCGACCATGGCCCGATGCGCTGCCCCGCACTTCACTGGCGCCTTGGCTTGGCCTTCTGCTCCTTTCGCGCCACCGCCTTCCGTGGTCGTGTGGGGGCGAGGGTCGAGGCTGAGGCTGTTCCTGGTGCAGTGGTGCCACGCCAGGAGCGGCCCGTTACTTTTATCGATGAAAACGTTACTCGGCGATCATAAGGCCAGCGAGTGCTTTGCTCCGTCAGGTCCGCGGGGCATTGATTTCCTTAATCCATTACTGAATGCTGTCTTGAATCCCTAAATACTCATCTCACTCTCCCCTCCAAGCCTCTCTCTCTCTCTCTCTCTCTCTCTCTCTCTCTCTCTCTCTCTCTCTCTCTCTCTCTCTCTCTCTCTCTCAACGTGAGATACGCAAGACTTCCTTCGTTTATTGAACACGAAGACTACAAAACACAGGGTTATTGGAGCGTCAGGGCCTGGGGAAGGGAGAGTGAGGGAGCCAGGGTGGCAGACGAGCATTGGAGGAGGAGGGGCGCCTGGTCTTGTCTCAATTGGCACTTGGGCAGCGACATTAGCTAGGGCAGCGTCGGGCCAGTATAGATTTCCGACAAGCGGTGCTCCTCGATGTAAATAATAACATCGATTTACATGTTGGTGCATCACTAAAACGCCGCGTACAAACCTTCGCCTCTTTCTCTTCAGTCGCTCATCCGACATTGGACGATTTTATAAATTGAGGCGCGAGTCCCGGCATCGCTCAGAACCCATAAAGTATCAGGCAGCGCCCCCCTGCAGGCTGTAGTCTTGTCCCAAACAGAAAGAAACAGGGCGGGGCGGTGCGGGAAACCAGGAGTCGAGATTGCAATATGAGCTTGGATGACGCAATAACGGGGTTCGATACGCACTGGAGGGAGTAATAAAAATGAAGAAGAGAGGACGCTCTATAATGCCGTGTTTCAAATTATTGTGGAAGGGCAAATATTTTCCGCTCTGTTAAGTTTATATGATGAGATGAAGGGGTTTATTGAGAGGCGCGGCTCCCTGCTCTGCCCGCTAAGGCACCGTGCGCTTCACAAACCCTTCTTCTTCGCCTGGGGTAAATAATGAGAGGCGACCGGTAATGTAAGCTTTGGCGTGGCGGTGCAAAGCTCGCCTTGCCGGGGCCCTCAAATTAGTGCGATGGAGAGTGGCCATTGGAGGCTGGCGGGACGCGGCGGCGGAAGCGGGGATTAAACACGGAGGGAAAGAAAAACTAGCCATAATAAAATCAGCCTTTATGATGCCATGTTTCACTCACAGATGGCGTGAAAACGAGCTCGCGCGATTTGCTGAATACTCATAGATAATTGTTACACGTCGTGGTGCCTTTGAAGGAGAAAGATAAAGTTACAGCAGCGCACGGAGTAGGTAAATCCTCATTAGTGTGTGTTGGGGGCAGGTTCAGGGGGCAGGTTTTTGCAAGGCGAGAGCTGTTCTTCACAATCAATAAATTTGTCTTTGGGCAATGCTTCCGTGGAAACCCGCCACGCCCCTGTCCTCCGGGTGTTGAGTGTGCTGCCACCGGTCACACCAGGCAACGACACCACACAACATTGACACCACTACTATACCACACAACACACTACCACACCACTACAACCCCTGACACTGGCACACATTTACCCCCACACCCCATCATTAGAAACATTTGTTCACCTCCCATCACGCCCCAAGCCCATCACCACGCCTTGCTATTCGCCACTGTTCTTGCCTTTCGTGCATCCTTGACGTCCGCCTTACAAAATGCACTCCACCATCTCCCTACCACATCGCCACCTCTTCTCCACATCCTTAAGCTGTTCCTCACATGTACCACACCTAGTTCAGGCTCTCATCACCCGTTATTCCACTTCACTCATCCACGCAGTCCTACATTGATACGGTTGAGTGGAAGTTTAGGTCACAAGTAACATGTTAAGTTAGCTTCGGGTGTGGCTTTGGCAAGTAAATCGGGATGTCAGACGTCGAGGAAGGTGAAAACGATATCATAGAAACCATTTTTGCACTGAACATAATTTTTTTGCCTAGTGCTTTAGATTTGTCGGGAGTTTTCGAGTCGTGTAATGAGTAAAATGAATTAATATACCAGCTGTGCGTTATTCAAGTATAGTGAGAGACCTATTTCTAGCATATCACACTCACTGGCATTGTATTTAACATTTCTTTTCCTCATTATTAAACCCACTGATCTGCTGACTCTTGCATAACCCTACAACTGAAAGCTCCTTAGCACATCAGAGGACTTTGCATTGAGGAAAAACGCCACAAAGAATGTCAAGTAAGAGCTTAAGTTACTCCACTAAAATGTAAAAAGAATATGGCTGTGTTAATTTTTTCCTCCATTGTCTTAGATGCTGCCGCCTTCCATACGAGCCATCCTTGCGCCATGAAGAAAGAGAGAGAGAGAGAGAGATAGAGGATGGGGGGTGGGAGTGTTAGGGTCAGGGAAAGAGGGTGTTGCACTTGTACTTACCTACTGTCCCCCTCCCCTTTCCCTCCCCCAGACCAAGGTGTCCTCCATACAGAACCTGTTGTGGGGGCCGGGAAACTTCTATCTAGCTGCTCTGGGAGGTCTTACAAACGCGTGATTGTATTTTTTTTTTTCTATTTATTTTTTGTTACCCTCGTGGGATTGATGCGGTGATGCCTCAGCCCTCAGTGTTGGAGGAAATTTAGCTGATGATGGTAAGGGTGTTGAAAAATATTAGTGATAGTGATGATATGATGATGACTATAGTAATGATTAGTAGTGATTTTCGTTGCTTTTCTCTCTCCTCTATTATCATCATCATCATCATCATTATCGTTACTGTTTTATAACCATCATCATCACTGTTACTCGTCATCGTCATCGGTTCCTGGTGGATGGTCGCGCCAATCCCCGCCGGCCAGGAGGTGACAGCCGCATCGCGCCGCGGGGTTCCTTATAAAAATTGCAGCGATACACGTCACCAATCTACCAAAGAGCCACCTCCTCAAACCACAAGCGCACGAACCAGTAAGGGGCAACCACACCAATGCTAAAAACCTCCGCACCCGTGCCTGACTCCCAGCAGCGCCTCTGCCACCACCGCCCGCCGTGCTGCTTCCGTCGTGGCCTCGCTGCGCTGGAAGATTTAGACCGCAATCTCGCCCTCCACCCCCGAGGACGCCTTTATTGGACAGCATTATGCAAACAACTTCATTCTTTCCCTGCACCGATCGGGAATTGCCGGAGTGATGGCACACGTCGAGTCGCCGCACCGCCTTATGGGACCTACCGCAGGGCCAGTAGGGCGCCGCGGCATGAGCGGGCACAGGAGCGGGCGGTTAATTTATTGGAATGCGAATTTTGTCATGGGTGTACTGAGTGTGGAGATAAGAAGCTGAGGAGAGTGTGGAGATGGTGGCAGATGTGAGGAATGGCCAAGAGTAAGCCATTGAAGGTTAAAGTCAAATTATACAACACAAGTCACTGCAGCAGACGAAGGGAAGTGTAGGCATCATGGTTGCTGCCTTCCTGTAGTTCTAGTATTATTGGTCAATGTACTGTCGCTAAAGATATAATGATACTAATAACAATAATAATAACCAATATTATTATTAATAATAATAATAGTGATAATAATAATGATAATGATAATGATTACCCTTAGACTAGTTTAAGGAGAGCATGCGGTGTTTTATTTGCTCAAAAACCGTCTAGGTATGAAATTAATTACTTCGCTCAGCTATGATCCTGGACGACAGTGGCGGCGAGGGTCGAGGGGACGTGCCCCGTGTCGGCGTGTATGGGAGGCCCTGAACGCTGGGCGAAAAGTGTACCTGTACTGAGAGGGTGTGATGAAAGACAGCGCTGAGAGGGAGAGGGGTGGGGATGAAGGAGTTTTTCAGCCCCAGGAGTACTGGTGGGTAACTAGTACAACCTGCTAGCGTCTCACCGCATGCTCATTACCATAGTAGTTTTTTTTTTAAAGAGCCTGTTTACGTAACGCGCCGACCCCTCCCACACACACGCACGTCAGGACGCCATGCGAGTAGTAGTAGTGAGCTAACTGTAGTGGAAGTGTGTAGTTTTTACCCACCCCCTCCGCAGGCCGGCCCTTCCCCTTCCGTGTCGCCTGCCGCCGCCGCCCGCCGCCCCCGCGGACTGCTCGTGAGCGCCTGAGTCCCGGGGTGCCGTGCGGTGCTCCTGGACACCGTGACTCTGCTCCCAGGTGTGTAAGTGGGAGGGAAAGAGTGGAAGAACTGGCAACACTGCGGCTTGCAAGCCAATGTAACCAGTTTATTTATTGTGGGCGAGTGTGCAAGGGAGCGTGTCGGGACGCAGGTGAGCAAGCCGCCCCTCCTCCCCCGGCCTTTGTTTACACCGGTCCCGCAGGACACTGCTCAGCCCTGTGACGTCGTCAAAATTTCATTCCCTGTTCCCTGTTCTTTGTAGTTAAATCGGTGTGGCTCGAAGCGCTGCTCTGTAAAGTGCGTAACCCAGATTTAGAAATAGCTTTTACGCACGGCAGGCTCTCCTTCCGTCGCCTCCACCACCACCACTGCTAACACCGCCGCCGCTGCCGCTCTTGCCGTTCATGTCGCCGTCACTCTTATTTCCCGCTCTCTTGCAGCCTCATTTTTATTTTATTTAAATGTGTGATCACAGGCAAGGCGGCGAACAAAACGTCAGCGTGTGATCGCTCGCGTTAACAAAAAGTAGTCCATGTTGCCCGCAGGCCGATTTCTCACTGCTGATTAACACCGCTCGGATCTCCAAGAACAAACACTGCGGGCCAAAGACGTTAAATTTGCTCTGGATTAACCGCGACGCCACCTTGTCTGGCGCGAGTGTTACCTGCCGGCCGGCACGTGTTGCGATTACAGGGAGCACCTGCGGCGGGTTTTCCTGAGTCATGGGGGAAATGTGCGGCGTGAGGAAGCGTGGGTGTGGGGGATGGGTGTGTGGCTGTGAGCGGTGGGTGTGGGGGTTGTGAGACGGCGAGCAGTGGGTGTGGTGTGTGGTAGCGGTGGTGAGGGTGAGGGTGAGGAAAAGGATTGGGTGTGAAAGTTCGGAGAGTGTGTGGTGGCGGTGAGGGTGAGCAGCTGTGGGTGTGGAGGATGTGTGGCGGCGGTGATTGCGTCGGTGTGCCGGTAGGTGGTCCTGGTGGCGGTGCGGAGAGGCTACCGCGTGGAGGTATAGGAAGTGGAGGAGGGCGCCAGAGGGAGGCGGGGAGGCGGCCTGTGCATGGTGGCAAGGGTTCCCTGGTACTGAGAGCAGGTTTGCGTCCCTCACCGGCCGCCCGAGGCTCCTGGGGCAGGGTGGCCGATGGACGCCTCTGTGATCTTGCTGCCTCTCGCCGCCGCGGGTGCTCGCCCTCCCTCATTACCATGCCGTCATTGTCTGGGGCTGAGTCATCGTAGCGGTATAATGTAGGTGAGGGATGAGGTCGCCCCTGGAGGGAAGGGTGAACAGGCTACATTATTATTAGTGTTTTTTCTAGTTCGTGTGAAGTGAGACTTTTTATTGGCAGGGAATTTAAACCTCATTATGGTAACAACAGTGGTCATGGCCTTGGTGGGGCGAGGTGCGGAGGGGCTTGTTGCTGGTGCTCTGTGACACGCATTTCTGATTATACGTATACTCGTGTGTGTGTGTGTGTGTGTGTGTGTGTGTGTGTGTGTGTGTGTGTATATATATATATATATATATATATATATATATATATATATATATATATATATATATATATATATATATATATATATATATATATATATATATATATATATATATATATATATATATATATATATATATATATATATATATATATATATATATATATATATATATATATATATATATATATATATATATATATATATATATATATATATATATATATATATATATATATATATATATATATATATATATATATATATATATATATATATATATATATATATATATATATATATATATATATATATATTTATTTATTTATTTATTTATTATGCACACATAGTTAATTTATTCCCATATTTATTTTATTCGCGTAGCTTTTAATTGGGCAGCGCCATGGCGAGAGTGGCGGCGCATCACCTGCCGTGCAGTCCGTGCCTTATGCTTCTCGCTCAGTGAGTTTGTATACTTTTTCGAAGGGAAATGTATCCCTTCTTCCCCCCTGTCCGCCTCCCTTCTCTCCCTCACGCCCCGCGTCCCTTTGAGAGCGTCTCGCTGATGTAATATTCATGATGTTATGATTCAGCGCCGTTTCAGCTGTTTTCACACCGATTTGCTTTCGTGTTAGTTGTCCATCTTTTGCCTCTAAACATTGACTCCCGCTCGGGGGCGCAGTGGACTGCATCAGCGGACGTGACAGGAATAAGATTTACAGAACATTAGTGTTTAGTTTTCTGTTGAGATGATCCTCGTAAGAATGGCCGTCATGAATTCGTGTTCATTCTGTTTGTTTGTGTCAGTGTGTACTACTTATCCACCCCCTTCTCCCCTACCCCCGACCTCCGCGTCCCCTTCCAGCCCCCTTCCATTCAGCCGGACTCTCCCTCGCCTCCTCCCCTCGTCCCTTGGTCCAGGCAGCGATCGGCCGTTTGATAAGAGCGAGTGAACAGGTGATGGGGAGGTGATTGGACTGCTGTTTTGGTGGCGTGGCTTGCCTGGCGTGGCGTGGCTGGGGGGGAGTTCTTGTCGGCGAGGTAGCCAGTAGTGTAAGGTGGGTGGGTGGGGGTTGTGCTGAGTCAGAGTGCAGGATTAGGATGCAGGATGGCCTAGAGGTGGTGGTGCGGGTAGTGGTGGCCGGTGAAGTGTTGAAATACCTGTTTGTCTGGGATTGTGGCGGCGAGATGCGGTATGGTGGCGGTGATGGTGGTGGAGGCGATGACTGGTGTTGATTGTATGATTGTGATAATGTACCAGCGTAGCGAGGGAGTTTACGTACTGGAGGAGAATATAAGAAAATTGTGCAAGCCTTCATTTTATATCAATAAGTTTTTGTATAGTGAAGGAAGGAGATACTTAGTGGGGAGGACGTCACTGACAAAGGAATACCCACATACCTCCTTAACGCTGCTACGGCACTTGCATCGGAGAACTCAGAATGGGTGGCACGAGTCTGCAAAGGCGTCACTCCCCAAAAAAACCCTAGCGAGTCTTACCAAGTAAGCCCCTATAAAATATTAATATGAGATCTTCCAAGCCGCACAGAATTGCAAGTCAAATTACTGCCAGCATTATGAATCAAGAACTTAGTAGATAAATATATGATTAAGAAGTGACAGTAGTATTTTTGAGAGTAGAGGAGGTGGTGAGGTTGTGGCAGTGTTTGTGTATGGATGTGGTGGTTGTGGTGTTGGTGTTGTAGTTGTAGTGAATTAATGTTTCTGCGGTGGGATTGGTGGTGGTGCTTTATGGTTGTGCTTGTGGCACTAGTGACTAGAACGATGGAAAAGGTAGTAGTAGTAGTAGTAGTAGTACATGGCAGTGAATGTGATGCTTGTGTGGCGGTGGAGATGCGACACTGAATGATTATAAAAAGAATAGTGAAATAGAACAGAATGAAAAAAGAAAATTGCGGACAAGAATAACGATGATTTCCCGACGGTGCCGCGCCACACACACACACACACACACACACACACACACACACACACACACACACACACACACACACACACACTCTTGGCGCTGAATTCCGGATAATTAGATAATCTTTGAACGGCGGAAAAATAAAACTGTAAACTGGAAAGTCATGAGATAATGCCACTTACACCCGATTGCTCGCTCAGCCCATTTGTTGTCCCCGTTAGCTAACCCGGCTTGGCCTCAGCTCCCGCTCCTCCCCGCCGTCCTCCCGTCCGCCCGCCAGCTCCCCGCTGCCCGCCGCTGGCCCGCACTTCCAAGCCCCTACACAGCCACAGCTCTCAGTAAAGTCAGGTCACGTCGTGTTAAAGCTATTGTTACTCCTTGTCTGATTCTATTTGTTTTTGATTGCATAAGATGAGAGATTACTTGATTGTTTTCACGTTAGTGTAATTGTGTTGAGGTGAGAGCGGCAGAGGGATAGACTGGCCGATTTGCTTGTCTCTCACTGGCGGGAAACTGTGTGTGTGTGTGTGTGTGTGTGTGTTCATAGTGAGACTTTCAGCAATCATGGTTTTGGAATTTCCATAATTATTTTTATTTGGTATATATTTCGTTTGTTTATCATATGCCCTTCTTTCTCCTTTATCATTAGTATTGCGGTAATACCAGTGTGGTGCATATTATTCTACTACTACTGCTGCTACTACTACTACTACTACTACTACTACTACTACTACTACTATGACTGCTGCTGCTACTACTGGTGCGAATGTGTGTGTGTGTGTGTGGTGCGACGCGTTGAGTGTGACGGAACAGACAGTGGTGGAGATGGTAATGTGTTGCCGGGATTTGCTGGTCCAGTCCCGGATGTCCGTGGGTGTGGTGTGCGGCGCTGCTGTGATACAAGTGACCCGCCCGCACGTAACATTGGCAAGTCTTGTGTGAGGTTTATCGGGAATGGTGTACTTTAGTCTCACTTTTCTTTTGCGTGTGAGTGTGTTTATAAAATATATTTGTTCTTATAGTATGTCATTGGATTAAAAAAAAAAAAACACCTGTGTATGATTAGTATTGTAAAGTTATTTAAAATGATTTTGTGAACTTTTTTTTTAAGCAAGTGTAACTCATATACTGCTGTAACGTCTCTTCAATCTTAATGAATAAAGATTTTAAAAAGTTGTATTGCCTGTTTATAAATTTGAAAGACAAGTGACTATGATAATAAACTAAATATTCAAGTATTTTAGACCTTAGTTTAATTTCTTCTCAGTAAAATAAACCAGTGACAAGAAAAATAATAATAATAATAATAATAATTAGATAAAAAAATAATCGGTTCTATTATTAGCAGTCAGACAGTTGAGAAAAGTGATTAAATCGAGGTGGTGAGGACGAGGAAGTGTTGTGAGGCTGCTAGCGTTGTGTTGGTGGTGGTGGTGGCGATGGAGGACGGGGCTGGGATGATAACCAGGCGGCGTGTTGCACGTGGCGAGGCGAGGGCATGGCAGTGGGTGATGGCCTGTGTTGCTCGTCGTGAAGCGTGGACGGGGAATGTTTTGAGGAGGTGATAGGGAGTTATGTGTGTCGTGGAGGCGTTGTGTTCCTCCCCGAGTCAGCAGCAGGGTGCGGGGGGGGACGCTGGGCGGTGGGTGGTGCAAGCGGTGAGTCAGCGTGGGCCTTGTAGCGTAACAGTGCGTGTGGCAACTAAGACGTGATGAGGCAATGTGGCAGCGGCAGCAGCAGCAGCAGCAGCAGCAGCCGTGTGTGCGAAGCTGGCAACCCTGCACGGTGTGTGTGTGAAAGTGACACTGGCAACGTTGTGTATGTAATGTAGAGGCGACACTGAGGCTGGCAATACTGCACAAGAGGCTGATGACACTCCGAGGTGGCAACACTGACTAGCTCTCACACACACACACACACACACACACGGAATCACTCGCGCCAAGAGATTAGCAAAACAAAGGCAACATTATACAGGTTTTTTGAAGAGTTAAAGAAAATGAGCTAAGGAAGTTGGATTTATGTGGAAAAAAGATACCGGAGAGTCCCGCTGGGAGAACCTAACTGTTGCAGTCAGACTAAATCTAAACTTGTTACACTCAAGCCTCATCCTCCTGCTCCTCTCACCTGATGGAAGTTTTGAATACCAACTTAACAGTAACCTAATCTTAATCTGTGTAACGCCAGTAGGTAACGAGATCTGTGTGTGTGTGTGTGTGTGTGTGTGTGTGTGTGTGTGTGTGATACATCCTTGCCACGGTTCAGATTCATTCCTCCATTAGTTTAAATGCATCACGCCCTTAAGAGAAAAGAGTAAAAGTAGCGGGGAGACGTGGATGCACAGAAAAAAAGAAGTCGGGGGTTGGTGGGAGAAGGGAGAAAAAAGTTGAACCAATTATTATACCTAGGAAGAACACTGGAGGTGGTGGTGGTGGTGGTGGGAGACTCCATAGGAAGCTCAACTCTCGGACGAAGTCATAACAACTAAACGGCTTCAAGCGAGGAACCATAACACACACACTCGCACACACTTGGCACACATTCTTCGCACGCCCCGGCAGGTTGTCCCGGAGTGGCTGGCCCTTGGGAGGTTTAAAGGTCGGTCTGAGTCGGTGTGCGGCTCTTTTGTGTGGCAGGGGCCGTGATCGCCTTGTTTTTGTTGACGCCAGGCCGACCGTCGGGGCTTCATCCCAGCCACTGACGAGAATCCCAAACGAAACCTGGCAGTGGGAGCTGAGAAATAGGTGTCACGAGAGAGAGAGAGAGAGAGAGAGAGAGAGAGAGAGAGAGAAAAATTTAACATAATAGCCTCAGTTTTAGGCCCTCTCATGTTCAGAGAAGGAAACAGGCCATCCTTGACAGACGCCGTTCAGCTGGACACACCCACACCATGATCCACACGCCCACTACCCCCTGGTCAGCCCTCACCAGGACCCACCCTACCCCTCTGCGCTCTACTAGAACCCTCCCCAACCCCGCCCCACACACACCCCACTCAGGAGGCCTCGCTGGGGACGACGTGCTGTGACGGTAGGGATGAGTACAGTCCTCTAGGGGCCGCTGGCAACCCCTCAGCGGCCAGGACACAAAAGGCAGGAGTTGGTGGCCGTTACAGAGGACGTGGGGGGGTGGGTGTTGGATAGGGGGAAGTGTGGGGGGTGTGAGGGAGTTTAAACGAGCGTCGCGCAACGATTCCTCTCCCATCCTGATGCTTTGAAGGCCTTTTAAGGGGTGTGGAGGTGTGGGCTGTGGTTGCCTGCTGCCCAGACGCTACATAAACCTGGGAAATTACGCAGACACTGAATTTGTTTGGTGAGAAATTCGTGAGTGAGGAAACGGAGTCGTTGTTATACATCCAGAACATCACGCTTCTAACTCCCCACTTCTCCACTACACTCCCCCTCCCGCTCCCCTCCCCAGTCAGGAAGAAGCTTCTAACTGTAAATCCCGTATTTTTCCAATCGGTAGGAGGGAGGGAGGGAGGGAGAAGGAAGAGAGGGACGTGTGGTGGTGGCGGTGGTGGGTACTGGTCGCGTTATGAGCACATGAATACAAGGCTCAGGGACGCGCTACTGATACCTGGAAGGAGCTTTGCCGTGGGAGCCTCCAGACAGACCAGACCAGACCTGCAGGCGACACTCACCGGGGATACTCGTGTGTGTGGACTCCGGCTGGCGAAAGTGATCGTGTTTCTGAGGTGTTGGCGCCTTTTTTATTAATTAATTTATTTTTTATTTTATTTCTACTTCAGTGACAGTTAAGAATACACACAGCATATCGTTGTCTATTATTCTCCAGACTCGACTTACTGCTGCTGCTGCTGCTGCTGCCGCTGCTGAGAATGTAAATAATGATGGCCAAGAGGTGAAAGTTGTAGTTCGTGAAGGTTAGGGTTTCTTTGAATAAGTGACTCATTATTGTTATTGTTGTTATTGTTTTCTATTAGATACTACTACTACTACTACTACTACTACTACTACTACTACTACTACTACTACTATTACTACTACTACTATTACTACTACTACTACTACTACCACCACCACCACCACCACCACCACATTTAACCCACTGATCCCCGTTGCCGCTTCGCTGTGCTGCTGGCCCACCTGTCCCTGCGCCTCACTTTTCCGGCTCCCACGCGCCCTCCGCCAGTGGGATCGCAGCAGCTTTTACATCACCTCACGTTTTTGTGTTGCGTCACACTCGACAGGTGTGAGGAGGGAGCACGGCAGATCCCCGCGTAACTAGGTCGTGACGTCACGTGGGTATAAACATGGCGTACTTGGCTTTGGTCGCACTGGGTTCGTTTGTTTGGCGAGGAAGCAGATGAAAGACTCGCGCTGCGCCAGGCCCGCGGCTGGAGGAGCCTGCTGCCCGCTGTCCTTGGGGCATGGGGTCGGGATACGCCGTTGCTTCTGCTGCAGAAATCTATAGTTCAGTGAATGGGGCGGCGGGGCGAGCGTGTTCCGGGAAGCTGGTGTCCCGCGCAGGGCCCGGGCTGGTGGAGGGTGCGAGGGGCGCAGGAGGGAGTACACCTGCGGCGGAGAGCAGGTGGCTATAGAGCTTCATATTGATGTGAGGGGATGATGCAGCTGCACAGCAGATGACTGGAACCCGAGGAGCAGCACGGGTGATACGTGACGGGCCGCGGCAGGGATCCCCGTGCACCGCAGCTGACGTCACATGCCGAGGGTCAGCGAGTGTTACTTCTCAGAAATTGGTGGTTGTGAGAGGCCCAGGCTCGGGGAGAGACGTGTTGCCGCTGTGGCAGACAGACGCTATGTACTCAACCTCACTATAATAGCCATGCCACCACAAAAAGAAAATACTGATAACTTTCCGCAGAATAATGATGTCTTCCAGAGAAGCAAAGTTCCGGGAACTTGTTGTGTCATATTATACGTGTGCGGGGTGATCGCGCTGGCGGCGTTGGACTGAGGTTGGGGCAGGCAGGCTAGCTGGCTGGCTGGCTGGCTGGCTGAGAGGAGTCGAGGAGCGGCGCGTCACTGATATAAACAAAGCCCAAGGCTCACTGGTGGCGATGATGGCAACCTAGCAGAGAATTTACGACAGCGGGAGTCTGGCAAGCCCGTCCCTGCCCAGTGTAGCCTAACTAAATGCATCGTGACGTTGCCTTATTCAGTCAAGCTCTGCTGAAGGCAAACATGTTTTACAGCGGCGAGAGGCAAATGTATCTCAAGCTTCACCAGCACCTCCGCAGGCTGCAAATGAGTCAGCGGAAAGGTAAAAACGAGTCCCGCGGCTGCTTGATTCTCCGGTGGTTAGTGGCTGTGCGGCGGCGGCGGCGGCGACGAGGCCCGATGGGGGAGACGGCGGTGTTGCGTCAGTCAAGTAACGGGGCGCCGCGGCTGACGAGCGCTGTCTGAATCATTGACTTTCGAGTAACCTTGATGCCAGTGTTATTTTGTCTGAGACTGGTGTTGACACTGATGTGTTAGTGTGTTAAGTCTTGTGTTTGTAGGCAACCCACTTGGCGGCGCAGAGGGTGGTCATTTTTTTTCTTTTACTGTTTTTTTTCTGGGTGTGCAAGCACGATGTGGACAGCCTCGGTACTGTCCCTGAGACTGTCTCTGTGGGGCGCCCGGCCGGGCTGAAGTCTTGAAAGATTTGGGAGCCTCCACGTCTCGCTCTTACCGCACTGCACATGCTGCGTCGCAAGGTCCGGCGTGTTGAAGCTGCCGCACGTGCTCCGCAGAGACACAGAGTGCCAAGGGCGTGACTCACATTTTCACACCATGTCGTTGGTCGAGGTTCAAGTTTTCCTACATTTTTCGCTCCATCTTTGTAGTTTTGACGGCAAAGTGACCAAGGTGAAATGTAGCCCGAACCAAACTCGCCCCGCTCCCCTTCCTCCATCTTGCATCATTTATTACCGGTGCACGCGACGCGGTGGGTTATTTTTGCGGTGGGTGACGATTTATGGCGCTTGTAGTGTTTTGGTCGTGTTGTCAGTGGGTCGTGCCCTCCCCCGGGCTGTCGCGGCCACCCCGAGTATCGGTTGTTTTGGCCGGGGACGGCCATTGTGGCGAATTCTGGTGCGGACGTCAACACATATGAGTAATGGCTCTTTGTGGAGTCTCGCCGCCCTCAACTTTCCTTGTCCCCCAAAGAAGAAAACAAAAGAACGAAAATCACCTGCAAGTCTTTTATTATCGCATATAAATCCATCGTTTTTTTTTACACAAGTCATTACTTAGTGCGTGGACTCAGTGTGTTGAGGACCCCACTGGTGGCATGACTGGCATACTTGCACCTCCACCTCAGCATTCCTCCACCTCGTGCCACAGCTGACCTCGCTGGCTGACATAAGGCTGACTGCTCGGAATCTCAAGTTGTGTGCTGACGTGATGTGGCCCCGCGGCAGCTGTGGGGCCGCTGACGGTGTGGTGTGTCTGAGGGCAGTAAAGAGTGCCCATAAACACGTGTGGGGAGGGAGCTTTGGCCGGTGCTAATAAGCCTTCAGTCACTAATGCACGAGGCGACCGTCAGGCAAAGGCTGATTATATGACCGCTGGACACATGACAGGAGGGCAGTGTGTGTGTGTGTGTTACTTTGCAATACTCAGGGACTTGCGCTTTATGGGTTAACACACACACACACACACACACACACACACACACACACACACACACACACACACACACACTATACCGTCATGTGCAGACTCCAAGTATTACAACACTGAATGAAAAGAAGATATCACGGTACAACTTTGACCTTTGCTTGCTTGGCGTGCTTTCCCTTCACTTCATGTAACACTGGAGCTTCAGGTCACATAAACAAACGTTCGCACTGTAAACGTTCTCACCAGCCTGAGCTCCTTTGATCTCTGGAAGCACGTCAGTGGGATCCAGTACCCTGTGACACACTTTGGGACACTTTGGTCATCACAACTTGCGTTCCTGTCACTCGAGAGATATTAGGTTGCCTCTGGTCACCTTGTTTTACCACTATCTTTGCTTCTGACTGTTAATTCACTCTCCCTATTGATGCTGTTGTCATTGTTGTTGTGGATGGCTGGGAGGTGCTGGAGTGGTGTATAGTGTGTGTGTGTGTGTGTGGGGAGCTGTGTTGTGGAAGTGTTAAGGTGGTTCGTGTAGTGTCGTGGTGGTTGGATAGAGGTTGTGTTGTGCTTGCTGTGTTCAAGTGCTGCGATTGTTGTCTCGTTGCTTGGTTAGGTATGTTGGTGACGGTGGTGACGGTGGTGGTGTTATTATTAGTGTTGCTGTTGTGGTTGTTTCTGTTCGTTTTCGTCTTTTTCTTCGTTATGCATTCGTTACTTAAATTGCAGAAACTGATTCTCTCTCTCTCTCTCTCTCTCTCTCTCTCTCTCTCTCTCTCTCTTTTGTCATACGGGCGTGTAGGCAGGAACAAGGATTGAAAAACACAAAGGATGCGCTAAAACCTTGACAAATAAAAAGCGGCGGGTGGCGAGTGGAAGCCCGGGAGGGAATGAGAGCAAAAGTAAACAACACCACGTGGTCCGTCCGCTCTTCCGTCCTGCCGCTTTTGTTGACACTCAGTTAGTTCGCCTTTTCGTCACGTGCTGAGTGGCGCTGTTTGTCCTCGCCATCCTCTGGGCCTTGGTGAGGGACGGGTGGTGGAGATTGCGGGGTAGGATGATGAACTTTGCTTGCAGTTGCAGATAATTCTTGGAAGTCATAGGAGAGGATTACTGGGAAGACATGAAGAAAATGGAGAGTGGGTAAGAAAGGACTGTGGGGTAGGAGGAGGAGGGTACGGAGTGAGGGAGGGTATCTGGTCAAACAGGTAAGGTTTCAGTAAGGAAAAATAGTCTCACCAGGATAGCCCCGGGAATTTCCCCTCTTGGTGATCCAACGTCCACACCTGTGCAGGGAAAATGTCTCCTCTTCACCTGTCCCTGATCCTCGCTCTCATTAGTCCGGGTCCCCTCGCCCGTGTCTGGCTCACCTCACCGTGGCCTGGCCTTGACGCATCACGGAGGAGGTACAGTTTGCTGAGATGGACCTTCTGAGATTATTGTGTCCATTCTACACTTAAAATTTTACTGAATTTAACTTGCTTTAGTCTTGCTCAACTAATTCCTGCTACGTGGGCTTGACTCATCACGAACACACCTGACTGAGCCTGACCGGAGTATTTAAAATAATGACTGGCATTTCATACTTGACGCTTTACCGAATTTTATCTTTATAATGCACAAATGTAGTAGCAGGTGAGGTTTCTGTGATCGTCATGGAGTCTAGTTCCTTCCATTAACTCCCTAACACCAGCTGGAGTAAAGCCTTGAACTGCCAAGTAATGACAGGATGACACTCATTACTTCGTGTGAGGAATTCTAGACAAAACGCAAACACTGCAATAGTCACTACAAACCTTGAATTACTGATGTTTGTGGTGCCTTTACATATTCTTGTTTTACACCGGACCATTTTATACAGACAGATAAACTATAACATACAAAAAAGTGAAGACCTCCATTAGTTTTCTCAAAAAGAAAATATGGTAACTGGCATTTATTATTTATTTATGTACTTGTAATATATTGTATTTACTTCATTCATTTATTCATCTATTTCCTCTCCGTTTTATTATAATGACATGAAGATATAACGTATAATGCACTCTGGTATCCTCACTAAATCTTTTTACTAAAACAAGAAGCCACGCCAGTCAGTGTTCACCTCAGCGCGCAAGGGTGACGCTCAAGTAATCACGGCGGGATTCACAGCGGCTCTTGTCCAAAGCTGGCCAGCACTTAGTGTCTGACGAGTGAAGAGCGAAGGCAGCGGCAGATCAGGCGTCATGGGGCCGAGGGACGCTGCGAGTGGCCGAGTTTGCTGATCGTGAGGGAAGTCCAGTTGCGAGTGGAGGTCAGTGAGGTGACAGGTGGAGGTCAGGCGGGTAACGAGCCAGGTGGGTAAGTGGGTGAAGGAGAAGGAGCGAAGGGAAGGGAAGGAGTGGTGGAGGAGGGAAGGAAAGAAAGAACAACGTATGAACACCAAAGATGTTTATCATGCGTGCTCCTTCAGCCTTCCTCGCTCCCTCTCCCCCCTCTTCTTCCCTCCTTCCCTCCCTTCCTCCCTCTCTTCTTGTCTGATAGAGCACCTGTGGAGAGAAAATAACAGACTGAAGAAGGAAAGGTTTGCAGGAAACTTTATGGGTCCACACACACACACACACACACACACACACACACACACACACACACACACACACACACACAGAGAGAGAGAGAGAGAGAGGTAACGGCACTCTAATATAGTTAGATAATTCAGTCACTCAACATTTGTTCAGCTTGCAGGGCGAGCATTGTTTTTGTATCCTCTTGCTGAGTGTGAATAGAATATAAATAGGAGGAGGTGGTGGTGGTGATGCTTTTGCTCCCCTTGTGCTGCTTCCGTCTCCTTTTCCCCTTCCTCCCTGTCGTCGTTCCTCTCTTCCTCTTCCTCTGCGTGGAAATGGAGAGAGAGGAAGGGAGATGTCGTGGGAAGTCCTTTGCTTTACCGGTACAGGCTAGAGAAGCAGGTCAGAGGCAGGATGACACCCACTACTTCATAGGAGCAACATTTGACAAATTTTTTTTCGCATTTATGGCAACATACATTACGATCACTTCCTCTTTTATTATTAGCTCTCGATGCCCTAACCTGACAGCAGACTTGTGTAAGGCTAGTGAAACCTTATATTAACCTAGCACACTCTATGGGGCGCTCACTCATCTTGGAAGAGGAAAAGTTGTGACAGTGGAGCCACCTGGCGGGACGCATGTGGTGCAGCGGCGGGCAATAGGCGGGAAATGTACTAAATCTGGCCTCGCCCTTCAGTTCTGTGTGAATGTGGCCGCTGATGGATGCAGGTGCTGCCCTGGCCACCTGACTTATGTGGACTAGAATAGCATAGTGGAGGGTAATTTATGCAAGCAGAATATATTTCCATTCATTAATTGCTGGAGGGTCGGTGTGTGTGTGTGTGTGTGTGTGTGTGTGTGTGTGTGTGTGTGTGTGTGTGCGATGTTCTATCCCCTCCAGTATTACGCCACGCATCGTTGACAATAAACATTTGTAAACGAGATCTTAGTTAATTTGAATATTGTAGTTATGGCGTTTGTTCGTTTGTTTTTATTGATTTGTTTTGTTTATTTATTTATTTGCCTATTGTTTTTATTTTATTTTTTATTTATTATTATTTATTTATTATTATTATTATTATTGTTTATTATTATTTATTTATTATTATTATTTATTCCTTTATATTTTTTGAGGGAGGGCCGAGCGATCATATCCCAGAATTCAAATTTTTCTTGGATCTCGTCTGAGTGATTACATAACATCGGTAAGTCAGAGTGAAGTTCAGTAATATAATAAAGAATAATGACACGGAGCCCTTTGTTCTTTGCTAAGTGATCCTGTTTTTCTCTATTTTTTTTTTTCTAACGCGTGACTCAGGAAAGTGAAATTAAGTATTGCAAAGAAAATAGTTAGGTAACGGATATTTGCTTTTTTTCCCTTTGTGACATTATTCATCACTCACGTATTATTCACAATTTTATTTCTTTACCAGTGAAATAATTAGAGTAGTATTTGATTCCATTATTAGTTTTTTTCTCTTATTTATTATTTTAATTGATGTATATGCGTTGTGCGATTGGCAGTTATGGAGGAAGTGAGAGGTTGCGAGTGAGGGAGTTTGAATGAGTATAAGCAATAAAGGTGACGATGATTACTGAAGGCTTTTGCGAGTGACTGAGTGTGTCAAAGGTCAGAAAAAAAAAAAAAAACACGAGGAAGAGGACGCTATGAAAACGAAGTGGTCTAGTGTAGCAAAGGCGCCGCGTCATGGTGTCTTGTGTTGGGCGCCTCTGGGCAGGGGATGGCACACGGCTTGGCTACGGTTAAGGCAATGCACACACCACGCACACATCCACTCTCCACTCTCCACTCTCCGCCAGCCTCCCAGTCCAGTCACAGGTACAGAAAGTGAGGCAGGTAGATGTTGATGAGCGCACCTGGACTGAGGGTGTGCGTTGAGGTTGTTTTAGTGAGTGGTTTTGTTGATAAGGAAACGTTCTGGAGGAGGAAAAGGATCTGTGTTGATGTGACGCTTTTAGTCTCTCTCTCTCTCTCTCTCTCTCTCTCTCTCTCTCTCTCTCTCTCTCTCTCTCTCTCTCTCTCTCTCTCTCTCTCTCTCTCTTCCTGGTCCTTTTCTCCTCATATTATCCTTTTCTATTTATTTTCCTTCGTTTACTTATTTATTTATTTATTTTTATCTATTTATGTATTTATTTATTTATTCACTTGTTTTGACGTGTAAGTGCAAAGGGTCGGGCGAGACTGCCTGTGGCGTGCGTGTAATAATCCGGAACAGTTTACGATGAGGTGATATTTATGGTGGTCGTCGTTGTGTTACGGTATCGCTGTGAAGGCCGCGAGGAGACCACCGCACAGTCACTCTCATGGACAATACCGCTGCTTGAGATTGAAAGGAAACGCTAGCTAGGCATGGAGGAGAGGGAGAAATGGGGGGGAGTGGTAGATTTTTTTTTTTTTTTTTTTTATGAAGAGAAATGGAGAGAGGGAGGGAGTTGGGCTTTTGGAGGTCTAAACGCTGTGAACTCGACTCTATACACACACACATATAAGTAAATATATATTAACCATAGACATTGTGTATATATATATAATGTAAATACTATTGAAAAAAATGAAAAAGTAATGTGTTTTGCTGTTTTATATATGACTTTTCCTATACTTAACCCCTTCAGTACCGTGACGTGTTACCATATTCATTCTGCTTACTATTTATTGATTTTATACGGCCTCAGAAACATATGTAGGTGATTAAAATGGTGAAGACTGTGGCCATTAATCTTCTGACCTCCATAGACCGTTCCTAATGCCAATAAAATGGTCTGATCGTACACAAATCTTAAGATAAAAATGTGTCCTTGTATGGAAGGGGTTAATGCTATGTGTATGACTTTCTTAACTCTTGCATTAACCATTTCTCACTCATACAAGGGGAAGGAATACAGTTTATATAACTACACCTATACTTACTGAGTGTGGTATGGTTCTTATGACCCTTGCGATACTTAACACACAAGGAACAAGGTACAAGGAACACCCCCACCCGCCGTCATTCAGTCTATAGCGGCAGTATACAACACTTCCGCATGGCCACGTGAGGCGAAGGACACCTGCATTACTCCCCGCCTCTACCTCTCTACCTTGGCACGTGCTCATCTGTTCCCCCCTGGATGCTGGAGTTACGGCACTGTGGTCTCCCCCTCCCCTTCCTCCCCGCAGTAGTGTTGATAATTCTGAGTACAGGTATAATCCTTTGTTTAATAAGTTGAACAATGTAGGTACAGGTGCGTAGGCAGGTGAGAGAGTGCTGTGTTAATGTGTAGTAATGGTGCCTTAAGTGTTTCTGTGTGTTTCTTATCCCGATGGTACATATGAAGGTGATATATGTGTACTTTGTGTTTAGTATTGGCGGTGGACACGTGGGGGAGCTGTATCAGTGTGTCATGTGTTTAGTGTTCAGTTTAGATGTATTGTAGTATTGTGGTGAGGAATCATGAAAGGGCATCGAGAGAAAATTATGGAAGTGATGTACCCCAAGCAGAGTCCACAGCGAGCAAGCACGGATAGGAAGAATAATAGGAACGGTAAAATGAAATAGAATAAAAGGAGTAATATATGGTGGTGCGCTGCCGTGTTTAGTAAGTAGGACGGCTTGGTGTTGAGTGTGGCCGTAACACGCTGAGAATCTTTCGAGTAGGAGTTGGCCAAGCTTTTAACGAAGTGGAGAGAGAGTGTATAGGGAAGATGTCCTGATAGTAAACCCATACACGTACACGCTCAACTAGGTCCGCTTACACACACACACGGTACAAAATGTGGAAATGAGACAGAAAGAGAAATAGATAAGAAAGAAGAAATACACTTACCAAAAGACACTGTGAGTAAATAGACATAGGTATAGATAAATAAACTAAGCTTCCTACGTTACAAAAAAAAAAAATAAATAAATAAATAAACGAATAAGTTAGAAATCAATAAGAATCAGACATGGAAATCCGGAATAACCTTCGCAGATACTGAAGTGGTTCATGCAGGGAATATTAATGAATTCTGGAGGCGAGCCGGATGATACTGATAGAAGAAGTGGAAACATAACAGAACAGACAGTGTAAGCCTAACTGTTCATACACACACACACACACACACACACACACACACACACACACACACACACACACACACACACACACACACACACACACACACACACACACACACACACCATTCCATTAATCAAACCACTCTTGACTGCTTTCCTCTCTTCGGGCTTACCGTGACCTCTTGACCTCAACACGCCCAACCTCCTCCTCCTCCTCCTCCTCCTCCTCCTCCTCCTCCTCCTCCTCCTCCTCCTCCTCCTCCTCCTCCTCCTCCTCCTCTGAGTTTCATTGCATATATTTAAAGTATCATAATATTTTACTCCCTTTTTTTTTTTCTTCCTTTCTCTTTTTTTTTTTTCAGTTCGTGTTTATTTATTATTGTTGTTATTGTGGCTTATTATTATTATTATTTTGTCTCCCCTTCCCGTTTTTGGTTCGTTCATCGCTTTGCCTTTCGTGTTCCTGTTCGTTGTGCTTTGGGAGTGTTCTTTGTTTATCTCTCTCTCTCTCTCTCTCTCTCTCTCTCTCTCTCTCTCTCTCTCTCTCTCTCTCTCTCTCTCTCTGATTCTGTTTATGTTCCTTGTCTGTTATTTCATTTTGATTTATTTTTAAGCTTCTTTTAGTCTTTTTTCACGCAAGTTTTCATGACACTGTTTCTTTCTTTCTCTCTTTTTTTTTTCTCTCCTTTTTGCTGCTCTTAATTTTAACTGTGACATGACTGGAATGTTTCTTTTTTTATTTACTTTTTTTTCTCTTTTTAGAATTTTTTTTTTATTCATTTATTATTTTTCTTACAGGTCTTGCTGACGACTTGTTTGTGCTCTTTCTTTTCTTTTTTTTTTTCTATTTTTATTTCGTCTTTGCTCTTACTTTATATATATATATGCTTTTCATGTAAGTGTTTATTCCTATTTTTTATTTTTTATTTTATTTTATTATTATTATTATTATTTTATTTATTTATTTATTTATTTTTTTTTATTTCACTCCAGCTGACTTAGTTTGGGTATGACGTAGTAGAGTTTCATTTGTTTACTAACGCTGCATTCTCTTCTTCTTCTTCTTCTTCTTCTTCTTCTTCTTCTTCTTCTTCTTCTTCTTCTTCTTTTTTCCTCTTTCTTTCTTTCTTTCTTTCAGTCAGTCAATTAATCTATCTATCTATCTATCTATCTTTCATTTTCTCTCTCTCTCTCTCTCTCTCTCTCTCTCTCTCTCTCTCTCTCTCTCTCTCTCTCTCTCTCTCTCTCTCTCTCTCTCTCTCTCTCTCTCTCTCTCATTTATTTTTTTTATTTTTACAGATATTTTCCCATCCTACTTTATTTATTATCCATGCAAACGTCCATGACACATCTTTTTGTTCCTCTCATTTTTAGACTATGAAAAACTAACACTGGATCTTTCCTTCACCACCTCTTGCCCTTCCCAGTGTCTTTAGCGCCTTTCACTTGCTCCTTTATTATTCATGCTGGCCCCCTGTGGCATTTCTATTTTTGTTCAGTTCACTTAACATTAGACTGTGTGACTTTAACTAACGGTGCATCCTTTTATCCCTTCCTCCTCTTCCTTCTCCTCCTTGTTCTTGGTGTTTTTTTTTTTTTCTCTCTCTCTCCTTCGTCTTCCTCCTCCTCCTGCTCCTGCTCCTACTCCTACTCCTACTCCTACTCCTACTCCTACTCCTACTCCTACTCCTACTACTCTTACTCCTCCTCCTCCTCCTCCTCCTCCTCCTCCTAATGTGTCTCTTATTCATTCTGTGACCACACCACTTACCACTCTGCCTCCCTGCCCCGACTAATGCCCCCCCTGTCTGCAGGTGCGTCAGGGCCCCCTCACCCCCCCTCGTCCAATGCCAGGGATTTCAGGGCTCAGGACCGAAGTTGATCAGCCCTGGGGAGGTCAGTGTTGCCAGCTGTTGTAGGGATTTAGAGGGCACGTAATCAGGGGTGCTGTAGATAGGGAGGCTGCACGGGACTCTACGTCTACCTATTAGAAGAAGGTGTAGTGGATTGGTGGTGTTCTGCAAGGCTGTGGTAAATAGGGAGGAGGCTGCATGGGCTGTTGAAGAAAGGTATAGGGAGGCTGCAGGGTTGTAGAAGAGAGGTGAGTTGCATGGGCGGTGGTAAATGGGTAGATAGATGAGAGAGAAGGTGCATGGGTTATGGTAGATAGGGAGGGACATTGCACGGGTTGTAGTAAATAGAGACGGAGGCTGTAGTAGAGATGAGCCAGCACGGGTTGTAGTAGATGGTTAAGAAGACTACGAGGGTGTAATGGGTAAAATGAGATGTGGAGGGTTTAGAAGATAGGAAAAGTGGGTGTTTTTAGTTGATTCCAGGGCTTCTGTGATGGACTCGAGTAAATAATAGGGAGGCTGAAGGGAAGAGAGGGGTGGAAGAAAGGTTGTGGTGGTGGTAGTGGTCAGCAGGAGTAGTCTAGGCTGTGTTGTCTAAAAGAAAGTGTTCAGCATTGTCGAGGAGCGTGTCTCAGCTTGTTCTGTTCATGTAACGAATTCTGTAGTTGAGTGCATGGGAGTTTATGGTGTAGCGGCTGCAGGGAAGGGTTGTGTTGACTGTCACTATAGGTAGGTGGTGCTAGGCAGGCTGTGGTCGACTGTAGGTAAGTGGGAGTTGATGCCCTTGATTTGTTACGACTCACTGTAGACACAAATAGATTGTAGTGGATGAAGTCGAGGGTCTGTAGTGATGTGAGGTGTGAATGAAGCTCAGGCTTTGTACAGCCTTTCTTGATGTGTGTATCTTGTATTTGAGTGAAGTCGAGGGTTTGTCTCGACGTGATTTGAATGAAGTGAATGGTTATGTTGCTGTGTTTCATATCATCTTTCTTTATGTGAGATAAGTCGAAGGTTTGTAGTGACGCAACGTGACAGCAATGAAGTCGAGGACCTGTAGTGACTCAGATCGTGGCGAGAATGAAGTCAAGGGTTTGTATTAACTATACGTGAGGTGAATTAACTCAAAGGTCAAAAATAAATGGAGTGCATGAATGAAGTCGAGAATCCGTAGTAACTTATTAAATGCTCTCACGCTGGTATTTGTAAAGCCTGTGTTCTCTCATCAAGATACTTACAATCAAAGGCCACGGAGATGATGATTACCTAGTCGAGTTTTCATGGGCGTGTTCGATTGATGGTGCAGAATCCTTTGTGATCCATCGCTGGAAACATGAAAGCGGCCTTGAACACGCTTTTCAATTCTCTCATCCATTCACTGTTGACAATTAACCATCACTTTCTTTCCTACAACCTCTTTTTCTCACTTTCTCATAGGTGTGTCTCCTCTTGATGTTGCAGAACCCGTGTTGATCAATCTCTAGGAACATGAAATCGGTCTTAAAAAAAATAATAAAAGAAAATAAAAAATCTACAGGGCCTAGAAACACATTGATCGTAGAGCAGTTAGAACACCACAGCACACAAGAATACAGGTTACAGTGACACAGTCTTTTGGGTGCTTGGTTGAACAGTCAGCGTGGGTTACAGAACATGGTAGTGCTTTACAGGGGGACATTTGCAACAGGGTAGTGAATTATATCTAATTTATAGACACTGGTATTGATATCTATCGGACCCAGCTCCCTTGACGTTGGGTAGTGGTGGTGGTGGTGGAGGGAGTTAGAGGGAGAGGGGGACGGGAGAGGGACGAGGCAGGTGGCGCAGTGTTTAGCCTGATTGTATGTCGTGTGGGTGGCGTTTTTGTTGTTGGAAGGCTGTCTTGGAAGAAACAATATATAGTCGTAGACATTCTTTTGTGTGTGTGTGTGTGTGTGTGTGTGTGTGTGTGTGTGTGTGTGTGTGTGTGTGTGTGTGTGTGTGTGTAAGTAAGTAAGTAAGTAAGTAAAAGTAAGCTGCACAACACACACACACACACACACACACACATGAATTAGGACACAGGGAGGTATTAACACAATTGCCCAGTTTACCTGCACGCAAAGGTGTGTTGGAGACGAGAGAGAGAGAGAGAGAGAGAGAGAGAGAGAGAGAGAGAGAGAGAGAGAGAGAGCTGGTGGGAAAGAGGAAAGGGGAAGAAGGAAAATGATAGAGGGAGTGACACTGGATGGTAGAGAGAGAGAGAGAGAGAGAGAGAGAGAGAGAGAGAGTCGTGCGTTGCCTATGTGATGTAATAACATAACACAAGTCGTCAAGTCGTTCGTGCCGCCTACTTGTCCCGTCTTCCCTCCCTCCTCCACTTCCCCTCCTTCCCCTCCTTCGCCTGCTTCCGTGTCAGATGACCGTAAGTGGAGGTGTTGGAATTTGTGGCACCACTACTGACGGTGAAAAGGGGTTAGGGAGGGCAGGACAGGGGAAGGGGTGGTGGGGTGTTGTGTGTAGTGGGAGGTGCGTGCGTGTGTGTGTGTGTGTGTGTGTGTGTGTGTGAGTGTGTCAGGGGAGGAAGTGGAGGAGAAGGGAAAGAAGTAGGCAGGTTTAGATGTTGTGGAGACCTAATTGTGTGTGTGTGTGTGTGTGCTTGTGAATGGAGGCCGAGAGTTGGCTGTGTGCGTGCGTGCGTGCGTGTTGCCAGTGATTGAGTGGCGGCGAATCACTGCCGGCCTCACTAGATTGGATGTTTTGCCTGAAGGGAAGTGATATACTGTGTACTCTTTACTGTGTGTGTGTGTGTGTGTGTGTGTGTGTGTGTGTGTGTGTGTGTGTGTGAACCAGTGAAGGCGATTCGTGTACGTGACATCACTGACGGGACAGGTGAGCGTAAGCAGGTGAAGAGACTGATTTACCTACCTGCTTGTTGTACTGTTACCTACCTGTCCACCACCACCACCACCATAGTTCCGCCGCTGCCAGACGCTCTTACTTCCCTTCAATGACGGAACTCTACCATCCCCAGTCCCCCCTCTCTCTCTCTCTCCGCCGCTAGCCTTTGTCCGTTGTGGCTGTGATGATAATATTGATTCCTGCTATTTTCCTTCTTTTTTTTTTATGTTTTATCAAGATCCGCTATCAGATACGCGATGTGAAGGCTCTTTGATAGGGATGAATTAAATGTTTCCGATAAAGAAAATCGTTTGAGTGGGATGTAAATACACGGCCGGTGTTGATTTACGCCATCGACCATTCCACTCACTCACTCCGCTTATGTATGCTGGCCCTCCTTCCCTTCCTCCCCTTCCACCACCTCAGTCCCCTCCCTCACATACTTACACCTCCCTCACCTTCCCCCGTCCACGTCACTCCTTGCTGCTGATGATGATGACTTGTGCGACTACTACTACGACTTAATGCTACTGCTACTACTGCTACTGCTACCACAAAGAGAAAACTACACTTGAGAGAGAGAGAGAGAGAGAGAGAGAGAGAGAGACACGAAAACGTCTTTGTATCTTTTACGGAGATAATTCTTGACTCCTGCCTCAACAGACTGGACGTGACAAACATTCTCTCTCTCTCTCTCTCTCTCTTAGATCCTCTTACATATGGCGGCTTGAAACCACTCGACTGTTTTAGATTCTTGTCAAATTGCCCGTAATAACACTGAGGAGAAAAACTGTGGTGTCATTGTCAGGATTTGTTTGTACTTCGAGGAGAAAATGTAGTGTTGTTATTTTTTCCTTCTTTTTTGTGTTGTCTTCAAGGATGATGAGGGAGGAAAGAGAAAAAGAAAAAAAGAATGACAGGAAAAGCAAGTACGGTGGTTAGAGTGACACTGAGATATGATGTGAATGTATTATTGGCAGCAGGTGATACTCTACACCTGTCTGTCTTTCTTCCTGCATTCACCTGCCGCCCTCCCCACACACACACACACACACACACACCCACCCACCTGCCCACCCACCTACCTACCTACCTACCTGATGCCCTGAGAGTCTTCGGGGTAGTGGTAGTGGTGGTGGTGTTGTGTTAGAGAAGGGGAACACTGACAACACAACGGAGGAAGGATTGACGCGTGTGTTTGTCTCTGAGGAAGTGGAAACCAAACCATTGCCATCTGTGATAAGCCTCATTGTGAAAAAAAGAATAAATAAAAAAAAAACGATAAATAAATAAGGATAATAATCGACGCTAGTTTTTCTTTCATGATGGAACCTATTGGCATGTTACTACTACTACTACTACTACTACTACTACTACTACTACTACTACTACTACTACTACTACTGGCATTTCCACTACTACCATGTATTTCCACAACAAAATCCACTAACACCTCCTCCTCCTCCTCCTCCTCTTCTTCTTCTCCTTCTTCTTCTTCCTCCTCCTCCTGTTCCAGTTCACCCCAGCAGCAGCAGCAGCAACAGTCATAGCCGCGCCATCACCTGCCGCCGCCAAGAGCCGGTCATGGCCAGATACCGGGGACTCCAGCGGCCCTTGAGACTCGGGGTGCCAAGAGGCCCTTGCCGCTATTTTTGGCGTTGCTGGTGGCACTCGTTGTTACCTTCACTGCTGGTGCTGGTGGTGGTGCTGTTCCTCCTCCTTTCCTTCTGTTTCTTCCTCGTACTCTTTTTTTTCTTATTTTTCCTCCTTCTTCTCCTCCTTCTCCTTCTCTCTTTTCTTTTTCTACTTCTCCTTTTTATTCTCCTCCTCCTCCTCCTTCTTCTTCTTCTTCTTCTTCTTCTTCTTCTTCTTCTTCTTCTTCTTCTTCTCCTTTTCCTCCTCCTCCTCCTCCTCCTCCTCCTCCTCCTCCTCCTCCTCCTCCTCCTCCTCCTCCTCCTCCTCCTCCAAACACATCTGTCTCATATTTTTAGCTTTCATAATGGTATCAGTCTTTGTACTAAGTTACATATCAATTAGACTCTCTCTCTCTCTCTCTCTCTCTCTCTCTCTCTCTCTCTCTCTCTCTCTCTCTCTCTCTCTCTCTCTCTCTCTCTCTCTCTCTCTCTCTCTCTCTCTCTCTCTCTCTCTCTCTCTCTCTCGGTGTTCGCAGTGGTGTATAGTGCCAAGTCTTTCGTCTCAGTGCCAGATCATGGGGTATGTGGGTATGTGTGGTGCGCGGTGCCTGGTGCCTCCGTAGCATTGGTCGTGTATCGTGGGTCTTTGGTGTTGGGTTAGTTCGCGGCCAGTCATTCATTTGGGTTTGTTTTTTGTGTGTGAGTGGGAGTAGCTGTGCATTGTGGGCTGTGTGGATTGGGTGATTGGATGTTTCTTTGTTGTTTTCTGTATCTTTCTGTCTCTCTTTCTCTCTCTCTCTCTCTCTCTCTCTCTCTCTCTCTCTCTCTCTCTCTCTCTCTCTCTCTCTCTCTCTCTCTCTCTCTCTCTCTCTCTCTCTCTCTCTCTCAATATGAAGACAGAAGACAACACAAACGTAACTCCAATACAGTATACTACAACTAGATAAACACACACACACACACACACACACACACAGGGTCAAAGGGGCGGCCGGCCAAGGTTTCCCCCATACTGACGAGGAAGTTGTCTTGGCGTGGCGTGGTGTGGCGAGGCGAGGCGCTGGCTGGGAGGCTGGGAGGCTGGGAAGCTGGCGTGGCACTGCGAGGCGGGCGGCGGGCACTGTGACTGTCTCCCTTGGTACCCCTTTACCCCCTACCCGCAGCCATCGCCTCAGCTTGCCGTCACCCGCACTCACGGTCCACTTTTGCGTGTCGCGCGGGTGGGTGTACGGCTGAGTGGCTGCGTCTGTCTATTTTCAACGTAAGGGTCAGGAGACGGTGCCATCTCGGGAATCCAGGGCTGAAGGTCGCGTGTGCCGAGTAGAGAGTTGAGCCTTACGCGTGGTGGGGATTAGGCCGCGTTTAGCCAGGCGGGAGAGCTTGTGTGGGCCGCCCCTCTGCCGCCTCGTGAGGTATGCCCGGCCTGCACCAGGACATAGTCGGCGTTCGTGGCATTCTCCCTCCCTCACGGTGCCTCAGGTAGCAGCCCGCCCTCCTCCTCCTCCTCCTCCTCCTCTTCCTCCTCCTCTTCCTCCTTACGTTCTACATCTCCTGTTCTTCCTTAGGGTCGTAGTATTTCGGTTCCTCCTCTTCCTCCTTTCACAGCACCACCGCCACCACTACACCAACAACAAACTGAACAATGCTTTCTCACTTAAACTTTCAACACCATTATTAACACACCCAACAATCTTCCTACCACCTCCATTCACGTATGACACTTGGCCATTACTTTACTATAAAACCAAGCTCCTTTTCTCTATTCGCCTGTGTGTACCGTTGAGCTTTACGAGTCGCGCTTCATTGGAGGTTCTGTAAGTCACTGTTGCTTGTCGCTAAGATGAGAGGGAGAGAGGAAGAGGAGAGAGGACGAGTCGGGGCGTGAGTTGGAATAGATGTCCGTGTTCTGAAAGTCTTTACTCTCGCACCACGGCTACTTTCCAAGGCCACAGAGATGATTGGCCGGGTTCTCAAGAGTGTTTCTCCTGTTAGCAATGGGAAAATTTTGTTAATTTGTCGCCAGAACCGTAAGACACACTTCAAGACCCGTGTCACTTCAACTAGAGCCTCTTGAAAATAGTCGAGGTGCGTTCAGAGGTCTTTTTGATTACGGTCTACAGGAGAGAGAGAGAGAGAGAGAGAGAGAGAGAGAGAGAGAGAGAGAGAGAGAGAGAGAGATTCAACAAGGAAAAAAAAACGACGAATAAGTAGGAAGTTCTTAGAAAGATAGTGTCAAATAAAAAAAAAATGACAAGATAAAGTGAGAGAGAGAGAGAGAGAGACGTCTTTCATTTTATCTTCCATTGGTCGTCCTCGTGGTGGTGGTGGTGGTGGCGATGATGATGTCAGGGAGGGAAGAGGGAATGAAGTGACTTGAAGGAGTGTGCGTCATATCCTGAGGTTAATGCATCGCCTTGCACAACCAGCCATGCCAGGAACGTGTACCAGGAATAACAACACGCTTCACTAAACATATATTCACTTATTATTTTTTCAACCCAGAGAGAGAGAGAGAGAGAGAGTGTGTGTGTGGTGGTGGTGGTGGTGGGGAAACACAACACACCACTCGCACACTCTTGCCTTGTCACTTCTATATATTTTTTTTCCTTGTATTTTGTTCTTACTTAACTGCTTAACTTAACTCTGATTTTTTTTCTCTCTCTACTGTTCTGCTTGGTTGAACTTAAGGAGGCTCTAAAAGGGACTGAAAGAAAAAAAGTAAGGATAACAAACATATTTATTGGTTCTTGCGTGGTTGTTAATACGTTACACTAATACAAAGACAAAGAGAGAGAGAGAGAGAGAGAGAGAGAGAGAGAGAGAGAGAGAGAGAGAGAGAGAGAGAGAGAGAGAGAGACAAGAAAACATTGATACAGAGCATAGTGGCAATAGTTTTCCTCATCTTTATTAACTAGTGACTGGACGTTTATGTGAATATTCTAATAGACCAAAAAATACATAAATAAATAACGTTCCAATTTATCCATCAGGGACTAAACACCACTTCAGGAGGCAATTGAAGGAACACAAAGGAAAGACTAAAACTAAAAAATGGGAGGATAATATTAGCGAAAGACTTAATTTATTTTATTTACCAGTGATAGAGTTAAGAGGTTGTTTTTAACCCCTTCAGTACCATGACGTGGTTTTCATATTTATTCTGCTTACTGTTTGGCGATTTCATACACCTCAGAAACCTATGTGGGGATTAAAATAGTGAAGACTCTGGCCATTAATCCTCTGACCTCCATAGACCCTTTGTAACGTAAATGAAATCGTCTAATCACACACAAAACTCGTAGTAAAAATGCGTCTCAGTACTGAAGAGGTTAATAAGGAAGCAGGGTGTTTGGGGCAGAAGAAGAAGAGTCAGGGTAAGTAAAGGTAGGGAACTCAGGACGTGGCACATTAGGAACACAAGAGAAAAAATAAGAATATGATAGCGAAAGACTTACATTTATCTACCAGTGATAAGATTAAGGGATATTTTTTTTTAGAATTATGGTGTAGGTGTGTTTAGGGCTGTAAGGGTAAGGGTGAGACTCAGGGACGAGGCTCATGAAGGAATACGAAGGAAGAAAAATAAGATAGTGAAAGGGAAAGTTATCTGGTAGTGATATAGTTAAGGAGTAGCTTTTGATAAGGGATTAAGTGTGTTTAGGGCAAGTGTAAGGATAGGAAACTCAGTGACGAGGCTCATGGTAGGTCTGGCAGTAGGATGGCAGGCCGAGTGGGAGCTGTGCGTGGCTGTGTGTGACCGTGTGTGGCTGTGTGTGACTGTGCGTGGCTGTGCTTGGCTGTGCTTGGCTGTGTGTGGCTGTGTGTGGCTGTGTGCGGCTGTGCTTGGCTGTGTGTGGTTGTGTGTGGCTGGGGTCCTCTCATGTTACCTAGTCTCTGGATGTTGTGGCAGAGTTTTGTTTGTCTTTGAGCAGAGTTGCACTGGAGACTACTCTACCTACTCTCTCTCTCTCTCTCTCTCTCTCTCTCTCTCTCTCTCTCTCTCTCTCTCTCTCTCTCTCTCTCTCTCTCTCTCTCTCTCTCGTAGCCTTCGTTTCAGTGCCAATGTTTTGTTGTTGTTTGTTGCAGTCATTATTCAGTGTCAGTTTGTTTCTGTTATCTTCATCTTGGTGGTGGTGGTGGTGGTTTATGTAAGATTGTGGTGGTGAGGGTGGTGGTGGTCGTAGTTGTGGTTTGATAGTTGTTGTAGTGACATGATGGTGATGATGCGGTGGTGATGACACTTGTTTTGGCGGCGAGAATAGTGGTTGTGGTGGTGATTTTGACGGTCGTGATAGATTGTTTGATGGTGATGATGATGGCGCTAATAGTAGTGGTGTTGGTGTTGGTAGTGATAATGGAGATGGTCGTGATGGTGATGGCTGGTGGTGATGGCTGTTGTTGTTGGGTGTTGGTTGTGGTGATGAAGATGGTCGTGATGATGGTGGTGATGGTGATAGTGATGGTGATGGTGATGTCTCCCTTACCGTCCTTGCGCCATTTCCTCCCACCCTCATCTGGCACTATATTTTAACCCTCTAGCTTGGCACTCTTCCCTGGCACCTAGCATCTCCACTCCCCCTAAACACACACACACACACACACACACACACCACCTCAGACACATCAGCACTGTTACATGCACCAACGAGTAACATTTTAAGGCACCAAATATTCTTATACTGAAACGCACACCTTGCACATCAGAAGCACATATTTTTAAAGGTCACATAGCAGGGTTGTATTTTCAAGGTTTTCATGGGG
>NC_059304.1:17500985-17503485 GCF_017591435.1 Portunus trituberculatus
GGTATAGTATGGGAAACATTTGGGAGACTAAGAAGGAAACGCTTGATTAGGGTTAGTATTGGGGGAAAGGATCACGGGGAATTTGAGGAGAAGAAATGGTGAGTTTAGCTTGGGAACAAAGGAAGGTGGGGAAGTTTAGTTTGGAAAAAATGCGATGATTATTCTTACAAAAGGTGGAGGTTGAGAATGAGGAAAGCTAGGGGATTTTCAGCTGCTGGGGAGGGAAGGAAATTACTTAAAAGCGGAGGTTATTCCAGCTTATAGATTTTTTTTGTGTGTTTTTTTTTGGCAGTAATGGAAAAAATACATGAAAGGCGAGGTTGTGTTTGCTTGGAAGTGAGGAAAGCTTCGGGTTTATTTTTAACTATGAAGGAAAAAATAATGAAATGAGAGCTTGGGTTATTTTGACAGTGGGGAAAACTTGGGGAAATGGCCACTGACGGGGAGGAACGAGAGGGGATTGTTAGGTTAGGTTGGGTGGGTTAACTGTACCACCACCCCTTACTCCCCCACCCCATCCCTCACCCCCAACGCCCCACCCAACCCCTTAAGGCACCTCAGACCACATGATCCTTGCCAGACACTGCGGTTAACATCCCCCCCTCCTTTTCACCCCCTTCCCTCCCTTCTCCTCCCCACGACCTGCCTTCCCCTCTCCTCCTGTCACATCTTCATCATCTCTTCGTCTGCGTCCCCTCGTCTTGCCAGTTGTGTGTGTGTGTGTGTGTGTGTGTGTGTGTGTGTGTGTGTGTGTGTGTGTGTGTGTGTGTGACGCGATAGAAACATGAAGAATAAGGAAGAGAGAAGAGAAAAAGGAAAGGTAGAAGGAAGTTGATCTACCTACCAATCGAGAGGCAGGTAGGTAGGTAGGACAGGTGTCGTGAGAACAGCTTTAATTAACCTTTAGTCGCCACTTTCGCACCTGGAAGTGACGGGGACGGGGACGGAACGGATGGGGAAGCGAGGTGGTGGTTGAAACATACCTGTCTTTCTCGGGATTAAAAGAAAACGAAGAGCAAAAATCAGCGAGGGAGAGAGGGACAGTGTGGCCAGATAAGCTGAAGGGGTTTTGAAGCGAAGGAGGAGAGGAGAGGGAGAGGGAGAGGGAGAGGGAGGAGCGTAAGAGTGTGACTGCTGTGTGGAGGAGGAGGAGGAGCAGACAGGTTCAGTCATGGGTGGGTGGCTAAGTGGCAGTACTTGAGACGGTAAGTAGGTGGGCGTAAGGAGTGTGTGGAGGTGTACTGGACTGGGTGGGTGGGTGGAGGGAAGGAAGGAGGGAGTATTGAGTGTGGGCGGCTGTGGGTGTGTGGGCGGCAGTGAGTCAGGTCTTCTCGGAGGCTTCATTACTTCAGTTTCCTCCCTTACCACATGTGTCTCCTTTCTCTCTCTCTCTCTCTCTCTCTCTCTCTCTCTCTCTCTCTCTCTCTCTCTCTCTCCTTCCTCTTCCTTTGTGCATTCCTCTCTTCATCGTCTTCCTCCTCCTCCTCCTCCTCCTCTTCCTCCTCCTCTAGTCAACATGAATACTCTTCTCCATCTCTCCCTTGAACTGCATGTGTGGAGGTAGTGGGTGGTGGTGGTGGTGGTAACTCTCCTCCTCCTCCTCCTCCTCCTCCTCCTCCTCCTCCTCCTCTCAACGAGTTCATAAAGGGAGACGTCGCGATGATAATGTTGAGCGATAAAAGTGGCGAGAGAGAGGAATGAGTAATTGGTTCGGAGGAGAACAAAGGAATTTCTGGAGAGACAAAGAAAGGAAGAGACAGAGACCAAGAGAGGGAAGTGTGTGGAGAGTAAAAGATCACCTCCCTCCTCCTCCTCCTCCTCCTCCTCCTCCTCCTCCTCCTCCTCCTCCTCCTCCTCCACTACTCCTCTCTCCCTCCCTCCGTTCTCCTTTCCACTTTCTGAGTCATCTGATAATAAGTCTTTCCCGGCAATTTTTTTTTCTCTCTCTCTCTCTCTCTCTCTCTCTCTCTCTCTCTCTCTCTCTCTCGCTGCGGTATGATTAGTAAAATAAGGAATGACAAGATCGGACCATGCCAGAGAGAGAGAGAGAGAGAGAGAGAGAGAGAGAGAGCAGTTGCCTACCCACTACATATCCATCCTTCCGTTAATCTAATTTCCCTCAGTAATGATCCAATTTTCTCTTCGTCCCTCCTCACCTTGTCTCACCTGTCTGCTTGTCCTTTACCTGTAGTACTTCATTAACACTTGTGGGAAATCCTGACTACCTCTCTCTCTCTCTCTCTCTCTCTCTCTCTCTCTCTCTCTCTCTCTCTCTCTCTCTCTCTCTCTCTCTCTCTCTCTCTCTCTCTGTCTCAAGTGTTTGATAGTATTTTGTAATCACCACCAGGAAATGTTTATGTAGCTTTGCTTGTCAAATGTTGTGTAATTATCTTTTAATGGTTGGAGTATACTAGTGAGTGTGTTGGACAGTAGTAGTAGTAGTAGTAGTAGTAGTAGTAGTAGTAGTAGTAGTAGTAGTAGTGGTGGTAGTAGTAGTAGC
>NC_059304.1:17508485-17528485 GCF_017591435.1 Portunus trituberculatus
TCTCTCTTATTGAGAATTTTTAGCGTGTTTGGGTCTCGACAAGCTCCTCCTTAGAGTAAGACAAAAGGATCAATGTAAGCCTCGTATTCTCAAACTTTTCTGTGCTTCACCTACATTATTTCAAAAGGCTTAATTTAAATTGACACTAGTTTTTTATGGGTGTTGGTGGTTCGTGAGGCAGAATGACAAGATTCCTATATTGTTAACTGGACAAACACTCTCGAAAACTGCGCTAATCATCTCTGTGGCCTTGCTAAGAGAGAGCCAAGCGTTTCTGAATACCGAGCTAATACCGCAGTCTGTCTCTCAAAATATTAATGGATTCTTCGTGTTAAAGTTTTCCTGTTGTCATCCTCCGCCTCCTTTGAGAGTAAAGTTAGTTAGAGTAAATATAACGCCGCTGTCTGTGTGTTTGTATATACACGTTATTAATAAATGCTCCGTGTTAAATCTTTTCTCATATGTTTGTTGTTTGAGAGTTTTTTTTTTATAATTGAAGTACTATTAGCTGCTTAGGGGGAAGTATTAATTCTTAGTCTCTTTTTTTTTCCCGCGTTATTAATAAATGTTCCGTGTTAAACCTTGATGATAGCGATGATTAACTTCCATTTAGTTTTTAATTGCGACCTAAACTAATAAGCCTCTTAACCCATTCACAATTTCTCACTATTTACACACGTCATGCAGCCGCTAGTTGTCGCTCGGTAGGTCACGATGTTATACGGCTTAATGAGAAGATGGGGACTATATTTAACCCCTTCAGTACCATGACACGTTTCCATATTCATTCTGCTTACTATTTGATGATCTTATACTGCCTCAGAAACTTATGTGGGGATTAGAATAGTGAAGACTCTGACCATTAATCTTCTGAACTCCATAGACCCTTCCTAATGTCAACAAAATCGTCTAATCACTCCCAAGACTTACGGTAAAAATGCGTCGCAGTACTGAAAGGGTTAAATCTTGTCCATTGCAACATTATTCCGTCGTTGAATTAGTGTAATCAAGTGATGTCTAAAATAAAGTCAAATTACTGCCAAACTGAAGAGATGAAAGTAAAAGTATTAAGGTGTGTGTGTGTGTGTGTGTGTGTGTGTGTGTGTGTGTGTATCTGTCTGTGTGTGCGTGTGTGTTGATAAATATGGCATGATCTGAATGGCGTTTCGTAATGCTATCGACAACAGTTGATTTAAATTGGACTTACTGTAGGAATTAAAAAGGCGAGCCATTGTTCTGTGTCTTAAGCCTTTACAGTATTTATTTCAATTGACTTTTATAATGCTTCCCACAACAATAAACTTAAATCGAAGGCAGTAAAGTGGCTTAAAGAGAGATAAGTTAACATTTTCCTCTCCGTTACCACGCTATTAATCCCTTCAGTACCATGACGCGTTTTCATATTCATTCTGCTTACTATCTGGTGATTTTATACAGCTTCAGAAACTCATGTGGGGGATTAAAATAGTGAAGACTCTGGCCATTAATCTGTTGACCTCTATAGACCTTCCTTTAATGTCAATGAAATAGGCTAATCGTATACAAATCTCAAGGTAAAGATGTGTCCCGATATTGAAGGGGTTAATACATACACCTTTGCAATGCTCTTTTAAATCACGTTGTCCAATTGTATCAACAAAAACTGACTCAAATTCCAGGTACTGAAGACATTGAAGGCATAAGGAGACTGGCAACTAAATGGGCTTTTTTTTACCAATTTTTTTATATTTTTTCTATATGTTTTGTTGCCCTTGGCCAGTCCTCCTCTCTTACATAGAAAAATTATAAATAAATGATAAATGTTGCACTGTCTCCGTGTCCTCATGTTCCTAATGTACTGTCCAGTCTCTACGATACCGCTGATCTGAATTGTGGTAATCTGACGCAGCGCAAAAAAAAAAAAAAAAAAAAAGAAAGAAAGTAAAGAAAACGGATGAAAAAAGAGAAAGAGGATGTAGAAACTAGGAAGGAGAACGAAGAGTGGAGTTCCGTAGTGATGCGGATGAGGAATTACGAAAGAAACATCAACATCCTTCGTGAAAATAATATTACGTTGTGTTGTTAGTAAATGGACGACCTGAATCCTTCCCTGTGTTGGGGTTTTCGACTTTTGTTTCCACGGCAAGGTTATTATTTTTACCTGTAGTTTTTATTATATATATATATATATATATATATATATATATATATATATATATATATATATATATATATATATATATATATATATATATATATATATATATATATATATATATATATATATATATATATATATATATATATATATATATATATATATATATATATATATATATATATATATATATATATATATATATATATATATATATATATATATATATATATATATATATATATATATATATATATATATATATATATATATATATATATATATATATATATATATATATATATATATATATATATATATATATATATATATATATATATATATATATATATATATATATATATATATATATATATATATATATATATATATATATATATATATACTTTTTTTCCCTTGTTGGTATTTCTCGTTAAAATTATATTAAGTGAATTTGATAAGTGTCTAGGGTCAATAAACTATCAAGCTTAAGCACACACACACACACACACACACACACACACACACACACACACACACACACACACACACACACACACACACACACACACACACACACACACACACACACACACACACACCTTAATGCAGATACACTTCTCTCGTGTGTGAATGTGCCTGTTCTGAGAGAGAGAGAGAGAGAGAGAGAGAGAGAGAGAGAGAGAGAGAGAGAGAAAGAGAGAAAGAGTGTTAAAGGTCACTAAGGTGTTGTGTGGCCAGAGACTTCAAGTGTTACGTTACAGTGTTGGCGAGACTCGCATTGCGGTGTTGCCGAGTATTAAGTGTGGCGGATGTGGTCTGTGTGTGTGTGTGTGTGTGTGTGTGTGTGTGTGTGTGTGTGTGTGTGTGTATTATTTTTTTCTCTATTTTTTTCTTCTTTTTCTACACAGGCTTGGGTGTACTCTAGTGTAACATGTGTAGTGTTTGTGTTGAGCTCGTGTGTGTTGCTGCGTAAGGCTGGGTTGGGCTGGGGTGTGCCTCTTTAGTGCTACATGTGTTACTGTGGTGTTGAAGTGAACGTGTGTGTGTGTGTGTGCGTGCGTGTGTGTGTTTTGATTCGCGTGGGTATAATTGCTGGTATCTGGAGTGGTGGTGGTGGTGGTGTTGAATATTGTGTTACATGGTGGGTGGTGGGTGTGTTTGTCACGTATTGAGTGTTGGCATTGCGATGTGTGTGATGTGAAGTGTCTTGTTTTGTTGTGTTTCGTGTGGGAGTGTGAAGGGGGGGGGGAATCCTCGTCACTGGTATCCCTCATCTCTTACTTGACATTGTTATAACTTACCACACGCCACTGAGGGGTTAATGGCCAGCAAGAGTATAGTGCTATTTGCCTCGTGTTGTGGTTATTACAGCACCACGTAGGGGTTGTGTGGTGGGGGTGGAAGGAAGTGTTGCCGTATTGTGTAAGGGGATGTTTATTTTTTTAGTGGTTTTGTGATTTGGCGCATTGCTGTGTCGTATAATGCATTGTTACAGCGTGGCGTAGCGTGGCGTGGTGTATTGTGTTGCAGAGTGAACCGGAGTGTTGGCGGGTAGTGTTGTGTTGCGCTGGTGGAGGGAGTAACATTGGTGTGGACGCCTCTCTTCACTCACTCTGCCCTGATGCATCTAACCGCCATTTGTCTTGTGTTGCAGAGTGGTGTGGAGGCGCCAAGATATCGTCGGCGTGGCCCCAGGGCGGGTCGGCCCCGACCACGCCCGTCCCGCCCGTGCCGCCCGCCCACCTGGCGCCGCTGCCCCTCACCACCACGCACAAGGACATGGACGTAAGTACCGACTCACCACGCCAGGGGAGAGAACTAAATGAGATGAGCGTAGGATTTTAAGAGTGCGTTGAGTGTTTTGGGAAGATTCTACAAAATAAAATGTTCCTTGATCTACTGTCATTGCCACTCACAAGGACACGGACGTAGCAAGCACCAGCGCATCATGGGCAAGGAGAAGGCCTTGAGTGCCTGATAAGTGTAAGATTTCAGGTACGAAGGATATTCTGGGAACCGTCCCAGTACAAGATAAAGAGTTGGTTGACCTACTGTCACCACAACGCTCAAGGTCACGGACGTAAACACAGATACAAGGCGCCAAGAAAGAGGAACTCGAGTGTTTGCTAAGTCCTGTATGAAATGCATGACTTGAAGCGTAATTTTAGAGGTGTGAGAGATTTTACGAGAAGATATGACGGATAAAAATATGCAAATAGACCTGCTGGCAACACGAAGCGCAAGAGAGAGAGAGAGAGAGAGAGAGAGAGAGAGAGAGAGAGAGAGAGAGAGAGAGAGAGAGCGTCTTAGGACAACCTGCGGATTGTAAAAAAAGAAACAGGAAAGACGGAAAATTAATAGATGGAGAGATGAGATAAGAGATTGTGAGAGATAGATTGCCTCGGGTGGACGGGAATAGACGGATGAATGACTAGATGAATGGAAAGATGGTGATGGTTGGGAGACTTTTACCTAAGAAGCAAAGGTTAATGTTGAGAGAGAGAGAGAGAGAGAGAGAGAGAGAGAGAGAGAGAGAGAGAGAGAGAGAGAGCTGTTATGTCTGCTCTAGATTTAACACCTACAGAGACAATGCATTAGAATATTGACCCAAATCTTACAACAGAAAACGTAAACAGAAAACTGGAGTTAAATTTTTAAGAAGGGGAGAGGGAGAGGAAAAGAGAGAGTGAGGGGTGAGAGGGGAAGTTTGGCCAGTCGTAAGAGAGGATTGGAGTCCTTAGGGGAGAGGAGAGAGGGGAGAGTCTCTTGAGTGGAGGATGGAGACTCGTAGGGAAGAGAGTGAGGCCTAAAGGGAGGGTTGGACTGAGGAGGTGGAGAGAGAGGAAGGAAAAGAGAGGTGGAGAGGTGGAAGGAAGATTGGAGGCCGAAGTGATGAAGGAAGGACTTGAATAAAAGGTGAAGATGAAAAGTGATTGGGTAACTGACTGACTGATTGACTGACTGGCTGATCGACCATTGACTGAAGGATTGGTATATAGGATGTGTGAGAGGAGACTGAAGAATCCTACGAGAGGCGATGAAAGGAAGGATTTTTGAGGGATTGATGGCGGTGAGGGAGGGACGTCTGTGGAAAGGAAAGTGGAGGTCCTGCGGGAGTTGTGAAGGAGCGGCAGTATTGAGGGAAGGGCTCCTGAGAGATGATATCCTCAGGGAGAAGCAGAAGGATTTTGTGGTCCCTGAGGAGTCCCGCATCACCCCGAGGGACGCGTGCCTGGGCAGCAAGGATCCTCATGTTCCTCCTACAGTTTGAACATGCCTTCCTCCCTCCTCCCTCTTCAATCCTCCCTCTTCCTTCTTCCTTCTTCCTTCTTTTATCTTTTCCTCCTCCCTCACACTCAGAACCAAACACCACAATCTTATTTTACCTCAGTTTTCCTTTTATCTTCCTTCTCTTCTGACTTTCCTTAAACCTTTCCTTACCTTGGTCTTCATTTTCCCTTTTCACCATCTCTTAATTAATTCTTTCCTTTCCTTAACCTTCTTTTTTCCCTCCTCTCTTTTAACTTAACCCTTTCTTTACCTCACCTTGGCTTTTCCCATTTTCTTTCTTCTCTAATTTTTCATAATCCTTTCCTTACCTTAGCCTTCCTTTTTCTCTTTCTTCTATTCTAAATTTCCTTAACTCTTCTCGAACATTGGCTTCCTCTCGCCCTTCCTTCACTTCTAATCCAACCTAATGCAACCTAGCTTTCTTTGCTGTAATATGCAACAAGTCACAACACTCAAAGCACTACGCAGTCTATACAAGCACCTACAAAGAGGAAGGACGGATTAAAAGGACTGATCAATGTGTTGTTTAAATATTGTTGCCTCAGAGTGGTTTGTGTTGAAGGAGTGATGTGTGAAGCAACTGTGAGTGGCTTGAAAAATGAAAAGGAAACTAGGAAAACTCTGGTATGGCAGTAAAACGCTGATTCATTGAAGGTGGTTTATGTAGTTTTAACCAGGTAAGATTAGACTACAGGTACGAAAAGATCTGGACCACTTACTCTGTTACGTTCATTAATTGTCACTGGTGTTACTTCATTCAACGGCAACTTTTCTAATCTAATCTAACCGTAACCATAACCCAGTCTAACCTTACCTCAAATGACCCAACCCCAACCTAACCTAACCTAACCCAACCTAACCTAACCTAACCCAACCTAACCTAACCTAACCCAACCTAACCTAACCTAACCTAACCCAACCCAACCCAACCCAACCCAACCTAACCTAACCTAACCTAACCTGCTCTAATCTTACCTGCTTTCGTATTTATAATCTTTTTCCTTTTCTTTCTTTCTTTTTCTCTGTTTAATACTCACTCCCTTCTTGAGAGACAACACTCGTTCACTCCTTTTGTTGTCACTGAAAGCTTCCATCAGATTGTTATTTATCGAGAGTGAAAAGCTGTAACGTGAATTGGCTTAGCTTCCCTTTAGTTTTCCTTGTTTTATGGGGTACATCGTGATTAACGCTTTTTATTGCCATTTTTATTTATATTTCTCTGTATTCATTTTGGTCTTCCTCGTCTCTTGGGAGTGAAGGATAAGAGGGAAAAACAGACGGTACGTAGATGTGTGTGTGTGTGTGTGTGTGTGTGTGTGTGTGTGTGTGTGTGTGTGTGTGTGTGTGTGTGTTTCTTTCCATCTAATCCTCTTCACTGATAAAAGAGAAAACAAATTTTATCTATTGCTTTTTTTTTTCCCTATTTATTATCATTATTATTGTACGTTATACTTGTTTCTGCGTGTTTTTCCTCCTTTCATTTTTTTTTCCTTCTTTTTTTTTCTACTTGATTATTTGCTTATTCATTTGTAAATAATCGTTCGTTTTTTCCGTTTCCCTTTTTTTTTTTTTTTTTTTTTTTTTTTTTTTTTTTTAAGTGCAGTCAAGATAGTATTAAATGTTCTCGTCCAAACACACACACACACACACACACACACACACACACACACACACACACACACACACACACACACACACACACTCTCTCTCTCTCTCTCTCTCTCTCTCTCTCTCTCTCTCTCTCTCTCTCTCTCTCTCTCATGGGAGGGTCAACTGAAGGGGCGTATTGACACAGAAATGAGAGGGTGGGCGGCCGGGACCTTGAGGAGGGCATCTGGAGAGAGAGAGAGAGAGAGAGAGAGAGAGAGAGAGAGAGAGAGAGAGAGAGAGATTGATTGTTTTGTTGCTTCTTTCTCCTCTTCCGTATTTCAGGATGTGTTGTTTTTGAAAATTCTCCTTGATTTTGTGATTGGTGTGTGTGTGTGTGTGTGTGTGTGTGTGTGTGTGTGTGTGTGTGTGTGTGTGTGTGTGTGTGTGTGTGTGTGTGTTTTCGTGACTGTCCTCCTCCTCCTCCTCCTCCTCCTCCTCCTCCTCCTCCTCCTCCTCCTCCTCCTCCTCCTCCTCCTCCTCCTGCGTTCTCCTGCTGCAGTTGGAAGGACAGGACAAGGGAAGGAGGAAGGGAGTGAGGGAGGAGGAGGGAGGGAAAGAAAGAGGGTGAGGAGGATAAAAAAGGAAAAAAGCGACAAACTGACTGATGACACGTGTGTATTTTTCCCTCCTTCTTCAACAGCGAAGGTCAGTGTAGGTCATTCTTCTCTTCCTTCCTTCCTTCCTTCCTTCCTTTATATCCTTCTTGTATCCCTTCTCCCATGCCTCCCATCCTTCAATTTTGCAGTCCCCTTATCTTTCCTTCCTTTCTTCATTCCTTTCTTCCTTCCTTTCTTCATTCATTTCATCTTCCTTTATTTCTTTCGTACATCTCTTCTCTCCTGCCTCCCTTCCTTCAATTTTGCATTCCCCTTATCTTTCCTTCTTTCATTCCTTCTTTCTTCCTTCCTTCCTTCCTTCTATCTATTTCCTCTTCAGTTATCTTTCTTCCTTCGTGCAATTTGTATTAACCTTCCCTCCTTCTTTCTTTCCTTCCTTGTTCATTCCTTCATTCCCTCATTCTCCCTTTCTCCATTTCCTGATTATTTCCCTTTGCCTGTTTTCCCCTTCCTTTCCTCCTTCACTCATTCCTTAATCCCCTCGCCTCCTCCCCTCATTCTTCTTCCCTTCCTTCTAGTCTCCCCTGCTTGCTCTCCCCCAAATGTCTTGTAATTGAGACTTAAAAATACCAGTAAATAAACGAACGAAGGGAGGGTAGGATGGTACCTCGCTTCCCTTCAACTCCCTTCTCTTCCCCTTCTCTTCCTTCCCTTCTTTACTCTTAAAACCAACCTGCCTTCTCTTCCTCCTCTCTTCCTTTACTTTTAGCCAATCAGTTTGCTTTGCTTCTCTTTTCTGTTAGTCTGGTGCCTTTCATGTCCTTATCTTTTCGTCTTCTTTTTTTTCTTGATTCCTGTTTCTTGTCTGTCGTCTCCCGTTTTTCTTTCCTTTTTTTTCTTACTTTTTTTTAATTTTATTTTACTTTTTTTGTTCTCTTCTTTTCTCTTTCCTTTCATTCCTCTTCACTTCTTTTCTTGTTTTTTTTTTTTTGTCTTTTCCTTCTTAATCCTCTTTTTCCTTTCCTCTGTCACACCTGTTCCCTTCAGCTAGTTCTTTTCCCTCTCATTTTCTCCTCCCTTTAACCCTCACTTGTCCTGCCTTCCTCAAACTTATCTTCTCTTCCTACTACTACTACTACTACTACTACTACTACTACTACTACTACTACTACTACTACTACTACTACTACCACGTCTTTCCTTCACCTAGCTAGCTCTCCCTCTCCTTTTCTCCTTCCCACAAGCCTCATTTCTCTAAGCCCAGTCCTGCCTTCCTTAAAAATGTCTTCACTCACTACTACTACTACTACTACTACTACTACTACTACTACTAGCCCAAGAGTACAGTCTTGAAACTAAGCAAGACCTTGAGAAGATACAAGTCGAGTGAAGGCGAGGAGAAGCAAGCAGGACAGGGCAGGGATGGAGGCTGCGTCAGGGTGTGGTGCTGTGGTGCTGTGGTGCTGTGGTGCTGGCTAGACCAACAGCACGTCAAGGGTCTGAAGGCCACCGCAAGACTTCCCTTCCCTGTGCGCTCTGTGAACCCTGTGACTGTGAGAGGAGGAGGAGGAGGAGGAGTCACTGGGAATGCGTAGTACAGTAACACACAACACTGCTACTTTGCTTGTCCTCACCCAGTTACGCTACTTACTCTTCTACTCTCTGCTATAACTTGATGTCATTCTCGTCATCTTACATTCCCCTAAGCCTGACTCAGTCCACCAGTTGCTTAGTTAACCCCTTCAATACTGGGACACTTTTTACCTTGAGTTTTGTGTGTCATTAGACCATTTTATTGACATTACCAAGGGTGTATGGAGGTCACAAGATTAATGGCCACTGTCTTCACTATTTTAATCCCCTACATAAGTTTGTGAATCTGTATAAAATCACTAAATAATAACCAGAAGGAACATGAAAACGCGTCCTGGTACTGAAGGGGTTACAAGTCACTGGGGAAATCTTAGATGCTTACTTGTGGAATATCTGGTGCATTTTTCTTCATTTCCTTGTAGTATTTTGGCGTCTTGTGTGGTGTGTTAGTAAATACCCTATACACTATAATTTTTTTTTATAGTTATGTTTAGATAGGCTGTGGAGATGCGCAGTACGTGGAGATGCGTAGTACTGTCTTGTTTAGCTATCTTGTACCTGTTCTGGTGGACTTCTCTCAACCGCTCCCTGCAGTGTTATGGAGTCACCTTGCGTCCCATTGTGCCAGTAATATGCCACTCGTGTTTGTATAGTTAGACCGTTAACCACTTCAATACTGGGACACATTTTTACTCTGAGATTTGTGTACGGTTAGACCATTTTATTGACATTAGGAAGGGTTTATGGAGGTCAGAAGATTAATGGCTGGAGTCTTCGCTATTTTAATCCCCACATAAGTTTCTGAAGCTGTATAAAGTCACCAAATAGTAAGCAGAAGAAAAGGTATTGAAGAGGTTAACGGATTATTGCACGTGGGATTAAGGGAAGAAGTTGAATGGTGTAGTAAGAAAACAAACGACGATAGAGTTCCCCAATCATCACGGAGTTGTTTGTGATGATTGGCAAGGACTACACTTACCTAATCTAAAGTAAGAGGTGTAGGATAGTAAAGACGGAGGATTATCCCCACCCATCCAACAACTCCATCCCATCCCATCCCATCCCATCCCACCCCACCCCTCTCCACCCCACTCCACCCCATCCCATCCCACTCTACTCTACTCTACTCCACCCCAACCCACCCCACCCCACCCCACGCCATCCCACTCTACCCCACCCCATGCCACCCCACCCCACCCATACCACTCCCTCTCTCTTACGTGTAAAAGAGACTGCCTGGGTAACGATCACTAATAACTGAGAGAGTGGAAAAGTAGAAAAAAAAAATGCATAAACTTCCGTATTAGTTATGACCTTGTGGTTTAGCGGTGGTGTATACTCTCTCTCTCTCTCTCTCTCTCTCTCTCTCTCTCTCTCTCTCTCTCTCTCTCTCTCTCTCTCTCTCTCTCTCTCTCTCTCCAGGGTGATAGCGCACAGGTATTGTCTCGCCGTCAGTAGTGCCAGCGCCGCCCGTCACCTTCCTGCCGCCCGCTCCTCCTGCAGTGGACGGTTCCCTGATTAGCTTTTGCCTTATGGAGTTGATCTGAAGTGTTGAGAGTACTGCTTGATAGCCTGCTGGCCTAGATGTGGCTGTGTGGTGTGGGATCTTGAGTTTGTTGGTGGTTGTGGTGGTGGTGGTTGTGTTATTGCTGCTACTACTACTACTACTACTACTACTACTACTACTACTACTACTACTACTACTACTACTACTACTACTAGAATTGAGGTTACACAGGAGTCTGGGACGCCGCAACACTGAGGTAGACGAGGGCCTGACGTCATGACCTCCTCCTCCTCCTCCTCCTCCTCCTCCTCCTCCTCCTCTTACGGGAGTCTGAAGAAGGGAGGGGAGTGAGGTAGGTTAGTGGGTGGATGAGTATAGCAGAGATGAGGTTTGAGAGGAGGTGGGGGAGGAAGAGGAGGAGGAGGTGGTGGTGGTGGTGGTGGTGGTGGTGGTGGTGGTGGTGGCGGCGGCGGCGGTTGTGGTGGTGGGAAAGAGAAAAAAAATGTTGTGTATTTATATGGTTGAGACGACATTCTGAGGCTTCACTACGACTACTACTACCACTACTATTGGTGCCGCAACGCTGACTTCACCACCACCACCACCACCACGGGCTGGCTTAGTCTATGCCAGGCGGGGTTTCCTCCCTCCGTGTCATAGGGGTTCCCGTTGTATGAAAATATACCTGCGCTACCCCTGAGAGAGAGAGAGAGAGAGAGAGAGAGAGAGAGAGAGAGAGAGAGAGAATATCTTTGTTCATCCATCTTCACTTGGCACAGTGTATGACCTCCTCCTCCCCTCCTCCTCTCCTCCTCCTCCTCCTCCTCCTCCTCCTTTTATCATGTCCCTTCCTGCTTCTCTTCATTTACTTGTGTCCCTTCCTACTGCTCCTCTTCGTTTTTTTTCCATGTCCCTTCGCCTTCTCCCTTTTATCTTGTCCCTCCCTTCCTTCTGTTCCTCTCCTCTCGTGTCCCTTCCTCCCTCTTCCTTTTCTCGTGGCCCTTACCTTCCTCCTCCTGCTCCTCCTCAGCCTCCCGTTCCATCGTCTCTGTCTCGCTTGTCACGCTACGTCACTCTTCACGCTCATGTGATTTTTACGCCACTGACCTGTCTCACCGCGGCCTGGGACACGAGCGAGGAGCGGAGAGCAGGTGTGCGCGCGAGGCAGGTGTGGAGGGCAGTGTTTACCTGGGAGCGAGGGGAGGGTGGGAGTCCCCGGCCGCAAGGTGAGTTTATTGATCAAGCCAACTCAGACCCACCACCCACCCACCCACCCTTGTGTCTCCCTCCCTCCTTCAGGTGGTGGGTCCCGCGAGGCGCCAGCTGGTCTCAGGTGGTGGCAGGGGCAGTCAAGATGGTCGGGAAGGTGGGTGGGGAAGGTGAAGCGAGTGGTGTGGTGGTGGTGGTGGTGTTGTGTTTGGTTTTGGTGTTTTGTGAGGGCGTGTGTGTTAGTAGTGGTGGTTTTAGGAAGGATGGATGGCAGGAGAGCTTGGGAGGATAAGAGAGAGAGAGAGAGGGGAGGGGTGAGGCAGGCACACAGGAGAGCAGTAACCTGTTGAGGGAGTGAGGAGAGAGGACCCACCCACCACTCCCTCCCTCTCCCTCTCCTCTCTCCCTCTTTCCCTCCTTCCTGCTCCCTCACTCTCTTTCTCTCACAGTCCTACCTTTCCTTTCCTCTCCCTTACCCCCCACCCAACACACACACACACACACACACACACACACACACACACACACACACACACACACACACACACACACACACACACACACACACACACACACACACACACACATGCAATAACATCACCTCACCTCACCTCAGCTCACCTCATCTCACTTCACCTTAACACCTGACCATCTCACCTGGATTAGTTATGGTCTCAGGTCCGTTACACCTTGACGAAGATTAGGTCATCCACGAGCCAGCCCCGGAGGAAATCAGGTCGGAGAGAGAGAGGGAGAGGGAGATGTAGCCTACACTTCTCTCAGACACGTCACACCCCGGTCAAAATGTTTAGCCAGGCGAGACAACACAACACTGAGCTCGACTTGTTGGCGGTGGAGTGGCGGCGAGGCAGGCAGCGGCGAGTGGGTTATCTTTACCTCAAGCCTCAAGCGCGACCACGACCACGAGGAGGAGGAGGAGGAGGAGGAGGAAATAGTTGGCTGTCTTTCTCTGTCTCTCTGTCTCTGTCTGCCTCTTTGTGCTGTTTTAGGTTATGTTTGAGAGAGTTTTATTTGGTTAAGTGCGAAAGTTAGGTTCGATTCAGTTAGGTTAGGTTACGTCAGGTGAGAAGATTCAGAACTAGTTAAATTAGATTATATTAGGTTAGGATGACTTCAAATAGGTAAAGATTAGATTAGGTTAGGTTAGGTTAGGTTGACTTCAAATAGGTAAAGGTTAGATTAAGTTACGCTGTGATAACCAGGCCATGTAAGTAAGGTCAAGTTAGTAAATATAAAGGTCTTACTAGGCACCAGGTTACCATTCTTCCTACTCTCCGTTTTCTTCCTATAAGCCGAAACCAGGAAGCGATATGCATGTATGTATGTATGTATGTATGCTTGGATGTATGTGGTCGTGTATGGAGGAATGTAGCAACAATGTGTACTAAGCAAATGAACCTGTATGGTTAGAGAGAGAGAGAGAGAGAGAGAGAGAGAGAGAGAGGATGGGGGGACTGACAGAATGAGGGAAGGCTGAGGAAACACAAAGAAACACAGAAGAGAGAGAGAGAGAGAGAGACGAGCAGTAGTGACTCGTTAACTGTGACGGGGTTGCAGTGGGAGGGGCAGTGCATGGGAGGTGTCATAGGAGGGGGAGTTCATGGGAGTAGCGAGGGAAGGGGCAATGCATGGGAGGAGTGAGGGGTTGTTGTGAGGTAAAATAGGATTATGGGGAAGAATTCAATGTACTGGTGAGTGAGGAAGAGGGGAGAGGTGAGGTGAGGGGGTGCTAAAGGTCAGGGGTGGTAAGCATGAACGCTGAGAAGAAAGAAGAAGAAAGAGAGGAGGAGGAGGAGGAGGAGGAAGAGGAAGAGGAGGAAGCCAAGCCAAGTCCTCATGTACGGGTCGATGGGGACTGAATTTATATTAATTTCTCAGAACTTGTCGTCATGGGGATCCCTGGTGAGGAGGAGGAGGGGGGTGGGTTGGGTGGGGAGAGGAAGGAGGAGGAGGAGGAGGAGGGAGGGTCGTTGGGAAGGTGAACAGCACGTGAGCTTCGGAACTGCCACGTCGCTTTTGTTCCCACGTCCTCCCAGTGCCCCACCGCCACCGCCACCGCCACCGCCTCGTCATTGCCCCCCGCGTGTGAATCGTCCTGCCACGACCATTGAGGAGATGCTTGAGAAGTGACGAGGAGAAAGAGGAACAAAAACAACAGCAAGTATAACAAAAGTAGGAGGAGGAAGATGAGACGAGGAGAACAATAAGCAATAAAAACAACAGCAATAACAGAAGCAGGAGGAGGAAGAGGAGACGAGAACAAGAAGTAAGGCAGCAATAATAACAACAACAATAACAGAACTAGGAGGAGGAAGAAGACGAGGAGAACAGCAGCAATAACACAAGCAGGAGGAGACAACAAGAAGCAATAACAGCAACAATAACATAACTAGGAGGTGGAAGAAGACTAGGAGAACAAGGAGAAGCAAGATCAGTAGGAGGAAGAGGAGAAAGAGAGCAAGGAACAAGAGCAACAATAATGACAACAGAAAGAGGGAGAGGAAGACGAGAACAAGGAGAAACAACAACAGTAATGACAGCAGGAGGAAGGAAGAGGAGGAAGAGGAAGACGAAGAGAACAAGGAGCGAGAACAACAGCAGTAATAACAGTAACAACAGGAGCAGCAGCAACATGAGGAGGAAGATGAGGAGGAGGAGGAGGAGGAGGAGGAGGAAGATGACGAACAGGAAACATAACATCAACAGAAACAGGAAAAGAATTAAAAGGACGAGACATAACAGTTGTAATAATTGTAACAGAAGCGTGAGGCAGATTAGTAGGAAGAGGAGGAGGAGGAGGAGGAGGAGGAGGAGGAAATTAACAACATAAACAGAAGGAAGAGGAAGTCTTATACGAAGAAAACAATAGACACAGCACAACACAAGACTCAACATTTGTGGGAATTTGAACCAGAGTTGTCATCCAAGTAACATTTTGGCCTGAGACTCACTCACTACCTCACCCTTCCTGCTTTGCTTCACTACCTGCTGCTTGCTGTCCACCTCCACTCACTACTCCACCTCACAACTTCGATTTCTACTCACATTCCACCTCATAACTTACACTTCCACTCACTACTCAACATCACAACTTCGATTCCTACTCCTCATTTCACCTCATAACTTCCACTTCCACTCACCACTCCATCTCTAACATCCACTTCCACTCATCACTCCGCTTCTAACGTCCACTAGAATCTTACACTATCACTGCAGTCGTGAAAACATCCTTAATATTTGTTAAACTTGTATTAGAGCTTGTTAAAGTATTACTGGAGTCATGAAAACACTTTGCAAATCCCAATAGCCCTGTAACTTCCACTAGAACGCTTAAATTATCACTGGAACCCTGAAAACACCATGAAAACACCGCATCACACCATCCCATGCGTTCCACTTCATGAATCACCAACGCTCTGCCCTAACCATTTCACCACTCCATCACTCCACCTCACCAGTCCAGCTCGTAAGCTCACCAACCAATGATGACCACAAGCACCTCAGCACTGTGTCTCAATCCTCACTGTGACTATTTTCAAGGGCCACAGAGATGATTAGCGGGGTTTTCAAGTGATTCTCTAGTTAATAATGTAGAAATCTTGTCACTTTACCAAGCAGCTTAAGCCCTTGAATACCATGGCACGTTTTTATATTCATTCCGGTTACTATTTTATGATTTTATACAGCTTCAGAAACTTACGTGGGGATTGAAATAGTGAAGACCGTGGCCATTAATCTTCTGACCTCCATAGACCCTTCTTAATGTAAGTGAAATCGTCTAATTACACCCAAAACTCAAGGTAAAAATGCGTCTCAGAACTGAAGGAGGTTAATCCATCCCAGACTGTCTTCCTCCTCCTCCTCCTCCTCCTCCTCCTCCTCCTCCTCCTCCTCGTTTTCAAGACTCAGTTCTCTTCCTGGAATCTTACTTGATCGATCCTCATATGTGTCTCCTGAGTTGTTCTTTATCTCTCATTGGGTTTTTATAGAGACGTGTCACCCTCTCTATTGTTGTTATTGTATTGTATTTCATCACGGCTTTTGAGTTTTCTTAGGGAAGTTTTACGGAGGTTTGTTACAGGTAGCTTGATGAGTTTTGTGTGTGTCTTTTGGAGGAGTATTAATGCTGTGGTTGTTTTATCTTCATGTTTTTTATTTCTTCATGTCTTTAAGTGTCCCTAGTGGAGTTAATAAATATGATGGTTTACACATTCTAGTTAAGTTTTGTGTGTGTGTGTGTGTGTGTGTGTGTGTGTGTGTGTTTTATTTATATGTGTTTATTTTCATCACTGCTTAGAGATTTCCGTGGTGAAGATTTGCTATAACTACATTTCAGTTAAGTTTATGGGGTGTTTAAAATCATTTTAATATTGTGAGTAATAAGTTTATACATGTAATTTTTTTTTTTTTTTCACCTTTCAGTCTCCTTAGTGAAGTTAATACAGAGGTTTATGATAGACACTAGTTAAGTTTGTGGGTCTTTAAAACTATAGACGATTTCTGGAAGGGTAGAGATGAAAGATGGATACACGCATGCAAGTTTACTATAGTCTGTCTACTCAAAAATGGCTCCTGGATTTAAAACGTATTGTAGCTTTTTGATAACATAATTGATTTGATGTGAATAATACTTGTTTTCTGTTGACCAACTTACGACAAGGACAACTCACGGTTTTCCTCAAGATCTGACAACCACGCCTTCCCTGGGACACCATTCAAACCTTCAAACCGAGAACCAGGAGCCACTTGAGATTAGACAGACTACAGAGCGACTGCCACGTGTAAGCCAGCTGGTATTGTAAGAGGTGACTGGTGTGCCGCGGGGTGTTCTTCCTTTGTTCTTCTCTACAAGGTGGGGTGGGTGTTCTGTGCGCTTCCTTTGAGTGAAGCGTCAATAGTGGTGAATGTTTTATTGGGGCGGATCACCTCTTGTAAAGCCTCGTGGGTCTTAATATCATATGTCCTGTCTTCAGTGAGGTACCTCCATTGCCATGACCTCGAGTATTGACTGACTGACTGATTGATTGATTGATTGATTGATTGAGTGAATGAGTGATTGAGTGGCGCTCCAGTAACCGTATGTTCAATAATCAGACCGCTCTCAACTTCCTATATATGGACCTTTGCATTCCTAACCCTGACCTTCACAACGGCCACTTCCTTCCCTCTCTTTTCTCGTCACCCTTACCGCAGCCCTTCACCCTTCCGATAATCCTTCACGCATCCACTCACCCTTCCACCTGACCCTCTCCCACATCCCTTCAATCCACTCTACCCTTCCACACCTTCCACCCATCCATTCCACCCGTTTAACTCCCGACGCGCCTCCCTCACGACCTCCTGCACTTTGAGATGCACAGAAGGGCCGCTAGAGGCTGTCACAGTGTAGCGGGCGCCCAGTCATCGTGTCGCGGTCAAACGGGAGACGTGACGTGACGGGAGGAGACGAGACGGGCCACCCTGATCCTGTCTCAAGCTACTTAGCCTCCTTAACTCCTCTCTCTCTCTCTCTCTCTCTCTCTCTCTCTCTCTCTCTCTCTCTCTCTCTCTCTCTCTCTCTCTCTCTCTCTCTCTCTCTCCTCGTTTGTCCCTACGGTTCATCTATCGTTCCCAAACCCTTCTCTCTGTCTTCATTACCCATCTTCTCTGTCTGTGTGTCTGTCTGTCTGTCTGTCTGTCTGTGTCCATCCTCATTATCACTCTGTCTTCTCTAACTCGTACTTTGTCTGTTCTTATTTGTCTGTCTGTCTGTCTGCGTGAGTGAAGGGAGGTGTAGCAAAGAGACGTGAGTTAGTGGCTGGTGTTGTTGTTTATGCGGGAAGGAGTAGATGGAGGGATGAGATAAGAGTCTTGGTGTGGTTGGTGGCTTGGGGGTAAAAAGACGCCCGACAGAGATGAGTGGGGAAGGCTTTTGTCATGTGGAATGAAGATGATGGTGGTGGTGGTGGTGGTGGTAGTAGTAGTAGTAGTGGTAGATTGTGTGTTTCTGTGTGTGTGTGTGTGTGTGTGTGTGTGTGTGTGGTGAGAGGAGAGGTGTGTTATTATCTCCCTCATGAGTCCTTACACTCCCAGCTTCCCTCATCGCGTCCCTCACAGCATCTGCCACTCCTTATGTGATCCCAGTAACCTTCTGTATCCTATTCTTACACACACACACACACACACACACACACACACACACAGAGAGAGAGAGAGAGAGAGAGAGAGAGAGAGAGAGAGAGAGAAGCCAGGATGAGTCAACACTTCAGTGGAAATGTTTTCTGTGGCTTCGTTCCCAGAAATTTTTGTGACTCCTCGAATGACTGACTGACTCTGTGTGTGTGTGTGTGTGTGTGTGTGTGTGTGTGTGTGTGTGTGTGTGTGTGTGTGTGTGTGTGTGTTTTGTTGGTTTTCGTGTATTGTGATCTTGTAAACACTTTTTTTCTTTTCTAGGAATATTTACTTCTTCTTCTTCTTCTTCTTCTTCTACTTTGTCTTCTTCTTCCTCTTCCTCCTCTTCCTCTTCCTTCCTTCCTTCAATGTACCCTAGTGACCTTATATTTTATCACCTGTAATTCTTATAAAGCACCGCACCTGTCTTTGTTTACTCACTCTCTCTCTCTCTCTCTCTCTCTCTCTCTCTCTCTCTCTCTCTCTCTCTCTCTCTCTTCTCGGGTTATTGTGTAGCGTCGCGTTCTTCATCGGATTTGCAACAGCAGCAGCAGCAGCAGCAGCAGGAGCAACAGCCACCAGTGTTATTTATCTGTCTATTTTTATACGAGGGATTACGCAATGTTGTTACTCGCTGGAGGATAAACATGTATAGATCTTTTTTTTTTTATTGTAGGTTCTGTGAATGGTGGTTGGTTGCCGGCGAATGCTCAGTGAGTCTGTTGGGAAGGTTAATTGACGAGTGTGTGGGAGAAAGAAAAAAAAAAATGATGAACTTGATTTGTTTCTCGTATTTACTTTTTTTTTTATTTATGTTGTTTTGGTGTATTATTGTATCGAAGTGTCTGTTCTTGCTGTCTTGTTTCTCTCTGTTTGCTTTTATCTTTGTTGTTACTGTAAGGTGGTGTTGTTGTATCAAAGTGGCTGTTCCTGTTGAGTTGACTGTATGCGTGTCACTTTTCTGTCTTGTTTCTCTCTGTTACCTCTCGTTTCTTGTTGTCACTGTTGGTATTACTGTATCAAAGTGGCTGTTCTTGTTGAGTAGAATATATGCGTATCATTCTTTTTGACTTATTTCTCGCAACACAAATAAGTAAATAAATAAAAAAGGCCCAGTTAGTCACCAGCCCCTTTGTTTTTTATTGTAAGTGTTGGTATTACAGTAATGAAAGTGCCGCGTCATTCTTTTCATCATGTTGTTAGTGTTGTTATTGGCATTAATAGTCAAGATGCTGAGTATACACACGAGTCTAGGTCCACACTGCATGCATATATTGTCTTGTCTTTATTGTTAATGGCGCCGGTATAAACGATCAATCAAAGTGGCCGTGTTTGTGCAGAGATATTACACCTTTGTTTCACTTTGTTCGCGTGTCATTCTTGTCTTGTCTTTGTTGTTACTGGCGTTGTTGTTCCAAATCAAATTGTCTGCTGTGGTGTGAAAATATTATACCTGTGTGTGTGCACGTTTCTTTCTTGTCGTGTGTTTGTGTGTGTGTGTGTGTGTGTGTGTGTGTGTGTGTGTGTGTGTGTGTGTGTGTGTGTGTGTGTGTGTGTGTGTGTGTGTGTGTGTGTGTGTGTGTGTGTTGTTATTGGCGTTAGTACAAGTAATCTCAGTGCAGATATATACGTATACCTCTGTCCACATGTCATTCTCGTCCTTGAAAGCGATTCATCATGTAAATTAAATCAGAATTTTTCATCCAGTCACTCAGTCAGTCACTCTCCTCAAGCCATGTAATGTTGTGTCATATTCTTGGAATGGCCATGAAAGAGAATATGAGAGAAGCTATTAATCAATTTCTTCGTGTTTTGGCTTGTAATGTCATGAGTTTTGCTTGTATTATATCATTATATTGAATACTTGCCGAGCCTTAAGGAA
>NC_059304.1:17533485-17538485 GCF_017591435.1 Portunus trituberculatus
AGGATGACAAGGACTCGGGCGGGGCTGACGCAGAAGGAGTGTGGTCGCCGGATATTGAACAGAGCTTTCAGGAGGCGCTCGCTATCTACCCTCCCTGTGGCCGGCGTAAGATTATCCTTTCCGACGAAGGCAAGATGTATGGTGAGTACCGGCCACTGTCTGTTGTTTGGCCCTCTTTACCTAGTCACCTGTTTATCCATTTTTCTCCTATTCATCTGTCTTGTCTTTCTGTTGTCACTAATTTGCGGGTTTCTCTCTCTCTCTCTCTCTCTCTCTCTCTCTCTCTCTCTCTCTCTCTCTCTCTCTCTCTCTCTCTCTCTCTCTCTCTCTCTCTCTCTCTCTCTCTCTCTCTCTCTCGTATGTTTCTTTGTTCTCTTCTTGTTCTCTTCCATCCGTACGTACTTTCTTTCGTTCCTCTCTTCTCCTTCCTTTTTCTTTTTCATCTTCTTCTGTTTTAGCGTCTCGTGTGTTTTATTATTTCCATTTCCTCGTTCCTACCTTCCTTCTTTACAGGTTTCTTCCTTCCTTACTTTTTTTTATTTTCTCATTTTTCTCCGTTAATTTCCACCTTCGTTCTTGCCATCTATCCTTCATTTTTCTCTCCCTCCCTCCCTCCCTCCCACCAGCATTGCCACACACCTCCCCAGTCTTCCCTCTCTAAACCTTCCAACACTAGTACTTTACTTCACTCCAAGCCAGTGCATTCTCCCTTTCAGTCACTCGTATTAGCCACTTCCTCGTCCCCCTCGCCTGTCTCTCCCCCGACACACGCCCCCTCATGCCCCAGAATCGTCCACAAGCCTTCATTGGATAGTGCCCTTCCCCCTTCCCTCGCCCATCAGTCACCCAGCACTCTGCAACTTTCCTGTGCACTATTACGATATAATTCATACCCAGGCAGGTCTTTTTGTGGGTAAATTACTCCTTGATTAAAGTGTAGCGTGGACACCTGCAGGTTACAAGATCTTTCCCCGCTTCCCCCTCCTCCCCCTCCATCCTTCCCTGGTGCATGTCACGCCACGCTGGCTAGGCAGGGCACCTATTCCCGGTACAGCGTTCCCATTCCCGGCCGCCCCCGTCCTTCCTGGTACCATCATGTGCATTGCTTCGGGACACGACCTGCTGTTGCTTGGGTGATTCTTTGCGAGTAACCGCGAGGGACGAATGCAATACCCTGGTTACTCCCTCACTCCCCTTCTCTTTCTCTGTGCAAGCTCTCGACGCCACCCCGGGCCCTGAGCGCATTTAAAAGCCTCAAGGTCACGTCCAATAGAGCCATCAGCTGGAGTGAGGGACGTGCTGTGTAGGGAGATGAAGGATGAGGCTCAGAGGGGAATAGAGGCATGAGGCGCAGCGCACTAAACTTATCTATTCTCCATCATAGGATTTGGTCTTCTAGCAGAGAATGTGTGTGCTGGGTAACTGTCTGGGTGGTGATGAGAGTGACGCTTTTTGGTTTCATTGGTGCAGCGTTTGGTCATTTTTACTGTACATGAAAACTATACAAGCACGGAAAGGTTTGAACTGTTCTGTTGCTTCTTTTGTACTTATTGGTGTTTTGCGATTGTACTGCGACATTGTAAAGCTTGCTGTGCTGGAGTAGTATTAAATGATTTCGCTGAAGAGGAATACAATAAGACTGATTTTCATTTTCATTTTCTTTCTTTTCTTTTCTTTCTTTCTCTTTCTTTCTTTATTTCTTTTCCTTCTTTCCTTCCTTCCTGTTTTTCTTTCTTTCTTTCTTTCTTTCTTTCTTCCTTCCTTCCTTCCTTCCTTCCTTCCTTCCTTCCTTCCTTCGTGATTACCTGCCTTTTTGTCAGTGGTGCCTCTCGAAATTATGAAGAGGACCCGTGGAACTAAAAAAAATATTAATAATTTCAACTTTATCTGCTAGTAACTTACTTTCATGATGTTCTTAACCCCTTCAGTACCATGACGCGTTTCCAATATTCATTCTGCTTACTCTGGTGATTTTATACAGCTTCAGAAACTCATGTGAGGGATTTAAATAGTGAAGACTGTTGCCATTAATCTTATGACCCCCATCGACGCTTCCTAATGTCAATAAAATGGTCTGATCGTACTCAAATCTCAAGGTAAAAACGTGTCCCAGTATTGAAGGGGTTAAGTAGCTGCAGGAACACGATTGCTAAGTAACGGAGGAAGAACAAGTGGCATGGCGTGGTTCCTGGCCCGAGTGACAAGAGGGGTAGGGGGAGTTACCTTTGTGGAGACGGCGTATGGCTTGGTGGCAATACTCGTCTCAACCTCATTCGCGCACTCCCGGATGTTGACACTCTCAGACTAGCCAGACACGACACTTCGGGGACCGCTCAGCACCCTAGGAGAGAGAGAGAGAGAGAGAGAGAGAGAGAGAGAGAGAGAGAGTCACAAACAAACATACAAAGATAAACTACAGCACAGTAGCACATTCAAGTACCTACTGTCACCCACCTCCTGAGTGTGTGTGTGTGTGTGTGTGTGTGTGTGTAGGAGTGTGAGTGAGTAACTGAGGAGGACTTTGCGAGCTAGGGGAGATACAAATACGTGGGCGGGAGAGGGCGGCGAGGGAACAGAGGGACGGCGTGTGAGGGGAAGCAAGCCGTCAATACCGTAGATTCCTGACCCACTGAGGGAGGCGAGGGAAGGTGAACAAGCCGAGTGATGTTAGTTAGCGTGTAAGCAGCAACACTGGCAGGGAAGGAGGGAGGAAGGGAGGGACGAGGGGGACAGCCAGGCCGCCTCTAGTCGCGTCCCCTTACAGTCCACAACTTAAACTGTTTTGTCTTCGTGGCATCTGTTAAAGGCGTTCTTTTAAAGCATGCGTGAGGAGAAGTGAGGGGTGAGAAGGAGGGAGGGAGGGAGGGAGGGCATAGGTAGTGCTGCGGAGGGAGAGTAGAGTGAAGGTGGTTGTGATGGTGGTGGTGGTGGTTTAGGAGAGGTGTTCATAAGGGGAGAGAATGACTGGAGGAGGAGGAGGAGGAGGAAGAGGAATAGGGAGAGGGGAGACTAGGGAGTATTAGTATGAGAGGGCAGGGAGGAGCAGGAGGAGGTGGTGTGTTATGGTGGTGGTGGTGGTGGTGGTAGTAGTGGTGGTGGTACAGGCTGCGGAGTGCTCTTGTGTGATGGCAAACTGCTTTTGGTCATGCACTGGTCTCAGTCATGACACCCCACCACCACCACCACCACCACCACCACCACCACCACCACCACCACCACCACCACCACCACCACCACCACCACCAGTACTCGCATGCTCGGCCCCTTCCTTCCCCCAAATTGCTCTCATTCCTTCATCACCGCTGTCGTGCCTGGCCCTACATTGATCACCACGGAGGGAGGAGGAACAGAGAGAGAGAGAGAGAGAGAGAGAGAGAGAGAGAGAGAGAGAGAGAGAGAGGAAGGGAGGAAGGTCATGATGTGCTGAGTGCTTCGAGAAGGAAGACATGTGAAGGGTGTTTTGATTCAAGGTGAATAAGGAGAAGGAGGAAGGAGAAGAAGAAGAGCACAGAGGAAGAATAAACAGCATTAGACTTATTGGTCCTTACGAGGTTGCTTGTGATATACTACACTATCTAGGAAGAGGAGGAAGAAGAAATAGGAGCAGAAGAGAAGGGTTATTATAGACAGTAGTAGTAGTAGTAGTAGTAGTAGTAGTAGTAGTAGTAGTAGGTTTCAAGACATTTGTTCCTTAATTTTAGCTAATTCTCTACTACTCTTCAAGGTAACCAGCACTTCATGTGGGCCCCTTTTTTTTAGTATTTTGTTGACCTTGGCTGGTTTCCCTCCTGCATAAAAAAAGTAGTAGTAATAGTAGTAGTAGTAGTAATAGTAGTAATAAAAGTCGATATAGTACCAGTCAAAGCTCAAAACATTGCCGGAATAACTAAAGACAGAGAATGTGGCAGAGAAATGTTGGTTGTAGTGTTGCGTTGCGTTCATTGGCAGGCTGTGTAGCACTCGTGACGCCAAGGCTGCGGCACCGTGGGCGGGTGTGAATAGCGGAGTGGCCAGGAGTCACGAGACACGAGTTCTCAAAGAGCTTTGCGTTCCAGTCTCGCCAGTGCCTCTCATTTTTAGCATATCAGTGAATGCTTGAAAATTTTGCACCTCACGCGATCTTTGTGTGTGTATTGAGTTTTTTTTTTTTTTTTTTTTTTAACGCGGCGAAGTAGAACGTGAGGCATGAGAAGGAAAAGGCAGCGGAGAAAGTTTTTTTCATGAGAAAGAAATAATGAAGGAGAGAAAATAAAAGAAGGTTATTTTTTAAAACGTAATCCAATAAAACTACTGATCATGAGAAAGAAGACAGAGAGAAAAAAAATAGTATTTTTTACAGAGCTAGACTAACAGAAACTTCTTGTCATGAGGGACAAAATAAGAAAGGAGATACTTTTTAAAGAGAGACCAACAAAACTCCCAAACTATCCCGTCGTGAAAGAGAGAAAATGTATAGCGAGGAAGAAAGAAACGTTTAGAAAGGCAAGCCAACAAAACAACGTCATGAGAGAAAAAAGTAACGAAGAAAAGTAATACATTATAGAGCAAGGCGAACAAAACTCAATAGACTGCCTTGATATTCTCTTTTCGAGTTAAACATTGAAGTCGTTGGAAGTTAGGAAGGATATATAAAGGCAGCCTGGTGCTCGATTACAGCGCGCCCATACACCTATAGGAATTATTCACCAGTGTTCTTTGGTGACGTCACAGGCATGGACATCCGCTGGGGACGAGAGTGGCCAAGTTAACACACTGGCCTTACTTTGAACCACATAATGAAACGCTCCTGTACCACACCTCCACTTCCCTTATAAGCCTGTAGTTGAAGTCACACGTGTTTCCAAAGGTGTTTTTACCGCTCATGGAACAGATTACCGGGATTTATATTTTATTGACTACCGAAACAGTTTTGGGAATCCGGCTTATTATCTGAGTGGCCTTTGAAAATAATCGTAATGGAATAGAGAAAAGAACAAAGCATTTCGTAACACAGGCATTAC
>NC_059304.1:17543485-17550985 GCF_017591435.1 Portunus trituberculatus
TCTCACGGCCCTCACCACTCCGCGCATTATAGCTCCCCATGTTAGTTTTCCTTCCTCACGCGCCCTGATTACCAATGTACGAAACTGGGAAGGTGGTGGTGGTGGTGGCGTTGGTGTTGCAAGCTGCGCGTGTTCGTGTGAGTGAAATGGTGAGTGTTAGGTAACGTCGATAAGAGGCACGAGGCTCAGGTAGGCTGGCGTGGTGTGGTGTCCGTGTTGTGCAGGGGCGATGAGGATGACGGTGGCCTCAGTGTGGTGGTTCAGTGTTATACCGGCGACTACATTCACAAGCGTCGCGTCACTAGTTCTAAGAGGCTCCACTGCAGGTCATCAGGATTTTGAAGAGAGCTTTCATAATTTCATAGATAGTGTAACAAGCATTGCTCATCTTTAAGAAATACACTCGCAAGAAATACACTCGCGAGAACCCGAGTCGTAACGTTCATGGTCTTTGAAGATAATCCTGATGGAAGGCTGGAGTGTTTCAAAATACAACTCCTGAGTTAGGTAACACTCGCTGCCTTGTTATCGTCCGTGGCGCGCTCCAGGAAAGCCTCATTAAACCCCCGCCAACCCCTCACGTGCCTTATCATGTAAAGACTCTCCTTGCGTCATAACGGCGTGCAAATCCGTTTTCTTTGATCGTGGCGGGCCGGGGCAAGAATGGGGGTGACTGGGGCGAACCAACTCACCGAGCGTGGAGAAGGAGGAGGAGGAGGAGGAACCGAACCGCCACTCGTCATTGTGCGCCGTCCTTGCGCCCAGAGCTTGGGTTACTTGGGTCAGATGATGTCAGCAGTCCGGAGCTCATTTGCATACGGTTCTGCCGGATACTGTCAGACCGGCTCAAGTTATCGCTAAAAATGTTAGAAGTTTATCCTCAGCCTCGCCCAGCCTGGCTCCTGTAGGCTTAGCGGCGCTGGCAGGGAGGAGGAAGTCGCTGAGATAAGATCATGACAAAAATGAACATAGAAAAAAAAAAATCCTGCACATCCTGGTTTATTATGTTTTTCTTATGATCCCGAAGAAGTGGAAGGTGGAGGGAAAGGTGGCAGGTGGGAGCTACCTACGAGGATCTTTTCAGCAGGTAGATCAGCTCTGGAGGAGGAGACAAGGGGAGCAGTGGACGCCAACAGGTAAAGATGGGGGAAGAGGAAGGAAGGGAGAGAAAAGTAGAGACATGTATGGAGGGAGAGACAAGAGGGAATAGAGAGTAAAGTAGAGCGCGTGAGAGAGAGAGAGAGAGAGAGAGAGAGAGAGAGAGAGAGAGAGAGAGAGAGAGAGAGAGAGAGCGTATTAAGTCTGATAAAGGTATGGAGACAGACGGGACAGCATGAACTTGACACAAATCCTTCAAGCCACGAGCAGCGGGTAAATGAATGCATTGTAGTGTGAATCATGAAGGAGGAGACAGCAGGAGGAGGAGGAGGAGGGAGGGGGGAAGTGAGATGACTGCAGGAAGGAATGAAGGAAAGAAGAGCAGGAAAAGTTTGATGATTACACTGACAGGAGAGGAGCGAAAAGGAAATGACGAAGGAAAGATACAGTACGTGCAGAAAAGAAAGAAAAATTAGGACTACGTTGAGCAGAGATGAGTGAAAATGAAATGAAGGAAAAGTACATGTAGAAAGAAAAGGAGAAGGAAGAGGAGGATAAGGCGGAGAAGGAAAAGGAAGAGGAGAAGGAGGAAGGACATGTGGCTGCTCTCAACAGTCAGGACGGACCATTACCACCGATTGTTGAGTCGTTAGTGCCAACCACTCCCGCCTGCCCCTCCTTGGCACCCGGCCAGTAAACCACCAGTGCCAGGGACAGGGCCACTCCCGGGAGCCTCGCACAGTTCAACGAGGACGACGAGAACGAGGACGAGGGATTGTTAGTAGAGAGGCAGCGTGTGAAATGGGAGAAGAAAACAGAAGAGAAAGGAAAGCCGTGGATATTGTTAATCGGAGTTATTTGGAAAGGGAGACAAAAAGGGAATGACGAGGATAAGGAAGAGAATGAGACAATGCGTGGAGACTATATGAAAAGGAAGAGGAAAAGAGGGAAAGAAAGAGAGAAAAACACATGACGATAACGAGGACAAGATGGTGGAACTGCTAGAACACACACACACACACACACACACTTGCATTTTTCATCACCTGGAGTCACTTATACCAGATTAAAGATGCCTCAATAGTACAGACACAGGCAGGGAGTTCCAGCGGTCACCAGTAAGAGAGATAGATGGACAACTAGACGAGAGCAAGAGAGATCTGGCCACTGCGAACCAGAACCACGGCCTCGACCGCTCCAGCATTGCATCAGTAGCACGGGACAGAGGACGCTCTACTCTCGACAACCACGTTTTTATCTTCGCGAGGTGCCTGTCCCTTATCTCTGTTATCTGCCCGCCCCTTGAGAACATAACGTGACGCATCGGCGAGGCAGGCACCTGGTGATTACATGCACAAGTATGTAAGTGTATTTCCGGTGATTAAGGGGGTCTTGTTAGTTCATAACGAGGGTGAGTGTGACAGGCGTGCGGCGGCGGCATGATGAGGGCTTCCGGCTGCGTGACGCGAGTGTGGCTGCGCGGGAAAGGTCGAGGACGTCTTGAAGTGTTGTTAGGTATAGTGTTGTAAGGGAGTCAAGGACGGGTATGGGATGCATTGTGGGAGGCTGCAGGAGTGTGTGGAAGTTACGTTTGGGTGTAGGAGTGTCGTGAGGGAGTCAAGGATTGGTGTAGGGAGTGTTAGGGTGTAGGATGCATTGTGGAAGGCTGCAGGAGTGTGTAGATGTTTTGCTTGGGTGTAGGAGTGTAGTGAAGGAGTCAAGGATTAGTGTAGGGGAATGATGGGGTGTAGGATGGATTGTGGAAGGCTGTAGGAATGTGTGAAGGATTGTAGGGGTTATTGTAAATCTAGAAACTGACACTTATGAACGTTATTGTTAAGATAGATTAATAAAGCTGTCCTTCTTTATCATTCTTTATTCCTCTATCGTCTTTGCCCTTTATTTCTCTATCGTCCTTGTCCTTTATTACTCATCTCATTGTTTTTCACTCATTATCTCCTTTCATGACTAGTTTCCCGTGGTATTCTGCCCCTTCAGCCTTGTCTTATAAAAAATATTGACTAAAAAAACATAATTCTCTAGTCCTCTATTCTCCTTTCTTTACTCCAGTCTTCTTCCACCCTCAATACATCCCACTACGCTTCTCTCTCCCTCATACATCTTTCTCCCTCTTCTTCCTACCCTCGTGTTCCTCCTCCAGTCCTGAGCACCGCGTCGTGGCTGTGGCATCTGTGCGTCACGCCACGATAACGCCGCCTGATGCCTTGATAAGATTGCTGGGAGAGATTTTGTAGTGTTTTAAATTTAATGGAGACGTTGTTAAGGTTGTACGAGAGATAGGGACGGTCTGGCACTGTACTTATTGTCATCATTGTTATTATTATTATTATTGGTATCCTTTTTTTTTTTTTTTTCTCCTTCTTCTTGTTGTTATCTTGTACCACGCACCGCTTCTACCGTGATTCAGTTGTTTATCTATTTTTTCTTTCCTTCGAGACATTGTTAAGGTTGTACAAGTGATAGAGATGGTTTGCTACTTGTTATTATTATTATCTTTCCTGTCTTTTATTTATCTTTTTTTTTTTTTTTCGTGTCCTATCTTGTACCATTCACCGCTTTGACCGTGAGTGATTCAGTTCGCTTATTTATTTTTTTTTTTTCATTGTATCTTCTTGCATTTCCTTCTGTGTGTCCTGTTTGAATGTCATAGATTGTACTGATATTCTCTCTCTCTCTCTCTCTCTCTCTCTCTCTCTCTCTCTCTCTCTCTCTCTCTCTCTCTCTCTCTCTCTCTCTCTCTCTCTCTCTCGTTGCAGTATTTAAAGTGAAACATTACAAAATTACATTAAGCAGACGCGAAAATGCTCGTGTATACTTCAGGTGGACGTGGCTTTTGGAACAGAAGTGTACTTAAGTGACGGAGGTGGTGGAAGTATAGGTGGAGGAAGTGGAGGTGTAGGTGGAGGGGGAGGAGAGACGAGAAACGAAGAAAAAAGGAAGTGGATATGAATGCGTAAAGAAAGTGGAAGAAGAATAAGGAGTACTGGTCGTGGTGGTTCATGGAGTAGGTGGAGGAGGTGGAGAGACGAGAAATAAAGAAAAAAGTGGATATGAATGCGTAAAGAAAGTGGAATTAAGAGTGTGAGGAAAAATAAGAGGTAATGGTCGTGGTGGAGTGTTAAAAAAAAGAATAGAAAGAAGAACATCAAGTGGAGATTAGAGTACAGGTTAACTAAGTAGGTGTGGTGCAGTAATTACATGGAGGAGGAGGACAGTGGAGGAAGAGTAACAGGATATGGTGTAGGAGGATGACCAAATAACAGCAGGAGGAAGAGGAGGAGGAGGAGGAGGAGATGATGAAGGTGAAGTGATGAAGAGGAAACAAAAGCAAACAACACACACACACACACACACACACACACACACACACACACACACACACACACACACACACACACACACACACACACACACACGTTCACATGCGATCTTGATTCCTTTTTTAGCGCCACCCTTTTCCGTGTTCCCTGTCCACGCCGGCCATGCATCAGCCCCCCTCGGCCATATATCGCGCGCAGGGGCCTCCTATAAGGACTCCGTGATGTATGGGGCATGCACGGGGTCGGAAACTAAATTAAATCATATGTAACGTGCAGTAGAGGCCTGGCAGTATTTATCATTGCATGGAGCGGACCACCATCATATCGACAGCGGTGTGTGTCAAAGGTTTGGCGTCTATGAATCCCGAGTTTGGCGTTTATTGTCCTCTTTCACCTCAATTAACAGTGACGCGGGGCTTGCTATTGATAAATCCGTGTTTTACCGAACAATTCCAAAACATTTTTACTCCACAGATTTTTATTTATATTAGAGGACACGCTGGCTGGCTGCAGGTCCCCGCCGCCGGCCCGCCCGCGTGTAGCACGGCGCACATACACACACACACACACACACACACACACACACACACACACACACACACACACACACACACGACAACCTAACCTAGCGATTGTCACCATATACGCCCATCCAAACTTGGCTCTGGGTGTGTGTGTGTGTGTGTGTGTGTGTGTGTGTGTGTGTGTGTGTGTGTGTGTGTGTGTGTGTTCTCTGAGCGGTAGGTGTGCGTGCAGTATATGTCTCTGTGTTCCATACGGCGAAAAGGGCTTAAGTGATTGAAGTGCGTGCAGTGTGGCAGAGAGAGAGAGAGAGAGAGAGAGAGTTCAGGTGTGGTGGCAATAGCGAGCCTGTAACAAAACCAAGACCACCAAACTACAGTACAGTACCATTACTTTAACGCAACAAATCTGTGTAATATTATATGTAGTGAGTGCAATATACAGTGTTGCGCGAGTGTTTACCGATAGTGATGATTATGTGATGATGGTGCTGGCAGTGGCGATGGCGGCGGTGGTGGTGGTGTTGTTGATGGCGTTATTGATACCACAAATAACAGTCAGGTTAATAGGATTTAAACATTATTAAAGGCTCACATATAATAACCAGGTGTCACTCATTGAAACCATGGCCGTGTCTGTGTTGTGGAGGCCCGGCTGTTGTGAGGGGCCGTGGTGGTGTTGTGAGGGGGCCGGGATGGTGTTGTGAGGGGGCAGGAGTGTGTTTGTGATGGTTGGGGGAGGTGTTGTGTGTTATGGACACTTGTATGTTGTAAAATTTGTGTTGTATTGGTGAGATTGTGTTGTTTTGTTTTGTGGTGTGGTGTGGTGTATTGTGGAGGTCGTTAACCACTGTGGAGCTTGAACTTAGTAACACACTCACCTGCTGGCCCGGTGGTCGAGAATGTGCAGGTGCAGGTGTTGGACAGGTGTGTTACGCAGCGCTCACACCTGTATTAGCCACCTGTTCTGTGTCGCTACGCCTGTTTAATGTGTTGTCACCTAAATGTGTGGACATGTGCTACTTGTGTATATTGAGGTTAAGAAAGGCTTTTGTGTATGGACAAGTGTGTGTGTGTGTGTGTGTGTGTGTGTGAGGTATGTGAGGCTGTGTTTCGGCGAGCCTGGAGTGGTGAGGGAAGAGCAGGACATGAAACAAGGTCCACTGAAAAAAAATAAATAAATAAATAAAATAGTAATTAGTAAGAGCAAAAACAGGAGACGTGGAACTGACAGGAAAAACTGAATGGAGTCATTATGTTACGGTGCTGCAGTAATGGCTAGGAAAGAGTAGAACAAGGGACGTAGTGGTGCAGGAGGGATGAGGCTAGAGGAGGTGGGTGTATTGTGTCGTGGCGAGGCTGTAGCGATGTGTGGAGAGGGGCAGGACAGGAGACTTGGTGGTGGTGGTGATGGTGGTGGTGGAAGGCAGAGATGTGCGGTGCTCAATGCGGGGGAAGGAGCCGTAAACCTCTCGTAATGCCGTGTTTTATGTAGACAGAAAGACCAATACCCGCATCGTCCCTCCGTGCGCGTCGCCCCCGCCCCCTCACGACCCAACCCTCGCCAGACCCCGCAGCGGCAACAAACCACCGCCGGGGAGATGGACCAAGACAGCCCAGCGCGGTGCCCTCCTGACGCGGCGTGAGACCAGCTTGAGAACGTGGAGTGAGCAACAAAGAAGATCGTATTGGTGTATACTTTAGAAGAAACATCGATCTTAACCCCCTGAGCACCATGACACGTTTACATATTCATTCTGCTTACTATTTGGTGATTTCATACAGCTTCAGAAACTTATGAGGGGGACTGAAATAGTGAAGGCTGTGGCCATTAATCTTTTGACCTTCATAAAAAATAGTTAAATCGTACACAAATATCAAGGTAGAAAATGTCCCCCAGTATTGAAAGGGTTAACTTAACGGAACCTATCTTGACTTACCCTCATGGTGTCCTGATAGTAGAGAAGCGTCACTGTAGCCTAACCTATTTTGTCTAGCATAAAGAAACAGGGCGTTCTTTCACGCTGCATGCGATAGAGGAGAAAGAATCACACACCGTCTTAAAAATCCTTCAGTACCATGCTGCGTTTCCATATTCATTCTGGTTACTATTTGGTGATTATTTGATACACCTTCAAAAACTTATGTAGGGACTAGAACAGTGAAGACTCTGGCCATTAATCTTCTGACCTCCATAGACCCTTCATAATGTAAACAGAATTATCTAATCATACCCAGAACATGAGATAGAAATGCATCCCAGCACTGAAGAGGTTAATACTGACTGAACACTTCCCCATTGTCACATTTTTTCCCCTCACAGAGTACGCCTTGAGTATTCCCTCGTGGACATTAAAGATCTTTCTCCCTCTCTGGATGTGTTTGCCAGTAGTGTGTTATGATCAAGTACTGGCTGAAGGTATTACTGACAGTGGCTCTGGTTAGGTTAGGTTAGTTCAGGTTGCGGTAAGTTAATGGGTAATAAGGTGTAGAGGCGAGACATGCCCAAATGTCCACGAGGGGAAAGTCTTAAGTGTTTG
>NC_059304.1:17555985-17643485 GCF_017591435.1 Portunus trituberculatus
GAGGAGGAGGAAAAAACAGAAAAGAAAGAGGAAGAGACCTATAGAAAAGTTAATTTTACACTCATTTACATGTGGTCTCCCTCTAGGCCTACGCCCACCCCACCACCTTCAACCCACCCTACTGATGTAAGGAGGGAGGGAGGGACGGGGGAGAGGGAGAGAGGAAGAGAGGGAGGGAGGGACAGACAAAAGGGTTGGGTTCTTCCTCTTCCTTCCCTAACTGACTTAAGGGAAGGGGGAAAGAGGGGGAAGAGGTAAGGAAGGGGGAGGGAGAGTTAAGGATATTTCGCATCGTAATTGTGAACGATTTCATGTTAGTAGTAGTAGTAGTAGTAGTAGCAGTGGTGGTAGTGGTGGTGGTGGTGGTTGTACTCTAGTAGTGGTTATAGTAGTTGTATGGTGGTGGTGGTGGTAGAAGTAGTAATAGTAGTAGTAGTAGTAGTAGTAGTAGTAGCAGTGGTGGTGGTGGTGGTGGAGGTGTTGGTGATGGTGATGGTGGTGGTGGTGGTGGTTTTGGTGGTAGTAGCTCTATTAGTAGTAGTAGTGATAGTAGTAGTAGCAGTAGTAGTGGTAGTGGTGGTGGTGGTGGTGGTGGTGGTAGTAGTAGTTGCGGTGGTAGTAGCTCTAGTAGTAGTAGTAGTAGTAGTAGTAATTAGTACCTGTAGGTAGTAGGTAGTAGTAATTACCATAACAAAACCTAAAACTACTAACACACACACACACACACACACACACACACACACACACACACACACACACACACACACACACACACACACACAGTTGGGTTCATCGGCTCCATGAAAATCAAATATGGAAAAAGAAGAGGTAGAATATTACTATCAAAGGTAGAATGAATAGAGAATAGCTGAGATTTGTGTTGCGAGGCGAGTGTTGCTGGTGAAGAAAGAAAGGGAGGGAAGAAAGTGGGGAAAAGGGAGGAGCGGGGGGGGGGAGGTAGAGGAAGAATGATAGAGGAGGGAAGAATAAGATGAAGGGGAGGAAGAAAGGAGGAGGAGGAGGAGGAGGACGAACGACGAGGAGAAGGAGATTAGTTTATAGTGTAGAAACTGTAGATCTTGAGAATATTTGGGTCATCATCACCATCATCATCATCATCATCATCATTACCAGGTTGTATAAATTTGAGTCTTCTCTCGTCTTGATCATGACAACATTCTCTCTCTCTCTCTCTCTCTCTCTCTCTCTCTCTCTCTCTCTCTCTCTCTCTCTCTCTCTCATTCCTTTTTTCCTTCTTCCTTTCCTTCTTCCTTTCTTTCTTCTTTTCTTTCTTTCTTCCTTCCTTCCTTCCTTCCTTCCTTCCTTCCTTCCTTCCTTCCTTCCTTCCTTCCTTCCTTTCTTCCTTCTCTCAACTTCAATGCTTTAGTCCTCCTCCTCCTCCTCCTCCTCCTCCTCCTCCTCCTCCTCCTCCTCCTCCTCCTGTGCCGTGGCCGAACGTGCCATAAAAGTAAAGTTAATGCTCATGAAAATATAATTTGAAATGAAGACGCGGTGATGAAGGCAGAGTTTTCATTAGTGTTTATGTGCCTCCTTCGTCTGCTGGCTGGTGGTGGTGGTAGTGGTGGTGGTGGTAGTGGTGGTGGTGGTGGTGGTGGTGGTGGTTCATCTTTTTTGTTATTAGTTTATTTCTGTAGCTCTTTATTAATTTTTTTTTTAGTTTTACCATTCTCTCTCTCTCTCTCTCTCTCTCTCTCTCTCTCTCTCTCTCTCTCTCTCTCTCTCTCTCTCTCTCTCTCTCTCAAGGCAGCGGAAACAATGCATCACAAAACCCTTCAGAGGTCACAGCGCGGCCTCCATCCCTCCCATCCCCTTCCCATCTTCACTCCAATGAGCCTCTGGTATTTCCTGAGTCTTCTTCCCTTCCTTCCATCCCCTCCCTGTTCTCTTCCTCTCCTCCTCCTCCTCCTTCTCCTCCTTCTCCTTTTTCTTCTTCTTCTTCTTCTTCTTCTTCTTCTTCTTCTTCTTCTTCTTCTTCTTCTTTCCCTCCCCTTTCCCTTCCCCTCTTCATATTCTCTTAGCCTCATCTCTTCATCCCTCCCTCCTTTTCCTTCTCTCTATTTTCCTGTTTTCCTTATCTGTGTGTGTTTTATTTCTTCATTTTATTTTCGTTGTTCTCCTTCCCCTTCTCTTCTGTTACCGTATCTCCTCCCTTTCTCTTCTTCTTTCTCTGTGCCAGCCATTTCCCCATTCCGTCCTTCTCATCTTCCCTCCCTCCTTCTGTGCTATCATGTCTCTTGTTATTGTTTGGACTTCCTTTGTATTCCTTTCCTTCCTCTCCTCTCTCTTGTGTCACCGCATCCCCTCACTCCTTCCCTCCTTCCCTCCTCTCATCTCCTTTCCTCTTCTATGTCTCTGTACCACTCTCTCCCATCTCTTCCTCGCTCGTCCCTGCACGCCGCGCCACACAGTAATTGCCACCTCGCCTTGTTACCCTCCTCGTTCACGGACAGCTGATGCGTGGTCACGTGCTCTGACGTCACCACTGTCAACACTGCAGCCCGCCGCCTCGTCTCCGCCTTGCTCCCTCAGTTTATCTAACCATGCGTCACTCTGAGCTATGTAAATGTACTATGGTCGATTTGTTGTGAGTGGTAATGTGATTCTGACCTAAGCTAGTCTGATTCATGACGTGACATTATCTTATCTTGCTTGAGTGTATCTTTCATTGTGTTACTTCTTGGTTGTTTTTTTTTCTTAGTTTTCTTATTCATGCTTCTTTTCTGTGTCTTACTTTATCTTACCTTGCCTTGCCTTGCCTTGCCTTGCCTTCTCTTGTCTTGCCTTCTCTTGCCTTGCCTTGCCTTGCCTTCCCTTGCCTTGCCTTCCCTTCACTTCTCTTGCCTTGCCTTGCCTTGCCTTGCCTTGCCTTGCCTTCCCTTCCCTTCTCTTGCCTTGCCTTGCCTTGCCTTCCCTTGTCTTGTCTTGCCTTGTCTTGTCTTGTCTTGCCTCGCCTTGCCTTGTCTTGCCTTGCCTTGCCTTGCCTTGCCTTGCCTTGCCTTGCCTTGCCTTGCCTTGCCCTTCCCTTCTCTTGCCTTGCCTTGCCTTGCCTTGTCTTGCCTTGTCTTGCCTTACCTTGCCTTGCCTTGCCTTGCCTTGCCTTACTATCCTCACAGTATCTCATTTTATGTCACCCCTATCTCACCTCATCTCACCTTTCCTTGCCTTGGTGGTGGTGGTGGTGGTGGTGGTGGTGGTGGTGATGCGATTCCAAAGTGTAGTGTTATGACCTTTTAGCGACGTGACCTGAAGCTTCGTGCCTGTGGTCTGCTCCCCTTAGCTCCCCTCACGCGGCCCTGGCACGTCTGGCACGCTAAAGTGTACGCCTATATCCTCACTCCCTCATCCCGTCACCCCGTCACAGCCTCCCGTACCCTCCTCCCCACACTGATCTATTCTCCCTCCTTCCTCTCATTCCTTTTTCACCTTACTTCTCTCACTGTCTTCTTTCCTGTTATCTCTTTCTCTCTTTCTTTGTCACTCCTCTCCTCCCACTCTCTTCATTCCTCTCTTCCTCTTTCCTTCTTAGTCATCTCATTCCTTCACTTCCTCCACGCTTGTCACTCTTCATATGTTTCTTTCCTTCTTTGTCTTGGGTGTAGTTGTGTGGATTATTAGTGGTATTTTTTGTTTTGTGTGCTAGGTGTGTAATACAGTGTTCTAGTATGTTGTCTTTGCGTGTAGAGGGAGTAGAATGTTAGCTGTTTTTTGAGTGCGGTTAAGAGGACGTTTAGCTGTTTGTCTTGAGTGGTGGAGACAGTTACCTGCTGCTTTTGTGCGTGGACTAAGTCGGGTGCAGATGGTTTAGCGTGCGGCTGAGTAGGATGCTAGGTGTTTTGCGTGCGTCTAGTTATGCGACCAGCTGTTTTTGAGTGCAGCGAGAGGACGCAAAGCACTCACGCAGCTGCCTCGCTACTCGCCACCCTCTTCCCATACTCATAACCACGTGTTGCCTTCCCCTCGCATCCCCCTCTCCCCTCGTCTCCCCTTTCGTCTCTCCTTCTCTCCCCTCACTAGTCATTTCCCTTTCTTCCTCCCCTCACAACGCTCCCTTCCCCTCACACCTGCACGTGCGCTTCCCGTCCCTTCCCTTCTCGTACTCACTCCCCTTCCTCTCACTCTCCCCTCTCCCCATCTCTCCCCCTCACGGTGCCTTCATAAGGGTCAGATTTTAAGTTATCATCCATCACTGGGATAATAGCAGGGTCTCTCGTTCATGTTGGCAACGATGTACAGGCCGCCGTGGACCTGGCAACGCTGCTGGCCCTGTCACCCTTGGCCCTGCTCGTCGCCGTCTGATTGGTGGGCCCTGGAAGCTGATTGGTCACTCCTCGATTGGGATTGGCGAGTCCTTTCACTATTGGATTTGTTTACTTGTGATTCTTGCTTAGTGATTGGTGGGTAGTGGTGGTGGTGGTGGTGGTGGTGGTGTTGGTGAGAGGTTAGCTGTGTTGGAGGTAGTTGTGGTGGTGGTGGTGGCGGTAAGTCGCAGGTCGCAGGAGGAGAAGCGGCGTCGTTCCTTCCCCTCCCCTCTGTTCCCCTCGTCGGCGGTGTGGGCGTGGAGTGCGGGGGGCGGCGTGCCTCCCTCGGCTCCCCCACAGTATGCCAGGAATGTGTGCTATGCGATCGGTATCCGGCTGGTCTGGCAGGGCTGGCGCCGACCCTCCTCCTCCTGGTGTCCCCTCGCCACTACCCTTCGTCCCCTCACCACTAGACTTCGTCGCCTCGCTCCTCCCCTCACTCTTCGCTCGTAAAGTGGAGGTTATTTAGGAGCATGTGGCCGGCGAGCACTCTTATTGGCGCTAGAACAATCACAGGGCGGCCGTGGACAGGTGTGAGGGAAGGGCAGAGGCAGAGGTCACGATGAGAGAGGTCGCTGGCTGGCGGGTGGGTCGCGCGGCAGCCCTCCTCGATGTGGCGTGGCGTCGAGGCAAGGGATTCATTTTCTGGCCTCACATCCTCAAAGACAATATCATGGCCTCCTCCTCAGCCTCTATAGCTTCATCTCAGCTCGCTAGTGACCGGGTTTTTATCTTTCTCCCTCTCTCTCTTTTTTTTTTTTTTCTGGGGTCACCAAAGCCCGTGTGTGTGTGTGTGTGTGTGTGTGTGTGTGTGTGTGTGTGTGTGTGTGTGTGTGTGTGTGTGTGTGTGTGTGTGTCTGTCTGTCTGTCTGTTTGGTTGTTGTCTCATTTTCTCTTCTTTCTTTTCTATTTTTTTCCTGTTAATCGTTTCTTCTTCTCGTGATCTCTTTCTCGTTTCTTATCTCAACTTTATCCTATTTCCTTTTCTTTTCCTTGTTTTTTTTTTTGTTCTTGATGCTGTTTTCTTTCATCCTGTGGCCTACTTTTGTGTGATTGTCCTTTTTTTTTCTTCCCCTTTTCTCTTAATCATCATGTGCTTCTTCTCTTCTCTCTTTATCGTATTTCTCCTTCCCCTTCGGCCTTCCCTTCACTTGTGTTGGTCTACCTATCTACTTTACACTTACCGCTCTTTGTTATCATCCTTTTGTGATCTTAATGCCTTTACCTTAGCTCTCTCTCTCTCTCTCTCTCTCTCTCTCTCTCTCTCTCTCGCTAATAATGAACAAGGCATTAACAACACTCAGTTTACTCCTTTCTGTATCCCACTACCTACTATCAGGAAAAGAAAACAGTGCTAGCCGGTGCGTGTCTCTAACCCACTTACCACATGCATGCTCTGAACTGCCGACGATCCTCTCTTTTCCGCTTTCAATTGTTTCTTTTAGCGAGCTGTGAGGAATGTGTTGTCCCAGTTCTCCCTCCCGCCCCACCCTACCCTCCTCTGTTGCCTTCGTGTGTGCGTTCCCGGCCAGGTATATACTGTACTGTGCTGCGTGCGATATAGGGACCAGTGTCAGTGTGTGTAGGGCGCAGGATTAATGGGTGTGTGTGTGTGAGCGTGTGTTCCTAGGCTCATATTAACTGATCGGGTCTCAGTTCTGGTGTCTTTCCGTGTCTCTGGGTTATTATGCTGTTGTTCTCAAGTGTTCCGGCGTCTTGTGTGTTTATTTTAGGTTGTAGTGGATGATATCTACGTGTTTTCAAGGTGGTTTTTCTTTCTTTAACCTTTTAGCGTTGTGTTTTATGTATTAGAGTGTATAGTGGATGCTATTGCAGGTTTTTAAAGGTTTTATATATTTTTTTTTATTCCGTATTCTCAAATGTAGTGCCGTCATGTCTCGTCTGCTTCTAATAGGTTCTAGTGTAAGTTATTAGGAGTTTTCATGAGGTTTTCCTTCCCTAACGTCTCAGTGTTTTCTCTCAGCAGCTTGTAATGTCCTCTTGTGGAAGTTATTTGAAGCTTTCGATTAGTGTTTCCTTAGTTCTTTGTTGTAAAATGACTCAGCGTCTCATCAGTAATGGATGTTATTTGGGGTTGGCTGTTCCAGGGTGTGGCTTTCCGCGAGTCCATACGTATATCAAATGTCCCTCCGTCTCATCTCATCTACTTGTAACTTGCTCTTCTCAAAGTTGTTAGGGAGGCACTTGAGAGTTTTCGCAATAGTGGTGGTGGTAGCTGAACAAGATTTACATAATAGACCGGGGAAAAAATAATAAAAAAAAAAAAAAACATCCTTCCGAACCGGACTAGTCATCTCAGTAGTTCTAAAAGCAGTACTTATGAGAGAACTGAGTGTTTGAAAATATGAGCCTTTTGTAAGACAGGTAGAATTAAAAAAAAGAAAAAAAAAGCAGGTGTAACAGGTTAACATCGTGTGTGTGTGTGTGTGTGTGTGTGTGTGTCAGTCTGCTCTGTGGGTTTAAAAGCGATATATAGACAAGTTCGTTCGATTGGAAACGTGTGTGTGAAAAAATAATAAAACAATACAAGTTTGGCGTGGGGTGTTGTGGGCAGCTTACTTCTCCCTCCCTCCTCTGCTCTACACGCTTCTTGCCTCTTACTTTCCATTTCTATTTTTTCCCCCTCTTACTCTTTCATCTTCCTTTCCTCCCCCTTCCCCTTCCCCATCTCTTTGTTTTCTATTATTTCTTTTCATTATTCATGTTATTTTCTCGCCTTTTTCTTTCTTTTCTTTTCGTTAGTTGTGTTTTTTTTTTTTTTTGTTAGCTTTTCCATTTTTAGCATTTTTTTTCCGTCTTACTCTCATCGTCCCTTTTTTTCTCTCCATTTTTTTTTATATTGGTGTTTTTATTTTTATTGTGGGTGTTATTGGCCTTATTTCCTTCTATTTTCCAGGCTTTCTTTCGTTATTGATGTTGTTTTTTTCATATTTTCCACCTATCTTTGGTCTTTTTTTCTCTTTTATTCCCGTCTTTCCCCCATTTTTCTCTCCCACATTATTTATTTCCTCCCCATCTCATCCTTCCATTCACCCATCTATCTCCCATCCAACATTTTTCTCCCCCCAACACCTTTATATCTTTCTTTTTCATTCCCCCACCTCACCCACTCCTATACTCCCTCACCGTCTCCCTCTCCCTCTCCCTCACCCTCACCCTCCTTTCCCTTCCATTTCAATTTTACTTCACGTTTTTCTTTTGCCCTCAATCCTCTCATTCTTTCCTTTCCCTTCACCCCACTGTCCTCCCTTCTCCCCTTCTCGCCCTTCCCTGACCTGGCTGGTTGGGGTCAGGGGCGAAAGGAAGGGAGGGAGGGAAGGACGCGGTTGTGACCCTCCCTTGCCCTCCCTTCCTCCCTCCTCGTGACAGTAGCTCGGGTCAGGTCGCCATATTGGACCTGAAACTCATCTCTTCTCCCTCGCAGCTGTCACGGGACTCGGCAGGTGTTTGGTTGTGGTGTTTGGGTAGTGGTATAGGTGGTGTGTGTGGTTGTGTTTGTAGGTATTGGTGTGTGGTACATGTGATGTGGTACAGTGGCTTGGTTTGTAGTGTGGTGGTGGTTGTGGTGAAGGAGGAAAGGGAATGGTGATCATGGTTCCTATTGGTATTCTCGTCTGTGTGAAATACCATAAGGAAAAGAAAAAGATATACCAGAGGAGATTGACGCATGGTTGTCATTGTAGCGGTGAAGTCACGAATGAAGGCGGTGCAATAGCGGGCCAGTGTTTCCTTGCCACTCGTGAACGTGACGAAATATTTATCTTGACCGTATGTAAGTTATTGATTGCCATTAGTGAGTGAGTGAGGAGGGCAGTAGTGGTTGTGGTTGTGGTGGTGGTGGGGGGGGGTGGAAGAGGGAGAGAGAAAGGGGCAAGATGACGTGACTGGTGTGTGTGTGTGTGTGTGTGTGTGTGTGTGTGTGTGTGTGTGTGTGTGTGTGTCGTGAGGAACAAGAGGAGGCGGCACAGAGGAAAGACAGCGGTGGCAGGGGCGGCAGGGTGCTGGGGGAAGGTAGACAAGGGAGGGTGATGGAGGCGGTGGCGGCGGCAGTGGTGGCAGTGGTGGCACGGGAAGAGAAAGGGGAGGGAAGGAGAGGGGGACCAGCGGCGGCGGCGGCGGCGGCGGCGGTGGCGGCAGCGGCCCGGGGCGCCCCACGTCGCTCAGGCACGCTCGGTATCCCAAGTATGCCGGCACATTTTTAATTGGAATTCTGGCGGCAGTGCGAGAGGGGCGCATGTGGCGGGGCGGGCCAGGAGGGGGCGGAGAGAGGGCGGGGTTGTAGGACCAGGGGGCGGAGTCTGGCACGGGGGGGCGGGGCAAGTGGGCAGTAAGGGCGGGCCAAGTGCCACTGGGCGGTGCCACTCGCTGGGAAAGGGGGGAGGGGCTGTTCAGAGGACGACCCCAGCCAACAGGAAATTCAAGCCGCCAAAGACGACCTGGACAAAAACGAGAAAGCTGTTGCGAGGAAAAGAAAAGAATTAAAGAAAGTAGTTAAGTCGTGGGCACGGGAATTATACGGGCATGGGGGAGCGTGGGCACAGCGAGGCAAGGGACGCGAGAGGGCAGGGCGGGGGCAGGCTGTGACTCAGGTGGTGGGTGGTGGTGCACTCTGAGTGACACGGGGAGGCACGGGCGTGACGAGTGACGGGACTGAGGATGTCAGGAGTGTAGGGGACAGATCACGCTGAGGTGGCAGGCGGGGAGTGATGGGCGTTGCGAATCGCTTAATGAAGGAATCACCAACACTGTATTGGGATTTGAAAGTACTATGTTGAGTAGCGGGTCCTGAGAGATGGCGGCGCTGGTATCATGGGTATCAGGCCGGCGTCACTCACAGCAATGCCGCAATAAGCAAGGAAGGGGTACAATTGTGAGAAAAGAGCAACAGACATTATAACGATTAGGTACGTACATAAGGTCACAACTGACTCATTACTGGAAGTTCAGATCTCTGGTTACTGCTGTGACGATCTATGTGTGTCCCTGGAGGCGCAGTGCTGTGGACACCCCGAGGGAACCCGGTCGATCCATCTCATCAATTATTAAGTCGATATTTTCCCGGTGTGGCGTCTGGCGGCCCTTGTATCACAGCCCGGAACGCCACTCCATCCGTGAGGGCTTTACGACTTGCAGAGTGCCTCGTTTAGAAGCGTTTGTCACGAGAAGACCGCCCAGCTGAAGCCGCGCCACACCACCGGGCAGCACGCCGCCACCCACGGTGTCTGGATGGGTGTTGCTACATCGAGGTTCCTCTCATCACCATAGCGACCATGGCTCCGCACTTCTCTGCATTAATCCACAAAATTATATAGCATTCGGAGTAATATTGAGCCACATAGGAACTATAGATGATGAGGCGCTGCTGGTGAAGGTGAAAGTGAAAAGAAGGAGGAGGAGAAGACAGCGGTTGCGAAAGGAAGACAGCAAATCTTAACAATCGCGGTAGGCTTCGACAGAGCCTTTCCCTGTTATCGTCGGGCCCCACCGCGTCCCGAAGACTCACCGGAGCTTAAGGTGAATTTCTCTGCTGGTATTTTAACTCGTTAAAATTTTTCGCTGGTCAGCGATGGCGTGGATGCTGTGGGCTCCTGGAGGCGCGGCGAGGCGGTGAAGGGTCACCGAACGAATACACCACAGCCTGTCTGAATTCAGCGTTGTAACATGTCCTGTCCCTTGACTGCTGTTTCAACGAGGTGGCCGAGAGGAATGGCTAAATTTATCTCAAAAAAGATGACATCACAAGTAGCGGGTGTGTTGTATGCCTGGGTGAACCTGCCGATGACAGGAGGAACCATCAGGTGAATTGTGGGCGAGGTGCTTACACCGTGCATCCAACCGCTTTCCCTCCACATCACATCTGGCGTCCACTGCCAAGGCACAGGGGCGCCTCATCTGGGAAGACTTCGCCGTATCCCTGAAATCTGCAACAGGCACAGCGTCCACAGTCTCTGCAATGAGAACAGTCGCGGTGACCAAGCCGTCTAGCAGGTGGTGGCGGGGACGCGACAGACCACTCTAGCAGGACGTCCGAGTCCTTTTCCTTCCCAGAGGTGTAGCCTGCTGGCCCTCGGCGCCGTACTTTAATGTGTGTGTGTGTGTGTGTGTGTGTGTGTGTGTGTGTGTGTGTGTGTGTGTGTGTGTGTGTGTGTGTGTTTGTTGGCGCTTGTGTCCCTCTGAGCGGCAGCAAGTAATGGCCAGCCGAGCCGCTGTTCTTTATGAAGAACAGCCTTTGCTGCCCCGCGCCCGTCAGCCTTCCCGCTCATCCGCCCTCTCGCCTCCCCCGCCCCCTCCAGCCACCGCTTCGAACCGACGGCGGCGAGGAGCCCGGGGGTGAAAAGGGGGGAAGAGGGAGGTCGGCTTCTGCTTCTGAGAAAGAACACGGAGGAAAACATTGTGATGGTTTAATTAAGGGTGTGGAGAGAGGATAGGGAGGGTGTCGGGGAGGGCGGCGAGGGGGTCGGGGCTGGCCAGCGGCTACCCGGCTCTCAGTAGCCGACCCTCCGGGGCACAATTAGTGTCTCCGCCAACTTTGATTATTGTGGCTTATTCTTTGTGGCTCTTTGAGGGACCCTTATTATAGGTGCGGGGAGGGGGCGCCGCGAGGGGGCGACCCTTTAGTGGCAAGTCAGGGCGAGTGGGGGGCAGGGAACACCACTTCCCTTGGGGTTAGCATGCTGGGATGGCTGGGAGGGGGCGGAGGAGGGAGCGCTGCTAATAAAGCGATGGTTGTGTCGTCGTCAAAGAGGAGCAACTTGAACCCCGGAGGGAAAAAAGTGACAAACTTGTTGACAAAATTGACACAGCGACCTTTTTCTCCCGGCGGAGTTGGTCCCTGATGGCTCCCTCACGACCCGCCTCCACCCCTTACCCCTACCCCGCCCTGTAACGAGTTATTGATATGAATTTGTACCGGGAAGAAGGGAGGGAGAGGGAAGGGCGGACATGTGGACAAGTGACTTACACACGTGGGGAAGGCGACACTGAGACAGGGAGGAGGGAGAATAAAAGGGGATAATATAATGAAGGAGGGTGGCCCAAAGAGAGAAGAGGGATGACTGAGGAGGAGAGCAATGATGCGTGGCTGTAAGGATGCATGGGCGTGAAAGAGGCGTGGGTGTGGCTGTGTGGTGGCTGGATAGGGTGGTGCTGGGCTGTATTACAAGGAGGGAGTTGGGTGTGGCCCTGGGTGAAGGTGAGGGAAGATGGCCATGAGTGTAGGTAAAGGGGAGGTGGAATGGTGTGGATGACTGGGACGTGGACTGCGTGGGTGGAGCAGGAAGGGCGTAAGTGGAGTGGAGTAGAAGGCCGAGGGTTGTGTGGGTGGCTGGAACTCCTTCTATTTCTTCCTTGTGCGTCGGGAGTAGTGTGTAGAGGTCGCTGGATGTGTGGGCGGACCAGGGGGACATGGAGTGTGTGGGCGGGAGAGAAGGTCGTGGGCGTGGAGGTGGAGTGGGATACACAGGAGGGAAAGGTAGTGGGAGTGGAGTGAGGAGTGGTGCAGTGACGGGTGACGGGAACCAACAAAGAGTGAGTGTGTGAGGGAGTGAGTCTTTACCAGTCAGTATGGGTGGGGCGACTCCCTGCAAGGCTACTCTCACTCCTCCTCCTCCTTCTCCTCCCAAACAGCCACATCGTGTTTCCACTTATGTTATGTTCAACTTATTTGTTCAGTTTTCCCCTGTGAGTGTTTGTGTGTGTGTGTGTGTACTCTGAGTTAACCTGTGCATTGCTATCGACAACCAGGTAACAGCTTCCCGGCAGGTAATGCAGTGCCGCGGCTGGCTTAGACTTCACCTCCACCACCTCCACCCGCTAAACTGAGGAGGAGGGACGAAAAAAGATAAAAACTCAGTAAATAAATAAAAATAAGTAAAGGCAATACTTGTTGATAGTTTGCGGTGAAATTAAATAACGCTGTGAGACGTGAAGTCAATTGTGGCACGCAAGTTACCGTGATTAAATGAGTGTGAGTGAGTGTGTAAGTGTGTGAGTGTGTAACAAGAAATGCTACTGACACACGACTGTTAGAGGAAGACCAAGTACTTACCAGAGAGAGAGAGAGAGAGAGAGAGAGAGTGTGTGTGTGTGTGTGTGTGTGTTTGGTAAGTACAGACAGAGGAAGAGTGGGAACAAGGAACAGGTGTCTCGGCACCGACCTCCCTTAGTTCCTTTGTTGCTTGGTGTTGCTGCCAATGACTCACACAACGCGGCTTACGGAACACCACCACCACCACCACCACCTCCTCCCGCCTTCTCCCTGCTCCTGTTACTCACTTTGCAGTCCCGTAAAGGCAACTTGGCGCGTCGAGTGATATTTTTATGTTGTTTTGCCGCGAGCTTATCACCGTCGCCGTGTGTGTGTGTGTGTGTGTGTGTGTGTGTGTGTGTTATAATGGTATACCTTTTGTGTGTTAAGAACTCGTTTCTCCTCTCTCTCTCTCTCTCTCTCTCTCTCTCTCTCTCTCTCTCTCTCTCTCTCTCTCTCTCTCTCTCTCTCTCTCTCTCTCTCTTCTCCCGAGCTTCATATACGTACACAATGGATCGTAATAATATCACATCAGTATATTCATTCGCGATAATGTGCGTTGTGGTTTGGTTATGGAGCCAGCCAGGGATATTGAGAGAGAGAGAGAGAGAGAGAGAGAGAGAGAGAGAGAGAGAGAGAGAGAGAGAGAGAGATGGCAACACCGCTCACGCACTTGCTTGGGGCAGACAGAACCTTGAGGAGTTAAATCGTCCCAAAACTCCATCGCAACTCCCTACCACTCCTGCCGCCGCCCGCCCTCATCACCACAAGTTTGCCCCGTGGTGACTGGTGGAGGAGAAGTTAGCGTAGTGGTGCGTAAGTGGAAGCAGTGGAGGAGGAGGAAGAGGAGATGAGGGCTATGAAGGGGCTGACAGACTGGCCGGGGCTCGTCCTTCACCCCTCTCGCAGCCCCTCTGGCCATGAGCTGCGGGCACGGCAGAGTGAGGCGGGCAGGCACGGCACGGGGGCCAGATGGGGTTGGGAAGGGTGGCCAAGGGTTAGGGGTCTTGAAGGGGACGTGTGTGTGTGTGTGTGTGTGTGTGTGTGTGTGTGTGTGTGTGTGTGCTTTTCAACATGCAGGGAACGAGGGATCTTAAGGGACATTCAGTGATCGAGGCTAAAGAAGAACGGCAACAGGTCCTTCCTTGACTCCGTTCCCTCAGGAGGTCGTGATTGTGACGATGGTTGCTCAGGCGTTCATTACAGCTCTCCCCTTCACCATATAGGCAGCCACAACGACCCTCCTCCTCCTCCTCCTCCTCCTCCTCCCTCCTTCTCCTCCTGCTCTTTTCTCGGTAACTACGCCTTTGCTCCGTGGACAAAGAAAAGTGTCAGCGGGTGTCAGCGACCAGACTCTTTAACGTAACAGTTGTGAGAGGTGTAACGCGAGGCTGGGGTGTGATGGTGACAGGGTGACGCAGGCAGGGAGGCAGGGAGGCAGGGGGGAGACAGAGGCAAGTTCCACACGAGGTCAACTGTTGCCTTTGTTTTGTCTGCCTAGGGAGGAGGGAGGAGAGGGGAAGGGAGGCTGGGAGGAGGAGGAGAAGAAGAAGGAGGAGAAGGAGAAGGAGAGGAGGGGGATTCGTAAACACCACCAGTGCTGTCCTTCGGCGGGACCTCCTCCCTTCCTCCTCTCCCTCCCTCCCTCCTTTCGTACCACCTTTCCTCCTCCTCCTCCTCCTCCTCCTCCTCCTCCTCCTCCTCCTCCTCCTCCTCCTCCTCCTCCTCCTCCTCCTCCTCCTTCCCTTCCTCCTCCTCCTCCTTTAACTTCTTTCCTTTTTCTTTTCTTGTTCTACTGTCTTCAGCACATCAATTCCTGTTTTTTCTATCAAGTACGATTACTCTCTCTCTCTCTCTCTCTCTCTCTCTCTCTCTCTCTCTCTCTCTCTCTCTCTCTCTCTCTCTCTCTCTGGTGTTTTTCACGTTTCTAGTGACAGATTATCAACATATTTACATGATCAAGAGGAGACACCCTCATGAGAACCCGGCTAACCATCTGTGTGGCCTTTGAAAATAGTCGTTGTGATGAGAGAGGGAGAGAGAGAGAGAGAGAGAGAATGAGAATCCGGGCCAGTATCTCCTCATCATCTCCCTCCTTGACTGACTCACGCCAAGTCCTCACCTTCCTGTTTGACTCAAGCTCTCTCACCTCCTTATGTCTTACTCTCACCTCTTGTTTTCCCTTGCTCTCCTTCTCTCCCTCACTCCCGCCGTCACTCTCATGATCCTCCTCCGCTATTAGCTGTCCTCTCCCTCTCCTCTGTGCCTTCTTCCAGGGGAGACAGCCGAGGGAGAAGACGGGAGAGTGAGGGCTGTGGTCAGGAGTCATGGTTCTCGTCTCTCTCTCTCTCTCTCTCTCTCTCTCTCTCTCTCTCTCTCTCTCTCTCTCTCTCTCTCTCTCTCTCTCTTCCTATCAGATCTTAGTTTTCGATAAAGTTACTAAACGCTGCAATTAACGACGCTCATCATTTTGTTTTGCACTGAAGACCTTTCTTTGATTTATTACTATTCATCTCCGACACATACTCCCATCCTCTCCCTTCCCTTCCCTTCCCTTCCCTTCCTCGTCATCGTCAGCATTGTTTTATTACTTAGAAGCAGAGTCTTATATGCATTTTATTCGTCTTTCCTCCTCATTTCCCCTTCGCCCTTCATCCCTCCCTTGCCTTTGCCTCTCTTTACCTCACCCTCTTACTAATCACCTCCTTCTCCTTTGAATTAGATTGATACGAAGCTGATCTATTTTATATCTCTGGCTGCTCTTCCGTCCCTTTCCTTTGCGTGGTCCTTCCCCGCCCCCCCAGGCCATCTCTCTCTCTCTCTTTCCCTTTCTCTTTCTCCGCCTCTCCTTACCTCTTACTCACCATCTTGCGAGGGCTCGTTTTCTCCCTCCTCGTCAGTAATCCAATTGTCTTCTTGTGTCACACTGATAATGTTTTTAAGCTGCTCTGTCTTCTGCCTATTCTGGTCTTCTTCCTCTCCTCTGTCGCGCCTCACTTCCTCCTCGTCTTTGTTTCTCCTCCTTGAGTCTTCATGCGTTCAACCACGTAGGAAGGAGAAAAGAAAGGCGAAGGGTGAACGAGAGAAGGAGAGGAAACGTAAAATAAAGAAAGAAAGAAATTAGAGGTAAAAGAGGGAGGAATGTAGGAAGAAGGAAGGAAGGAGGTAAGAAAGGCAAAGGATAAACAAGAGAAGACATCCTGAGAGAGAGATAAAGGAAGAAGATAGAACTAAAGGAGAAGATATTGTGGGAGGGAGGAAGGAAGGAGGCGAAGGATGGAAGAGAGAGAGAGAGAGAGAGAGAGAGAGAGAGAGAGAATCATGGTAACTCTTATGCCCCACCTGTTGCGCTCACCTGTTTGTTGCCTTTCATTCCCTCTCGTCTCTTCTCTCCTCGCCTCACCATCACACTTATTGGGAGACTATATACTACACCACGAAATATTCTATCCCTTCTCTCCGTTTTCTGTGTCTTTCTTCATCCTCATCTTTCATTATTTTTCCTTTTTTAATCTTTTTTTCCTTCTTGTCATAGCTAAACGCTGTCAGAAATCCCTCACACTACTACAGCTCCTTCCTGTTTTCTCTTTCAGTTTTTATTCATTCCTTTACACTTTCATTTCCTTCCCTCTCGTTAATCTTTCCCTTTCTCATTGTTGAACCTAAACAGTATTGGAATGCCCTATACTACTACTACTATTTTACTCTACAACTCTATCCCGCATCCCCTCTCTGTTTCATTTACCCCTGTACAATTTCATTCCCTCTCTCTCTCTCTCTCTCTCTCTCTCTCTCTCTCTCTCTCTCTCTCTCTCTCTCTCTCTCTCTCTCTCTCTCTCTCTCTCTCTCTGATCTTTTCTTTCCTTAGACAGGCACTTTACACCACTACGTCTTCCTTTGTCCATAAGTTCCCTACGGCTGTGCTTCTCTCTCCTTCTGTCAATCTCATTCACATCTTATAAGCTCCCCCCACTAAAGCAGTCACCGCAGCACACTTGAATGCACAAACACCCCCCTTCACAAGACCTCCCTTTCAGCTCCGTTTTCCTTTTTCCTCTGCAGGCTTCAACACACTTCAATGCACAAACACATCCTATCACAAATCCTGCTCTCTCTCTCTCTCTCTCTCCAATAACACAGTAATGGTGTTTTAAATGCGCCTGAGTTGCAGCACTTGCCTTATGGCGTGTGGCGTGTGGCTTGTGGGAGTCCTTGGCGATGCCCCGAGGCCAAGGCAACTTCGCTCTTGAGATTAAACAAAGCGTCCTATCTCGTCCACCTTCGGATCTGCCTTACACTGCGCACCTCTCTCTCTCTCTCTCTCTCTCTCTCTCTCTCTCTCTCTCTCTCTCTCTCTCTCTCGTCACGATGTTATTCCCAGCACGTGAAGAGCGAAGGAAGAAGAGGTGGAGGAGGAGGAGGAGGAGAAGGAGCCCGGCGGTGTTTGTCATGCGTGCCAGAACCATTTCCCATTATGTTTCTCGTGAACGGAAAAATGCTGGAGTCACGTTCAGTTGCCAGATGAAATTGCACGCACGATTATAGCTTTCCTCCCCCCCCCGACGACCACCACTCTGTTGCACACTTGCCTTTCTTTGTCTACGACCTCCGCTGCTTAGGATCTAGGTGAGTTGAACCTGATTCCAACCCCTCACCCTTTCATGTCTGTCTGACCCAACCTGACATGCGCTGACCTCTCGACCCCCGCTCGGTCACCTCCTCGCGGTCACTCTTTGTAATGAGCCTGCTGGGATCATTAAGGTCGTCTTTGTGTTCCCTGACCGCAGGAAACCAACTTTACTGTCTGGTGTACAATGTGCCACGTATATAAAGCAAGGGTTGCCACACCTTGCTGCTTCTCCCTTCTTTTCTCCGGCCACTTGATCTGGTTTTCAAAGACTGGAGCGCTCACAGTCACTCCTTTATTTTGTTTTCTGTTGTGGTTTGGTTTAGTTTAGTAGTGACGTGTATGTGTGTGTGTGTGTGTGTGTGTGTGTGTGTGTTCTTTTTCTTTTCTCCTCTTTTTTCGTGTTTTTCTCTGTAGGCGAAGCGACGCGGTGGGGGACCAAGAGATTTTTTTTATTATTGTTCCGTGTGTGTGTGTTTCCGTGGGCTTCTAAAAGTGCTAATGTGGCAACGTTGTGCAGCTGCATCTGAACCGTATGATAATGAGTGATTTAGACTAATTATCTTTTGCAGCTGGCTAGGAATGCTACTGGCTGCTCTGTCGTTGCTGTTGCTGCTCTTTTTCGTGTGTGTGTGTGTGTGTGTCCAAGGGTGTTAATTTTCCGCCAGCTTTGCGAGCGTTACTCTCCGTGTGATTGTATTCAAAGTTTTCCATAATTGTGTTCGCATCCGGTGGTGATAGTGGTGATGGTGGTGGTAGTGGTGGTTTCGATGTAGTATTGTCACTTCTCACGATGACATGACTGGGGACAAAGGGCAGTAAAGAAGGGCTTTATTAGGTCACGGGAGGGGAAGGGAAAATGTGTTGAATTCAATATCTTGGAAGGTTTTGCTTTGTTCTTGATGATGATGGGAGTGATGATGTATTAATGACGATGGTGATGATGATGATAATTTTTATGATTATTAATAAAGATGATTGATTGTACTGAGATGAGGAAAGAACTCAGATTCTTTTGATTGTTGTTGTTGTTGTTGTTGTTTGGAATCTAAAAATTTTATGGATTCAAAAGTCTATCAAAAAAACTACAAATTATGTAGTACTTGAATATAATTTACTTGTTTTTCTTGTATTAATCTATTTTATATTCTACATATGAGTTTTGTGACAGAACAGGTGTGATGACTGAAGTGAACTTACCTTAGAGTCACACAAATTAGTTTATGGCTCTTATTGTTGTCCAGATGAGAGGGAAGTGGCTGTTGCAGAGAACACAACACTTCATTGCATCTCCCAATCATTTGAATCAGATATCATTTTTAACATTTCATTATAAGAGCTTTGGGTTTGGATCTATGGGCAGCAGTGTAATGTGAGCTTTCCTTGTCCACAGGCCGCAATGAGTTGATTGCTCGGTACATCAAACTACGGACGGGCAAGACGAGGACTCGCAAGCAAGTGTCATCCCACATCCAGGTCTTGGCTCGACGCAAGCTGAGGGAGATCCAGGCCAAGCTGAAGGTGAGTGGGTCCTTCCTCCTTCAGGCTGTGAGTGGCAAGCTGATACCAGGGGAGATTGGTATACCAGGTACCTGACATGACACAGCCCGCCATATCAGGTGGTATCACATTTGGACAGGATGGGTGTGTTTATTTGGTCAGGCTGGAGTTGGTCCCAGAAGGTGCTGGTGTTTGTGTGGCATATGTCATGGTGGTCATTTACGAACAGTGGCTGTGGAAAATAATGCATTTCTAATTGGTGTGTGGTGTGGAGGTTTCTTGCCAGCTTGTGCGCTTGCTGTAAACACTGAGGCTGAGGTATTGATGTGCAGATAATAGCACATCCTTTATGGTAGATATTGAAAGGAGGCAGCGAATCAGAGTCAGAGAGGAAGGTAATAATGACAAACAAGACAAAAGCTTTTCCACGATCACCATAAATATCCTGGCTATGGCCGATCACTCACACACCACATCTCTGTCAAGACACATGAATGCAACTCACATTTTCCTCAACACACCATTCCTGTTTCCTGGAGGTCCTGCTCTCACATCATGCTGGTGACGGGAAGCTTATCATTGTCAGTGGTGGGCTTAAGAATCATGTAAAGTGGTGTATTCCTCACATCACCATGTACTCACAGGGACCATTCATTGTGTTTGTTCTAGTGTCTATTTTTCATGTGGAAGTTCATCTATAACCTAATGTCCCTCATTTCATGTAGATATACTATTATTATTATTATTTTTTATTATTATTATCATTATCATCATCATTATTACTATTATTATTATTATTATTATTATTATTATTATTATTTTAGTAGTAGTATTTTAGTAGTATTTTCTTTATTATATATTTGTTTATTTTTTTGTAATCATCCATCATTCTCTATTTTCTTTTCCAATGAAGAAGTGTGTGTAGTGTGCCAGGTGGGGAGGATGTGTGTCATGCTGGTCACTCTAAATTGCCTTACACTCTGCTCTTCTGTTCAGTGTAACCTTTTTTGTAGCAACATTAATTTTTCATTTTGGTTTTGGAACTTTACATGTGTAGTCTAAAAAAAATCATCTGTTGTTGTGATTTAAGTGAAAAGTTTAATGGAACACATGAAAGAAGTGTAGAGAGTAATCTAGACTGAACACCTTCACAGCTGATCACCTGACAAGTGATAATTCTTTTTCTTGCAGGATGTACCCGGGGTAAGCCAGGCTGGGGTGTCGAGCCTTTGCTTTGTGCCTCAGCTGGTGGTGTGTGTGTGTGTGTGTGTGTGTGTGTGTGTGTGTGTGTGTGTGTGTGTGCATGTGAATATGCTTATGAGTGTATGTTTACATGTGTTTGCATTTGTTTGTGCTTCCTTCTCATTTATCTCTCATCACCTCTCTCTCTCACTTTCACTCACACACAAAAAAGAAAGTATTGTCTGGGCTACACTGCACCTCTCTTTCACTCTTCCAAATTTGTCTGCCACAGTGACCAGCATCCCTCCTTGCTCTCTCTCTCTCTCTCTCTCTCTCTCTCTCTCTCTCTCTCTCTCTCTCTCTCTCTCTCTCTCTCTCTCTCTCTCTCTCTCTCTCTCTCTCTCTCTCTCTCTCTCTCTCTCTCTCTCTCTCTCTCTCTCTCTCTCTCTCTCTCTCTCTCTCTCTCTCTCTCTCTCTCTGGGTGTCATTCTCTGAAGAAGTAGCATTGGATTAGTGTACAGAATGGCACTTTGATGTCTAGCATTAACTCCTACAGAATTATCCTGCCTGGGGAGAAAGGAAGGCTTCAACATACACACCCATGATCCTCTCTCACAGTGTTTTTGTTTTTCCTTCGCCACACTATAGTCTCATTCACTGTGTTATAGTACTTCACCACACTGCATGACAAAGGGCCATGCTGTTGGGGGATAAGTGAGAGATGTGTCAGTGGTACCTCCCTCATCCCTGTCTTGGCTATGGCGTGACTTTGTAGACGTTCATTATTTGCCATCACTATTTATAGAAATAATACATCTATTTTCTTTCACTGTATGACACATAGACACATGCTAGAAGGGGATCTCCCACACCAGCACATTTCTTCCTCTCTAGGGTTGCACACCTCTAAAATTTGATACATTGATTTATGGATTGTTACAGATAACTTATTAGATTGTTTGTATCTGTCCTGCACTCAGAAGAATCAGTTTAAACCATTTTGAAGCAATTATGTCACAAGTCAGTCCCAAGTTTGAGTAAGCCCACATCTAAAACTATTCAGTCATGAGGGAACAAGCACAGCACTCTGAGGTGATTTAGTTTAGCAGTGACAGAGAGATTTTGAAGGGAATACTGCATGTCCTGACAAAGGAAGTGTATTAGTAAATATATGAGCATGGTGGATGAGGAGTGTGCAAAAAGAAGATCTCCATTGAAATAGAAAAGCAATATGTAAGAGAAAATGAGGAGAGGGAATGCTAGGACAATGATGAGTGGAGACTTCTTTGACTTAAGCCCTTTCCCATAAGGAAACTCTGGAACAGGCAAAAAAAAATATAGCTATAAAAGTGAATAGTCACCTTTGAGGATAGTGAATCATTGGTAATGTTGGTGACGAACATCCCTGGCACAAATTGCTTTGGTCGTTTTTCAGGTTGTAGAAAACAAAAGTTGCAGGAGGATATTATGGTTCTGATATGCATGAACATAATATTTATATTATATAGTAAGTGTTATAAAAAATAAAAGTTTGCTTGGAACAAATGAGGCACAGATAAGCAATGTGACCCAACCTGTTGTACAATCAGAGACAACACCTTTAACTGTCTTAACAACAACAAATATTAGAGGGCCACGTGATAAATGTATGACCACTGCTGGTAAACTTAATATTTATGTATTCTCTGAGTTTAGCTTTAATTTATATTAATTTTGCATCATTTGAATGATATATTATTTACATGTAGTACATATGATAAAGATGATCATTAAGAAGCATCTCAAAATAAAGAACATCTAAACATACAAGCCTCATTGATGGTGTGTGTTGAGCAGCCCATGTGTGGCAGCCTGAACCTGTCTGCGGTGATCAGTAACCTCGCAGCATTAATAACATGAGCAGCTCACTCTTTGCTTACCTCACCTCTACTAAAACCAGACTTAGTGTTGCAATGTTCTGGTTCACTTTATTTTGAGATGATCATATTATAACCTTACTTGGGATTAGGTAATAGTCGTTCAACTGTTGATTGGAAATTTTGTGTTCAACAACCATTTGGGAAATTATAGTGACTGATGATGCAACCATTGGCTTCAGTTTATGCCATGTCATTGTTAACCTTTAGTGTTAGTAACCTGACTCAGATGTTGCAGCCAGTGATGTTCCATATCCATGCACTCACCTGTTTGTCCTGTTGTAGGGCTGCACCTCCGACGACAATGGCGGAATGTTGCGTCTGGCAAGTATACAGATCTACTTTTTGTCCTCTAGTCAAGTAACTTAGTCATGCAGTAAATGCTCATTTTTTAACATGGTATCTCTATTTGAAATCAGCATTTCATCAGCAAACTGAAATTCAAGCTAAATGGTAGTGATCATTTGGTAGTCTTACTCTCAGTAGAAAACCTCAAATTAGTGTTAACAAAAGATTTACTGTTAGTCTTGAAAAAAAATGATAGACATGTAGGCAGTAAAAGATATCCTTATTTGTGCCATGTTACATTTGCCATTGAACTTAGCATACTAATAGTGTGAATTTCATTAGATTATGTCAAAGCTAAATATTTTAGTAACTGTGATTGGGTTATTAATATTTGACAACACTCAAATGAACAGTCTGTTTGGTGTCATCCTCCTCCATGCCTAACACTTCCTTCTCCTACAGGATTCAGCCACCAAAGAAAAGGCCTTGCACACCATGTCCTCCATGTCTTCAGCCCAGATTGTCTCAGCCACAGCCATACACAACAAGCCCCTTGGCCTGCCTCCTCCTGCTGTGTCCTATCCCAGCCCCTTCTGGCAGGGTGGACCACAGGCAAGCACCAGCATGGAGTAAGTGTCTGTTCTTTGTGCCAGATGCAGTTCACAACTATATAACAGTTTATGGCATCAAGTCTTCTGCAAAAAAATAAATGAATAAATAAAATAGAATAACTGATAATTTCTTGAGAATCTGTCTTTTCAAACCCTACTAACCTCCATTATAAAATGTACTTAACCTTTAGTAAGTAAAATTTGGCATTATAAATATTATATCTAGTATAAGTGATCTTACTTTTGGGCTTTATAGTATGTATATAGAAATATATTACAATGTTTTGCTTAAAAGCATTAGATCTCTTCTAACTCAAGTTATTTTTTTTTTCAGTGTCAAGCCTTTTGCCCAGTCCCCATTCACAGGTGGAGAGACTAAGCCATCTGTGGGGGTCATGGGTGGACTGCTTCAGACAGCTGCTGCCCCCTCGGTCACAGTGCCTCCCTGGGAGGGCCGCTCCATTGCCACGCAGAAGCTGCGGCTGGTGGAATTCAGCGCCTTCATGGAGTCACAAAGAGACCCAGACACAGTGAGTTCCTGATTGTTGTAGTATGTTCTGATCATTGATGAAATGCCACAGACAGATACTTGTGTAGCTGCTTGTTAGTAGTGGAAACTGATTTTATGGAGTTATTACTTAGTTTTAGTAATTTACACAAGTGGTTTCTTTTAAATGTTATTTTTTAATATAGTTTATTTAGTGTTCTGTTATAATTGTCTTCAGTAATTTCAAGATGATATGTAATATTTTCTGGTACCAAATCATCTCACTATTTTGTTCTCCTTGTGTTAGGGATACAATATTGCTAAATATTCACATGTAGACCAATCTTGTGGGTAGTCTTTTTAGGATTTGTCTTTACATATAGTAGTTGATAAAAATCCCTTTCACGGTACATCCCTCTTTGCAGCAGGTGATCAAGCAGTGACTGGCAAGGAAATGCAGACCTTCTTTGCCAAGTCTGTGCTTTATTGTGTCACTTAATAGATCATTCTCCATAGCTGTATAAATTTCACTTTGAGGAATCATTTTATCATTGGCAAATTTTGAGCACTTGTTCATGATTATCTGTTATGAGTAAGTTTTACTTAATAGGATCCAGAATTATTTATGTGTTTTCTTTCTTTTTTTTCTCAGTATCAGAAGCATCTGTTTGTTCACATAGGAGGGCCAACCACTTATGCAGATCCAATACTAGAGGTGAGAAGACAAGTTTATTTTAGAATGAATATAAAGTCTTGTTGAATATTCATTTAGTTTTTTTTTTAGTTCATGCTTATAATCTCTTAATTGATGAGTGTCATTTTTCACTGACTTTCAGCTATATTACTTTCAAGACTAAACAAGATTTGCTAACAAACATTTTACATTCTTCAGGCAGTAGACATCAGGCAGATCTATGACAAGTTCCCTGAGAAGAAGGGTGGTCTGAAAGAACTCTATGACAAGGGACCTCAGAATGCCTTCTTCCTTGTCAAGTTCTGGGCAGACTTGAACGTCAATATCCAGGATGAGGCTGGCACATTTTATGGAGTTACTAGCCAGTAAGTGACTTTGGTTTTGTGTAAGAAATTAGCTTTCTGGTGAGAAAAAAAATACCTAAAGATGGATAAATGAAACCTGTTGTCCTGCACTGCAAGATATTTTTTTATTTTCCAAAATCTTGCACTGCATACTATGATTGTAAACTTTAATCATTTTTCTCACTCAGGTATGAGAGCCCTGAGAACATGACCATCACCTGCTCCACCAAGGTGTGCTCCTTTGGCAAGCAGGTGGTAGAAAAGGTGGAGACAGAATATGCCCGCTTTGAGAATGGTCGGTTTGTGTACAGGATCCACCGCTCACCCATGTGTGAGTACATGATCAACTTCATCCACAAGCTAAAGCACCTGCCAGAGAAATATATGATGAACAGTGTGCTAGAGAACTTCACTATACTGCAGGTAAGTCCTTCATGTTCCTGTGATGAGATCACATCACCATGAACACACGACTCACCACACTGATGGTACCAAGGCCAGCTTTATTGTACAAGATTGCTGCAATAATCTCTAAAAGTTTCTGACATCACACATTTCACAAATAAATGAAATAGCTCTATTTAGTTAAGTACTACTTGTATTTGATTTGCCTTTCAAGAGCAAACGTAAAATGAAATTACTATATAATAATGTAGCATCATCATGAGTGTGTTATATTACATTTAGCTGTATTACAGTTTTATTCAGGATTCTTACACACATGACTTTCACTATTTACTTCCTCTCCCAGGTGGTGACCAACCGAGACACACAGGAGACACTGCTGTGCGTGGCCTATGTGTTTGAAGTGTCCACGTCGGAACACGGGGCGCAACACCACATCTACCGCTTGGTCAAGGACTAACACCACGCCCCAGGGCAGCTCCTCTTCGCTTCTTGCCAGGAGCTGAGCTGGCTTCTTGTATAGCATCACGTTCTGCAGTGGGAAGACATGCCTTGTGAGGGACAATAGCTTTGTAGCTCACCAGTCACAGTGCCGACCCAACCCGACCTAACCTGACCTCCTCTTGCCCTTCCACACCAGTGACACCAGGAAGACATGGTGGTTCCCACCAGTGTGTGGCAGGAGGGAGTTTGTTACTCACACGGTTGTACTGGAAAGTCTGGCAGCTCATCCTCCTTCAGTTGGCATCCTCCAGAGGTGGAGCTGCCCACCACTGCACCGAATGGTAGCATAAGACACTCCCCACAGTGCAAACATGATACTCAAGCCCTGCAGGTGTCTTCGAGTGACCCAGCAACACATAGAGGCTCAGTATTGGTCACCGATGCAACATGCAGAGTTCTTGTGGTCTGATATTCAGACTTACGGCTCTGAACGACCACTGCTGCTGCCCTCATTGGCAGTGTTCCATCAGCGGCAAGAGTGTGGGTTAGCAGTGGTGGCTGAGCATAATAGCATGTACAGACAGGGAAGGCAGCTGGTGTGTGTGGGAGGAGTGGGCGGGTGTGGCCTGTCGTGTGCCAAGTGACGGATGCTTGGAGGCAACGTGGTGCCGTGCTGCCGCTGCACCAGCCAGGTCACCAACATGCAAATACCATGCAATGCCTACTGTACTTAACCAAAAAATAAACACCAGCATTCTCAAACCACATGATGCATACGATGTGACTACCCAAATATGAATAAAGTGATTGAATATTTTTGTAATTTATACTTGAGAAAATTAAATCTGTTTGCAAGTCCATGGTGAGGCATCCTTATGACAGTGTCTTTCACATCTCTATCATTGTATTATACACTGTTTCTCTCCACTTGTACAAACTATCATTGAAGGCTGTTTTGCCAAAATAAGCAGCTTCTAACGATCATTCTACACATATCGCTTCTTGTTTAATTTCTTTTATTTTATTTTAATATCTTTCTTTCTGTCTCCTGTAGTTTAGGTTTGTCAGTGTTTTTAAGAACTGTTGCTAGTGTAGCAGACGCAGGAGGGCCCCATGCTGTCCCCTTCCCCAGCGTGCGTCCCTCCTGCCCCACACATATACCGGTAGATTATTATAATTATTATTATTTCATTTCTTTGCAAGTTGTTGATGTTGTTAGGGAATTTTTTGTGATCTCAGATGTTCTTATCCAAAGGCTTTAAAAGTCAGGAGGTGAAGTTATGAATGGTAATAGTTGTGTTCCACTTCATTGTGTTGCTGTTTTAGTGCCAAGACAGACGTGGGGAGTCCTGAAGTAAGACATTTTCCTGCAGCACAGCATCACCAGTGTGCTGTGGCTTTCATTAATTTTTATACAAGTAAGCAAAGATTGCCATATTAAATGATAATTTATGCTAATTCATGCCAAGGCTTTTTCACCTAATGCTGATTTACGAGAATTTTTTTGGGTCGATAGCACACAAAGTGCCTTCATTGTTTAGCCATTCTATTCCCTACTGTCTGAGGAAGGTTACAGCTGAAGCATTTTTGTTCAATAGTTTGATAGAATGAGTCAACAGATCAAGGAGGCCCAGGTGGTGGTTGCTGGCATGTGATGAGACCTGAGACACCACCACCCAGCTAACACAAGTCCTCAGAGTGGGAAGGAAAGGCAGATTGATTATCCCAGCAACTACCTCTCTTGTCCACCAGCCCTAACCACATCCTTCAAGTCCTCCCTGGCCAGTGCAGGGCCCAGCATCCTCAGGCCACCACTGGCTGCTGTCCTGTTACACAGCTGCAAACTTTTCATGAGATCTAAAGGTGCTGTTGTTTTTGTTCATTTATGTTTTTAGTATGTTTATTTTTTATCTATTTATTGCTGTCGAGCTTTGGAAGTGTTTTATTAAGTAGTACAGTGGTGCAAATTTTTATTTTGTGACTTAGATTTTGAAGACACCAATCTTAGCATCCCAAGGCCAATATGAGAAAGTATTATCAGTCTTGTGTAGCCTGTATTCAGGAAGTGTGACTGTCCTTTGTGTGTGGTGGACTGAGACACTCTGGGTGAGAGTCAGAGCAACAGACTGAGGCCCCAAACTTATATCAGAGGCTATAATAACAGAGGCTCCTAGTGTGGCATTTTTTGGTGTATTAAAGGCTCATGTTTGAAACACTCAGTATTATTAACTAAATGAATGGTTCAGAGCCTTGGATATTCCTTCCTTGTGACAAAACGTGTATGTGTGCATAGAACGTGACACGAAGTCATGTTTACTTGTCATATTAATCCAGTGTCATCAAAAGCTAGCAATCAGAAGACATGCATTATTTTTAGTGGTTTTCTCAGTTCCATGATGTGTTTATTAAGCCTGTGTGTGGTAACAACCATCTTATCTGGCTGGTGACCAGCCCTGACTTGAGCAGCTGTTCAAAATACAGGATAAGTGAGCCTCATACTGCTGTGATAAAGGAACACAGGATAGTATCCACTCTGAGTGTAGATTGCTGTTACTGCGTGCCACAAGGAGGTTATCATACTGTAAATGCATTGCAGAATTTTATCAGTAATTATCATACCAAGGATGCAAACAGAGACAAAAATATATTATGCTAAGCATGTTATTCAAGTCATGCACTTCTAATTTCTTCCCTGCGGTGGAGGCGGCCTTCCCCGGGACAAAGGTGGAGTGTGGCTGTCCGCCCTTGGTGGCTGCAGACACATGCTAGGCCACCACTTAGCTGGGTTGAGTCTGAGTCGCAGGGTTATTGACAATGTTGATATTGTAGATATAGAGCAAAATATGATATATTATAAAGAAACAAAATAGATGTTTTGAAAAATAGGCTGTATGTTGTGGAGCATATTGTTTTATGAATTTAGATTATATGAAATAAGATCCCTGATAAGTATTTGAATTGGTATTTGACTCAGACTTAACTCAGTTAAGTCTTGGTCTAAAACTTGTCACAGAATCTGACTTTGTTGTAAAGTGTGTTTCTTGACCATTTTATGAGTTTTCAGAGTTATTGGCCGAAACATAAGTTTACCACCGTGGTAGACTGGATAAAATACCATTTTGTACAGTTGTATAAAATAGACATTTTTACGTGAATTTTCACTTTTCCTTATCCAGTTGGCTTAATCACAAAGTCTTGACTTGATATCAGGGATACAGAGGTAAGGGGCCTGGTGTACTGTTCTCATTTACACTGAGGTGGTGAAAGCTGTAGTATTTAGTATGGAGAGAGAGAGAGAGAGAGAGAGAGAGAGAGAGAGAGAGAGAGATGGTAGGCTTGAGAAGGATGTGAAAGAAGAATTGAGTGAAGTACATTATTGTATTATGTTACCTGTTTTACAATTATAGATTGCATTACATAGTATGGTGACTTTCTTTTGGAGACAGGCTGTCTGTCCCAAGTATTTGAATCACATTGGAGAAAAAAATGGAATGTCTCAACACAGACTGAGATTAATTCAAAAGACATTGTACAGTATAAGGGAGTAGTGGTACTTGTTGGATATCAAGGGCTGGGAAGAGAGAATACAGGAGCAGGAGGAAAAAGATGTGTGATGAAGAGTCAGGTAATGGGTATGATTTGGTCCTGGTCATGGTGAACACTGTTAGGGTCTGAACGGGGATATACATAACCATTGGCTTATTTAACACAGTAATGGGCTATTTATCTATTTTTGTAGTTAATTCTCGGCTTCACTCTCTGGGTGTGGAAACGCAGGAGAATGCAGGTAAACATTGGCGAAATAGCCGAAGGGTGAGGGTAAGATATGGCTGAGGTCTCCCTGTGGCCCAATATTTACGTACGTAATTCACTTTAAAAATCACCAGGAGAAAAAAAAGGCACCCAGACAGGAATGCACTACATTTTTAAATGCAACAAATACTTGAATTGCCAAAATCTAATAACGTTACCAAGCCTATTGCTTACAAAGCTAAGTTCAACGAACCGTCTGTACTTCAAACTAATGATACCACAAACATGTTATAATGTTGAGAAGGAAAGCCCAGCCTCACTACATTATATTACACTTTCTGAATACGATTTTTTTTATTTGGTTTTCAGCCAAATAAAGAAAACAGATTTTTCGTTATATAAAGATTTCTGTTTTCTATTTTGGTAGTTAAAAATTTGTAATTTTGAAAACAAATAGTTAGACTAAATCTTGAGTCATGTTTTCTTTATATATATTTCAAAGTATTATATCATGCACCAAAACATTTCTAGGTGTGCTAATTAAAAGAAAAAAAAGTAATATTTCATGGAGTGGCTTTAATGTTATTTTTTCGATAAACAAAAACACCTAAACTTGATTCCATTGTGGCTTGAAACTTGTTTTACTTTGCTAATAACAATTCGGATGTTAAAACAATGCCAACTTCATTAATAAAAGGAAAATATTATTTTCCTCACGCCAAGATTTTTTTTTTTCTTTTCTTTTTTTCTTTTTGCATATTTGGTGAGTGACTCTTCCTCCGCGCTCTCACACTCACTCTCATCCTCCTGCATCCACAGTCCTGAAAACACTTAGAAACGCATGCAAAAGCTGAGAAAATACGTTTAACCAATACTGGGACGAATTTTTACCACGAGTTTTGGCTATGATTAGACGATTTTGTTTACATTAGGAACGGTTTATGGAGGTCAGAAGATTGATAGCCAGTCTTCACTATTTTGATCCCCACATGAGTTTCTGAAGCTGTATCAAATCACCAAATAGTAAGCAAAATAAATATTAAAGCACGACATGCTACTGAAGGGGTTAAAGTGTCGTTTCTGTAGCCGCGGGAGGCGCGGGGCCGACCGGGGAGGAGTTGAGCGGATGCAAGACGGAATCACGGAGCAGGAGCGGGCGTGGGTGAGCAGGTACAAGAGCAGGACGGGAAGGATACGGGTGTGTGAGTATAATTCACCACGGTCGTCTGCTGGTCACCCAGCCCGTTTTCCCCCATTACGGAGCGAGCTCAGAGCTCATAGACCGTTTTTCGGGTAGGTAGGACTGAGACCATACCACATTCCACACACCGGAAAAGCGAGGCCACATCCCCTCGAGTTACATCCTGTACCTATTTACTGCTAGGTGAACAGGGGCTACACATTAAGAGGCTTGCCCATTTGCCTCGCCGCTTCCCGGGACTCGAAGTGTGTTGTGTATTTCACCTCGGTCGTCTGCTGGTCACCCAGCCAGTCTTCCCCATTACGGAGCGAGCTCAGAGCTCATAGATTGATCTTCGGGTAGGACTGAGACCACATCACACACAACACACACCGGGAAAGCGAGGCCACAACCCCTCGAGTTACATCCCGTACCTATTTACTGCTAGGTGAACAGGGGCTTCACATTAAGAGACTTGCCCATTTGCCACGCCGCATTCCGGGACTCGAACACGGGCCTCTCGATTGTGAGTCGAGCGTGCTAACCACTACACTACGGCTAACCACTACACTACGCAGTGTGTGTTTCACTGTTTGATCTGCTGCAGTCTCTGACGAGATAGCCAGACCAGACGTTACCCTACGGAACGAGCTCAGAGCTCATTATTTCCGATCTTCGGATAGGCCTGAGACCAGGCACACACCACACACCGGGACAACAAGGTCACAGCTCCTCGATTTACATCCCGTACCTACTCACTGCTAGGTGAACAGGGGCTACACGTGAAAGGAGACACACCCAAATATCTCCACCCGGCCGGGGAATCGAACCCCGGTCCTCTGGCTTGTGAAGCCAGCGCTCTAACCACTGAGCTACCGTGTGTGTGTGTGTGTGTGTGTAGTAATAGAAGTAGTAATAATAATTAACAGTTTATTAATACAAAAGGCAACCGAGAGGCTGAAAATATACCTTGAAAGGACGCAGTAAAAGCAAATAGTTCTAAAGTGTATGCAAAACTCCAAACGTCACTAGTCACTACTTTACTAACAGTTCGAGTTAAAAATCACGTCTGATAGACATCATTAAAAAGCCTTGTAATTATGAAGCTAAGAAGTGTAGACCTTTTCTTTCTTTTTTTTTTTTTTTTTTCTTCGATTTCCCGGTGCAAAGAGGTGTCGTATTTAATTTAGAAACAGATGTGCATAAAAGAATACGACATGAATTACTGCACATTTATATCTAAAATTCAAAACATAAGTTTAATGTTATTATTCTTACTTATTAGTGCATAGTAAGGCTATATTAACTGTATTGTAAGATAAAGCTACAAATTGTTAATTATTTTTCCAATAAGTATGAAAAATGAAAATACCAGGATGCTGCTTTCAGTTTATACATTTTATACAAGTGTTAAAAGTAATGGAAATCACTGTCACGTCCAAGGAATATACAGAGAATCCTTGGTCACGAAGATGATCAGTGGAAAAAAAGAAAAAAAAACGCTGGTAGACGTAAGACGTTTTAAAACAAGCTGTATGCATATGATTCTGAAAGTGCTCATGTACAGTACTACCTGGAAGGCTCTCCCGTATCACTCGTGGTACGTATATTACTACATGCTGGGAAGCACTGGTGTATGAACATAGATAAAGTTGGTGCAAGATGATCTCCACAAGAATATGAGGATAGATTTTTAGAGGAAAGGATGAGAGAAGGATTAAGATGGGATAAATGTCAGTCTGGCAGAGGTAGTGTGTGAAATAAGAGAGTAAAGTTCATGCAAGAACGAGATAAGAACTAAGAGGAGACTGCTGACCAGAAGAAAGAATATGAGTCTTTATCAATCCTTTGTGGGGCTCATAGTAACAATAGAGTCATATAGATGGATTAATTAGCTGGATGGGAAGAAAGGAGCGCGCGTATGAATCTTTTGATGTGGAAAAAGACGCGTCAAATCTTACAGAAAAAAATAGAAAGATTTGGATGAGAACGACAGAAGGCTGGGGATATAAACGTAGAGATTGTCATGACTATGAACTTTTTTTTTTTTTCTTTTAAGTGGCAAAGTGTTCTTAGGGATAAACTACTGCCATCAGATTTTCTGTAGTATCAAAGATGGTACCCATCATATAAAATGTGTCGATGACTTGGTTAGATAAATAAAAAGAAAGCCCAAGCCAGAGAGTAGAAACATGGCGAAACGAAGCTAGGTACATGAAAGTAAGCACTGGTGTTAGACTGCAAGCATACTAAATAGCGTCTATAAGATTCTTAATGTAAGATTTAATTAATTGATATAATACAAAATTATTTTATATCGAAAAATAAGGAAAATAGGCCTGATACAAATGACTAGCTTGAAGAGTGGATTCAGCATGGCGTCAGTGATATCCAAGGCAGGCTGTCTAGTCTTAGTATCTATATCTGAAAGTTTGTTTACGTCGGGCGTGTGGAGTGCGAAGGTAGTGCTGCTGTGTTGTTGTGTTCTTGGTGTCAGGAGTCAGGACGATGGGGGACGAGACATGGGCCAATATCCAGAGGGTCAAGAGTAACAGAGAAAGGTTCAGGGAAAAGATAAAAAAGCGGCGAGCTGAACGGGAGACTCTGCTGAGCTCCGTAGTGGGCGGCGGTGGCAGCCCTAACCCCATCATGCCCCCCACTACCCCGCCCCCGCCCCCTCCAGGTGAGTGCTATGAAAGTGTGTGCTGCCTGAACGTGGGTGGGATAGTATTACGGTAGCATTAGCGTTTTGATCCGATGGCTAGGTTAGGTTTGAAGTCATTACGTTAATTGACTCAACTGCAGACAGAACGAAACCTTTACAAAATATTGAAAACCAACCAAGAAATAACAAAATTTTAAATATACTTTTGTTTGATGCATTAACAGTGGAAGAAATAGAATAGAGAAAGAATTATGTGATCACGATTTGGAGCAGAAGATAAAGCAAGCTGCAACAATAAGACCCAACAAAAAAACAGGATTTGATGATGAAAGTGGGCACTGATACAAAGGCAGTCCCACGCCCACTACTGGACTCGACGGGACTAGATATCTTTATCGGCTGGATCTTGACATGAAAAAGCACCTTAGTTTTTTGCTCGGAAATACTTAATGTGCAGAATAGCTTCTTCCAAACACTGAGTAGTAACTCAAACTGCATGCCTGTCACTATCCATGTACTTTTTTTTCTGCATTCTTCTAAGTGTGTGTATGGTGTGCACTGAATATAATAGCTGGGGGTAGGTTAGTTGATTGGATTAGTGAATGGCTTTTTGATAGGAAACAGAGAGTAGTATTAAATGGGGCAATGTCTGAGTGGAAGGAAGTGGTTATTGTGGTACCCCAAGGATCAGTGCTAGGACCTCTTCTTGTCTTGGTGTGCATTAACAATTTAGATATAGAAATTAGTAGTAAAGTATCAAAGTTTGCAGATGATACTAAGATAGCATGTGCAGTACAGGGTGAAAAGGACAATAACAGAATACAACGAGACCTGGACAGGCTGATAGCATGGGCAGACAGGTGGCAGATGGAGTTTAATTCTAAAAAGTGTCAGGTTATGCATTTAGGTAAAGACAACACAAACTTTAGCTATGAGATGGAGGGATGTTGGCTAGAGGCAGTAGAGGAAGGAAAGGATTTAGGAGTAGTGATAGAGAGGACTATGAAATTTTCAAAGCAATGTTTAGAAGCAAGAAATAGGGCAAATAGGATCCTGGGTTTTATAAATAGAAATGTTAGTTATAAAAGTAAGGAAGTGGTGCGTAGCTTATATAATTCCTATGTTAGGCCCCATTTAGAGTATTGCATACAGGCCTGGTCACCCCATTATAGGCAGGATATCAACATGTTAGAAGCAGTTCAGAGAAGAGCAACTAGGATGATACCAGCATTAAAGCGCCTGGAGTATAGAGATAGATTAAAGGAATTAAACATGTTTTCATTTGAGAGGAGATGTATAAGAGGGATATGATAGAGTTATTTAAAATGTTCTCAGATACAAACTACATAGATGTGAGATCTTTCTTTACCTTAGAGGAGGGAAATAGGACTAGAAATCATGGCAGGAAGATTAGAAAGCAAGGCTGCAGGTTAGATATAAGAAAATATTTCTTTAGTCATAGGGTGGTAGACTTCTGGAATGCATTGCCAGAGAGGGTTGTAAATAGCACTAGTTTGACAATGTTTAAAAACAGATTAGATAAGCACTTAAATTTATTAGATTTATAATTATGTATAGCACTGCATGATAGTTTTTATAAGAAATTTACTATAGTTAAACAAGACATGATCCCCTTGTATGGGGATCACAGATTGTAGAGGATTTCGCTGCAGGATTTAGCCCTGTTAATGGGCCAAATATTTAGAATTAGTATATAATGTATTGTGTACTTGTAAGTGTATCTTTAAGTACTGATGACGAGGTCGCTGTGCGACTGATACAGGATAACCTAGATGGGCCCTGGTGGCCCTTTGTTATCCTATTATTTATGTTATGTTATGTTATGTTACTTTTTCAGCCTTATTGTTGCCCTTGTCTGTGAAAGATATAACAAAGAAAAGAAGCAAATACAATACATACTTTCATTCTTCTGTATTTCATTCAAAATTCTCAGCAAACTTGTGTATGTGCTGGGAAAGTGGAGCCTCAGGATAGGAGAAAACAAAGATCCAGCTTCACATTATTCTTAGGGATGAGGACGGGAGATATTTGTTCCTTAACTTTGCTATCTGTTGGTCTCTTGTCCACATGACAGAAAAGAGGATCTGTAAACTATATTCAACTAAACCCTTCACCTCTTAACTTGTGGCAATCTGCTCCCCCACTAATACCCTCCATGTATTTCAATACTAATTCCAAGTCAGTGTTATGATAATGGAGACACTCCTTTTAAAGTCACACTAAGGACTTCTAACTTCCTTCTGTCTTGACTGCTGAGACACTGATATTATATTGTCAAGGCTTTGTAAAATTACTATAAACCTTTAGTGAATGCTGGTGATGGGTTGGCTGAAGCAGTGGTCTTGTGGGAGTCGTCAGACCATGTATTTACAGTAGATGCTTGATTGTAATGGGTATTGATCTGTGCAGCCACTGCCTCCAATGGAAGTGAGGACTGGAGTCTAGAGTGTGCCTTGCTGGAGTGCCTGAATGGGGCAGTGCCTCCTGTGCCTGCCGCTCACCTCACCCTCACCCTCACCAACAAACTGGCCAAGAATATTGAGGCAAAGGACATTGACAACCTACTACAAAAATTTGCCTACAAGGAGCTCATAAGGTGAGTGGCTACTTGTCTTTCAATTTCACCTCTACTATTCATCATCTCAAAATGGCCATACTATCCCAGTTTATTGATGATAAACATGTTTAATCCTTGACCAAGCAATCATGAGGCCTTTTTATAACTTTGTTGTGAAGTTAAAGATTATATTTATGTGCAGTATAACTCAAGATGGAGGGGAAGGTCACACCACCATCACGGTGACAGCAGTGCAGCACAGCAGAGTGACAGCTGTCTTGGGTGCAGAACACAAGGAGAAGAGATCCCACAGTGTGTCTTCCCAGCAAGGTAATGCCTGCCATGCACTAACCTTATGTGTAGCTACTTTGAATAGCATACTGAATGTAATGGTGTAATATTAATCATTGAAACTGAATGGATGGCTAACTTATGTTGAATTTTAAACTTAGTTCCTCATATTGGGGATAACATTTAATAGTTTTGGAGTTTTTCATTATGAGAATTTGAGTAATTGTATTACATGTATTTCTTTGTTAATAAGTGTCTTGTATGGAAGCTAAATAGAATTGAAAAATACCTAGTCAAGAGAAATTGCTATTTTGGGTACTTTTGATTTTTGTGGTGTCTCCTTAGTGAGCCATATTACTCTTGATATCCCATCCTTCTGCAGAAGAGAATCCTCCAGCAGGGAACAGTGCCAGCACCTCAGAGGAGCCGCCCTCTAAGCTGCCACGCCAGACAAAGAAAGTAATAAATGACAAAGAGAAGAGGAAAGATAGACAAGAGGATGATGTTATGGTATTGTCTTATTGATAAGCCCAAAGTTTTCTGTTATCTTGAATATTGTTGTTGGTGAATGATTAAGTTAGAAAACCATTAGACTGATGACTGATCAGTGAAGTGATAATACATATTTTGTAGCTGCAGAAATTGCTCTTTGTTGAACCCTTCAAGTTCTCAAGTTACTCTATCCTGCCTTTCCCAGAGCCTGCTGTCAGTCCAGAGCATTCGGGAACGTGAAACCAAGAAGGTTGGAGAGGAGATCATGGAACTGTTAAGTAAACCCACAGCCAAGGAACAGAGCATTGCCCAGCGCTTTAGGTCCCAAGGAGGCAAGTGTCATGGGCTGTGTGAACTTAGTTTGGTGATAATACTTCATAAAATATTAACAACAGAGGTGAAAGTGCATGCTGATTTGTTTATTCTTTTTTATTTATTTATTTATATATTTATTTTTTGAGTACTCAAAATGATTATTGAATTACTAATTGTCTTGTGGCATTGCAGGGGCCAAGGTGCAGGAGTTTTGTCCTCATGGCACGAAGGAAGAGTGTGAACGGACAACAAAGAAGGGAGGGCTGCAGTGTGGCCGCCTTCACTTCCGCAAGATTATCCAGAAGCATACGGATGAGTCTCTTGGTGACTGTTCCTTCCTTAACACCTGTTTCCACATGGACACCTGCAGGTCAGCCTCACTAGCTTCCCTTTGCTAGACTTGTGTTCTAGCTGTCATCTTGAAGGTGCTCAATGTCATCTCCCATTCTTCTATTCTCAGGTACGTCCACTATGAAGTTGATTACACGGGAGTAAGTGAGCAACAGCAGCAGCAGCAGCAGCAGCAACAACAGCAGGAGCAGCCATCCTCCTTGATGGCACCACTGGAACGCCCCCGGCAGGATGAGCGTACCATTCTCTTCCCCCCACAGTGGATCCAGTGTGACCTCAGGTTCCTGGACATGTCCATATTAGGTACTGTGTTAAGGGTGTTGTCTGTTGGCTTGCTTTGAGTGTTACTGTACATGAGGGTGTATACACATGCTTGTGTATGTGATTATAAATGTGTATGTTTGCATGTTGATACATTTCTTGGCTATATCTCTTTACAAGAAGATTGTTGAAATAGTATCCTATCTTAGAGTGAGCAAAAAAAGAGGTAGCTTTCCTGTTGAATTTTAACTTTGTGACTCCATTCCACACTCACAAATCTTCATTGTTTCCTCTGCTGGTAATATTTCTGGAAGTTATGTTTTGAAATGTCTAGCAGGTACTTTGTCATGTTCAGTGTGATGCCACCTCAGCTCTCTAATCAGAACTCTTAAGTGCATCTTCATCTTAGGAAACAGCCAATGGTGAGTAGTCATCTTTACAGCCAATCAGTCTTGTGATGCTAACCTCCAAGCTCATCAGTGTGAATGATGTGCTGGTCTTCATGGAAATTATTTTCATACCAGACTGATGATGCCAATAAGGTAGATGTCTGTGTCCCATCCACAGGAAAATTTGCAGTGATCATGGCTGATCCACCATGGGATATTCACATGGAACTTCCCTACGGCACCATGTCTGATGATGAGATGAGGCAGCTCAACATTCCCATCATGCAGGATGAGGGACTCATCTTCCTGTGGGTGACTGGCAGGTTAGTGCTAATAGATACTTCTGATTTTCAGATATTTGCTTTTCACTACAAGTTTCTCCTTTTTACATTTGGTTCTCTGAGATATACTAAACAAATCTGTGGTCACATTTTTTTCATTTAGGCTTAGTAAGAATTTTGGCAATTTTTTTTTTTTTATTTGTCACAATTTTCAGATATGGAAAACTGTATCTAGTTTTTATACTTTTTCACTGCAAGATCCTTCTTTTGACATTTGATTTCCTGAGATATACCAAGTGTATCTGTGGTCACACATTTTTCATTTAGGTCTTACAAAAATTGTTGGGGGGAAAGGGGTAGAATAGAAATACAGTAGTGGACAGGTTGGCATAGTTTGGCATATCTTTTGGAACCATTTAGCATATTTTGGTGGAAAAAATATGGCAACCCTGTCATCAACTATTCAGGACCCATACACATTAGAATTGACTGAAACCAGACTAAAGTAGCTTCTATCCAATTAATCCATCCCAATCTCTCTCTCCCATCATGTCATATATGATATAATGATAATTGTGTGTGTGTGTGTGCGTGCATGTGTGTGTGTGTTTGACAGTTATTGATGGAAGCCAAAATTCTGGACATTTGAGCAATTTTCAGAAATCCTCCCTGACACAGATTTCAGCACATGAATTCCAGACATGTCTAGGAAAATCCAGACATATGTCAACCCTACTCTTGACAAACAGTGTGGTCGTTGCAGGTGGTGGTGACATATGGTGTGTTTCAGGGCAATGGAGTTAGGACGGGAGTGTCTCAAGTTGTGGGGTTATGAGCGAGTGGACGAAATCATCTGGGTCAAGACCAACCAGCTGCAGAGGATCATTCGTACTGGCAGGACGGGTCACTGGCTCAACCATGGCAAGGAACACTGCCTGGTGAGACATAGATGCTTGTTGTAACTTTGTATCTTTCGGAACTTGATAAAACTTAGTGTCAAGGCCAGATTATTTGTTTTTTTCTTTTCTTTTCTTATACCAATCAAGAATATGATTTAAAGAAATAAAAATACAAATAAAATGGTTACATAGTATACAACATTCATTCATAGTAATTTGCATAGTCAGCCAAGATTTTTAACTTAGCAAGGAATATTGTCATTGAGTGTGTATGAAAGTGGTGAAAATTCAGAGCCAACAACATTGCAAACTATTATGACCCATAATGCCAGCTCTATGTTTTCTGCCTTGGGTTTTATTTTAAAATCAATGAAATGATGTTGATCATTAAATATATCCTCTTTTATTTTGTTTTCAGGTTGGCATGAAGGGCAATCCAAAGATAAATCGTGGTCTAGATGGCGATGTAATTGTAGCTGAGGTTCGTGCCACCAGCCACAAACCAGATGAGATCTATGGCATCATTGAGCGCCTGTCTCCTGGCACACGCAAGCTGGAACTCTTTGGCCGTCCTCACAATGTCCAGCCAAACTGGTAAGCTTAGAGGCACAGTGAATTTATTATAGTGATGCAATTTTTTTCTTAAGTAACTCCAAAGTAAATAGTGTGACACATGATGATGAGTTGTTTGTATCATTCAAAATATTCATATCTCACTTCTTTCTGTTTACCTAAAAGATTTATGAGCAATCTAATATTAATGTTTGAACTTTTTATACTGCCAGGGTGACTCTAGGCAACCAGCTGGAAGGTGTCAATCTGCTTGAGGAAGATCTGGTGAAAGCTTTCAAAGAACGGTACCCTGATGGTATCTGCCGCAAGCCCTCTCCTTAGGATGATGGCAGAATTGTCACATTGTTGATGACTATATTAATTCATTGGTATTGTATATCAGTGACAGGGAAAACAACACTATTTTACTCACTATAGACATTGTGCTTATTCAAGAGCAAAATTATGTGTTTTAAAATTGTTTTTTTATTTTTTTCAGTTCTTGAGAATTAATTAATTGCTTTTACTGTAATTAAGATCATCCATCATTTGTCACTATTGATAACTGAGTCACTTACATATTCACTTTCCTATGAATAATAGTATTCATCTCAGTTTGTACATTCAAAGAGCTGTGTACTTTTATGATGTCTGAAATAGTTATATACTTTTTATTACAAACTAAATTGTTTTATAGATGTAGAATTATTGTTGATATGATATCCGTAAAGATAAATCATTTAAATTTTCTCTATGTTCTTTAGAATTTAACCTGATACTTAAAGGGTGCAGGAGACAGTGCCAACATGCAGGCACACATGTTTTCAGAACATTCCACAACCATTCTCTATCTTTTCACTCAAACCATGAATATCCAGTACAGTACAGTACAGGGCACAACAACATATTTACTAAGCCATGTTGTCATGTGTCTTGGTGTCCAGATGAATGATGATGCCACCTTTCAGCAGTACATCTTGGAAACAATCATCAAGCCTGGCGGATGGTAGGTTGGGTCCTCCGTATCTTCACGTCAAGGGAGAAAGACGTCATGCTGGCACTGAGGAAGGCTCTCATTCAAGCAGTCCTTGACTAGTACAGCCAGCTCTGGCTATCCCACAAAAAGGGTAACATGCAAGAGCTGGAGTTGGTACAGAGGGCCTTTACTAGGAAAATGAAAGGCATGAAAGAGTAGAATTATTTGCAGAGACTGCCAAAGCTGGGGCTATGTTCCCAACAGAGGAGAAAAGACAAATATATGTGTGAAAGATATTGGAGGAACAAGTGCCTCACCCCACCACTGTGCTACTGAAATCTAAGAACAGTGAGCACTCAGGTCGCTCATGTGAAAGACAAGCTCTCCTTTCTACAAGCCCAGGGAGAGTGAAGACCCTCTTTGCCTCCAGTCTTTCACACAGTGTCCCCAGACTCTTCAATACACTCCCCAAAAATGTCATATACCACTGGCTGCTCAGTGTCCAGATTCGAGAAGGAACTGGACAACTCATTGCAAATGCTGCCAGATGAAGCTCCCGTCCCAGACTAGTCCCAGGCTACAAAGCTCACTGCAGGGCAGCCTCTATCTCTGTGCCTGACAAGATGGTTCTCCTGAAGGTTGACTCTCGGACTGGCAGCGACGGTGGACCATCATAGCTGTGAGGAAGACCCTCTAGCTTCAACTAAGTAAACCAAGTAAAGTATAGTACCATATAGAGTTTGATAAATGTCGGAGGCAGAAGTTATGAAAGACCGATGAAAGCTGTGAGCAAAGTTTTTTACAAGATTGCTTGTGGGCAAGATTAAGGGAATGCCCGAATTTAATTATAAACTCTCTCTCTCTCTCTCTCTCTCTCTCTCTCTCTCTCTCTCTCTCTCTCTCTTTCTGTGTAATATACAATGTAGAAATAATCAAAGATGAAAAGTGATGATTGATTCTCTCTCTCTCTCTCTCTCTCTCTCTCTCTCTCTCTCATATATATATATATATATATATATATATATATATATATATATATATATATATATATATATATATATGTATAAATAGTAACACCGTTGCAAAGAAATTCATGACGTTACGTCTACTCTCTCTCTCTCTCTCTCTCTCTCTCTCTCTCTCTCTCTCTCTCTCTCTCTCTGTGTAATATACAATGTAGAAATAATCAAAGAAGAAAAGTGATGATTAATACTCTCTCTCTCTCTCTCTCTCTCTCTCTCTCTCTCTCTCTCTCTCTGGGTCAGAGGATGAGAGGAACTCAGTGTGGATTGATTGATTGATACATTTATTGTTGAATTAATAAATAATTACAACAAAGGAGGAAGATGGGCCTTGCCACCCACCCCCTGGGCAAAGACTTAAGGTTAAAGTATCACAAAAATAACTCTGGACAGTATACACAACAAGAATACAAGTATTTCAATAAATAAATGCACATATTGCACACCTTATTGCCTAAGACATCCTCCAGTCTTGGCTGCGTGAAGACAAAGAATGAGAAGATAAGCATGGTGAGTCAGTGGGTAGATCGGCTAGGAAGTGCAGCAAGGATGAGAGCGAGTAAATATGACGTGCTGCGAGAAGTTTGGAAGAGCGTGGCTGTTCCGAGCATTATGTATGGTATAGATGTGATTGCATGGAATGAAAGTGAACTAGAAAAGTTAGAAATAGGGCAGAATAGAGTTGCAAGAAGGGCACTTAATGCACCTAGATATGCAGCAGTAGAGGCTCTTAAGGGAGACATGGGTTGGAGCACTTTTAGAGAAAGGTATGTAAAAGCGATCCTACGGTATAAGGCTAGGTTAGAGCGAATGAATGATGTTAGAACAGTGAGAAAAGTGTTTCTGTGGAATGTCAGGAGTAGCAAGTGGGGGAAAAAGTGTGTCAGGATGGTGGTGAAGAGTGGTCTAATAGCTAGTTGGGGTTTTCAGCAGGTAGAAGGAAGGCACTTAGAGAAGGACTGGAGTATGATAGTTAGAAATGGAGAGGGTAGAGAATGGGGTGTAAGGAAGTGGAGGAGTGAGATAGACACAGGGTTGCCAGGTGGTTCCAACATTTTGTGGCATTAATTTGGGTTAATTTTGGCATTTGGCAACACTAATGCCCAAGTTGGCAAACATTTTGGCAATAAAATTATATATATATATATATATATATATATATATATATATATATATATATATATATATATATATATATATATAGAGAGAGAGAGAGAGAGAGAGAGAGAGAGAGAGAGAGAGAGAGAGAGAGAGAGAGAGAGAGAGAGAGAGAGAGAGAGAGAGAGAGAGTTACATTACAATGGAAGAATATTCTTCTACTTCATCTCTATGAAAACGAAGAATTTTTATCAATGTAAAACCAATAAATTGGAAATAAGTAACTACATACCAGTCTTAAAAAGTAAGGGATAAAGTCTAGACATGTGTCCAGACACCTTTTTTGAAAATTATTAAGTCATAGGCAGGAGGAACAAAACTAAATAATTTCTTATTCCAGGAATTAGGCAATTCTCCATCAATGTGAAACCTTTTACCATCTTCATCCACATCAAAACTAGGTTAATCATACATATACTAACATAAAAAAAAATCTGTATAAATAAAGTTTAATTCCTTCCAGTATCCAGCCAAATTTATCTGACATCTTATCTCAAAAGACAATGGAACAAAAAATAAACTAAAATATATATTAGAAAATAAAAGCTGTATTCCTTCTAATATCCAGAAAACATACAATATAATTGCTGCATAAGACACTGGAACAAAAATTGACTCATATTATTTGGTAGGTATTTCAACAAAAATATATTATATAAATCAAATAAAGCTTGATTCTTTCCATTATGTAGCAAAATTTATAAAAACATTTCATAAGACACTTAACTAAAATGTATTATAGAAATATCCTCTGTGTGCTTTACATACTCAGTCACCTTTAGAGCATGAAATTATCATCATCCATATCAAGATGGTCAAGTATCCCTTCTACCTGTTCTTCTTGTGTTTGATCTTGTGGCTTATTATACATACTTACATTGAATTTTTGTAGCATGTCTTCTGTCACTGTGAAATTTCTGCAACATGAGTTATTTGTTATTAAATGAGATTTTATCATCAGAATGCTGTTCAAAAGGTCACAGCTAATTTTGTTTCTTAATTTACTTTTCACAATTGTGACATGGCTGAACATTCTTTCTACAAATGCATTTGATATAGGCAAAGCCAAAGCAGACAAAACTAAACTTGCAAGATCTCGAAAGCAAGGTGAGCCAATGGCATTTGTGTGATTGTATATATAACACCAAAAGGCATTCATGTCATTGAGATCAACATCATATGCTCTCCAATCAATTATCCTGATGTTCATATACTGAGATTCAATTTTATCTAAATCAACATTACGTGAATCAAAGTCCTCCAGATTTAAATCAGAAAATCTTACATATTTAGTCTGTGAAAGCAGTGTAGCTGGATGGAAAGACTTCAGAGTACTGTAAAAACCCAAACTTTCAGGAAATCTCTTAGCAACTTGATTGACTGCAGTGATGAGGAACTTTAAGCATCTTACTTTTATGTCATGCACTTTTTCCTGTGACAAATTTGACTGGTTAAGTTCTTGGTAAAACTTTGCACCAAACTGAATATCTTTAAGGTCCTTTACATGGGAATCATCAATCTGCTCATGTCTGTTAACAAACTCTGGTTTACATACCCTACTTCTCAATGACCTATAGAAAGTGTTAAGATCATCAAACAGCTGACATTGGTTAGCATTGGTATGCTGAAATAATACATTCATTTGCTCAAACTCATTAACAAGTGGTAAGGCAAAAGTTAGATACAAAAGATTAGATCTTTCATTTAACATTTCTAACACAAGCCTGCTTGCATAGCTTTTTAGATAATTGACTGATCTGAAATAAGCTACAAGTTCATGCCACTGGGTAAGAATGGAGAAAATCACCTTCCCTGTTACCAGCCATCGTGTGTCTGATGGAGTAACAAACTTACTTGGGTGTAGGTTTGGCAAGTTGCTATTCATTACATGAAATAATTGTTCATAGTCACCTCTCCTCTCACTGCTAAATTTAAACCACTTAGATATTTCACTAAGTAGAAATCCAAGATTGGAGGGAAGTTCAGAAAATGCATATTTAGCACAAAGGCTTAAGCTATGACATATACATTTGACCAGTTTACAATAAGGAGAAAAGTCTTTGATTTTTGTGAAAACTGAGTTATTAACTCCACATAGATTTGATGCACCATCTGTTCCTAGTCCTACTATGTTACTCAAGGGAACATTGTGTTCATCAAAAAAGGCCTGTATCTCAGAAAAGAGTGAGAGAGAGGTGGTGGAAGAAACTGGTATGAGAGACAAAAACTGTGTGTCTATAGTTGCAGAATTGTCATTGAAATATTTTACACACATACACAAATGCTTTGACACTGACACATCAGTAGACTGTGTTATATTCAAACTTCTGCTGCTTCATTTACTTGCCACTGAAATGAGTTTCCGCCATGTTAAAACCCCTTATTTCCACAGTACCCTTACCCTGCTAGCCATAGAAGTGCATATTATACAGAAACAGAGGAAGTAGTAGTTGTAAAGATTTACCGATTTTTTAAGTTATACTACATATACTGTAGCAAGACATGGCTGGTCCCCATGGATGGGGATTAAAATAGCTGAGAAGTTGCATGTAGGACTGAGCCCTGTTGACGGGTCATACATATAGAATTAGCAGCATGTGTTGTAGCAGTGTATGTAGTGTTTAATGCATGTATTAAATTAGAATGTAATGACGAGGTCACTCTGTGACTGACAAGGGATAACCTCGATGGGTCCTAGTGCCCCTTTGTTATCCTTAATTATATGTTATGTTATGTTAACAATCTTGGGCGCTTGTGGGGAACCAAAAGAACCTCTAACTTACGCTTATGCAAGTCCATCCATGGCTTCTTAGTTCCCTTGGGCATGATGATAAATTTATAAGCCAAGGAATAGCATAGCCGTGGCTCCAAAGCCTGCTGGTAGCCCGCCAGACGAGTGTTTTTGTTTACAGTGCCGTGAAGTTCTTAAATATCACTATAGAAAACGGCAATTTTTTAACCCAGGCTATTTAATTTACCATCTTGGATAAGAGTGAAATAAAAATCTCCACCGATTCCATGAGGGGGGAAAAAACTATGCAGATTTGATAGGAAATTATAAACATTTCTCAAAATATGGCATTTTTATGGCAAAACTACAAAAATGCCATAAGAATTTGGCAGTTTTTTAAGAGATAGCCATTTTATGGCACAGTTTGCCAAATTTGGCACCACCTGGCAACCCTGGATAGACAGAGTAGTGAAAGGTGTGGGACTGACTGGAGGAATAGGATTGAGCAAAAGAGTACCTTGGAATGGTATAGAGAGAAAGGGGCCCCAATGTATGAAAAGTGGTGTGATGGAAGCCTGGGTGGGGACCTTCTCTTCCGAGCTAGGGCACAGTGCATGGATGTGAATGCAAGGAATTATAGATGGTCTGAGTCCCGCAGCAAAGTGTGCCAGATGTGTGACGTGGGAGAGGATGAGATGGTGGAGCATGTGGTGCTGGAGTGTGTGAAGTATGCCAAAGACAGGTATGAAATGATGCAAGTGGTGCTGAGGGAGCTGGGGCATGACAGAGTGGAGATGACAGGAAGGGAATGGATGGTGGTGCTGCTGGGACTCTGTGGGGAGACGAATGAAAGGGTGATTGAGGCTGTAAAAGAGTTCCTGGAGAGGATGTGGCGTGCTAGATGCAGGATTTAGTGGTGTGAAAGATGGTGATTGACCTCTTTGTTGTTTGTGTGTGTGTTTTTTTTTTTTTTATTTTCCCTACAGGCGCTGCCGATACAAAAGCCTGACTCAGAGGAAATTCTGCGTCACTTGTAGCATCATTATCAAGATCAAGATCAAGAGTATTTTTTCTTTTTATAATTTTTGCATCACTAGCGCCTTCCGCCATCACCGCTGTGTAGTGCTGGTGTTGTCCTGCTCGGTAAGGTTCATAACCTGCGCTTTCCGTCTTTGTAGTTGTCAAATTCTCCTGGGAAGTGCGTTAGGAACTGATGAAGCCATAGAATGTGTTGACGGGAGAGGAATGTGAGACAGATCGGCGGTGACCCGTAGAATGATTGGGAGGAAGGACCTTGATCTGCCCACCTGCCTGACACCCTCAATGGCAGGCAGTATGGCAGCGGGAGGAGGGGCCAGGGGATTGAATACTATTTTGGCATGTTGAAGGGGATTAGTGTCTGCGGGCAGGCCACTCTAAATAACAAGTGACTCGTGTGTACCAGTAAGGGAGGGAGTGAAAGGTGTCACAATCTCACACTGTGATGATCGTGGTGATAACTTTAGCCAACTAATTCATAGACAGTGCTTATTTATCGGCTCAATGAAGCTGCATAATGTTTTCTAGGAATAACTGGGAATATTTTGACAGTGCATTGCATGAGAAGTTTTAGGAAGAAAGTTATATTACGTTATATTGGAGGTAACCTTAGCTGCTTCTTCCAGTAGGTTTTAAGGTTGTAGAATATTATGTAATGTATATATAAGCTTTTGGAAACTTCTTAAAATGATAAAAAGAAATGCAGTAAAACATTAATAAATATTAAGGAGAGTTGTACAGCCCAATTCGATGAAGTCTGGGGGGGTGATACATCTTTGCAGTGGTAATGGTGTGTCATATATGTATAGCCTCTCCTTTTCATGGCTAATTGCTAGATCGCCTGTTCTTATTGTGATGGATGCCATGTTCTTGATCTTGACCGTACCACTTTCATCTTAACCTAACAAACCGTACCTCTGCAGCACATCTTGTTTGGTTAGGTTTAGTTTGATAAAAAGAAAGCCACCACAACAAGACCAACAGAGTTATGGGTTTCATTTTGACATTTACCAACCTTTTTTTTTTTCCTTTTCATTTTTCTTTCCCGAATACTAACTACCCTGTGGTTGATGTTCTGGAGAACGTCACTGATGGATACTAGAACTGGCACCAATAAACTTTGATAATTTCAAGAATTTTGTTTAGATAATAAGTACTCTGTATTGTGATTTACAGGGACAGCACAATGATTGTAATGCTGCCCAGAGCTGTGCCAGCTTTGACACGCAGCAATGCCACTACAGCTGTTCACCACTCCGCACACTGGAGGCAGTTATTGGCGTCAACCAGCAGACCTCTTGCACTGGGGCTCTTAGCAAGGTCTTATAGTAGACAGAAATTACTTTCTTCAGTTTCAGCCTGTACTCGGAGGGATAATGAGTGAGTCTCATAGTGTTTTCTTAATGAGTTGTTCTTGTTCTCATATGATTAACAAACCTTAAGTACACTTAACCCTCTGCTGTCATGCATGCTTAAAAAGCTGCACATATGCCTATATCGTTCTCGAAATTACTGCTATCTTGCACCCATCATTAAAAAATTTATGGGTTATAACGTCATGTGCTAGTTGAGTTTCTCTGTGTATTTCTATTGAGAAATAGTTCTTCACAGATTTCCCTAATTCATCCATCCACCTTAGCTCCTGATTGTCCACAATGGGTATCATATTTGACGGCATATAGAACACACCTTTTTCCAGTACTTTTACCTACTGTAACTGCAGGCATCATTATTAAGTTTGCTGGTATTATTATCATTACCTGTATTATCACTGTAGAAAATAATTATCGTAAAAATGAAAGCAATCTAACCTGTGAGGCGGTGACACATGTTTATAAATACATACTATCAAGTGATTGACACCCTGACTCACTACCACATAACGGTAAGGAGTAACAGGAAGATCTTGATCATAACAAAACATATCAACACACTCACCATTATGGCAGCAGGAGGAAAAAGATCAAGCAACGCAATCTCCTACAAGCTATAATTTACAAAATGCAATTATGCCAAGGAGCATGGCAATAAGGCAGCAGCAGCAAGGATTTTTGGGCCACCACCTACAGAAAAAATGATGAGTGCCTGGTGACAGCAAGATCAACTGAGGAGTACAAGGGAAGATAAATGTTTTCTGCTTGTGTAATGTGCTGCTAGATTGCTTTCAATAGTATATGCTTAGATATGTTAAGATAAAACTTTTTTCCTCAATTTGACTTGCTGAAATGGGTGTGTGTCTTAAATACGCATGCGTTATATATGCCATCAAATACGCTTAATAAAATGGTTTAAAATGTATGTTGTTATTGTGCTTGATTAAGTTGTTTTTTATATTGTATTATTTTCATTTTTATACTATTATATGATGTAAAAATGGGGCAAAAAGTGAAAAAAAAAAAAGACAACTTGGAGATCCTAGTGTCAGTCTGAATTGTTACCCTAGGTTCTTCACATGATTTTGGCTATCTCACAGTGATAGATGCACCAGTTAGGCATGAGAGTGGAGGGTTGAGTGTATACATATTTAGTATTTAAGGGAGAAATTGATTATTGGATATTTACAGGCAGTCATCTTCAGTGCAGAGCTGTGGAGTTGTGCAAAATCGATCATATAAGAACTTTGGGCATAAAAAAATGTCTGAGCCCAGAGGAAAGAAAATATTTTATGCTGCAATTGGACTTGCAATGTTAGGTGTTACAGTTGACTGGCCATTGTAAGTACTGGATGTTTTTATGCTTTAGATATTTGATTTTTTTGCACTTGTTAGACACTTGTCGCTGCTCAGTTCATTGCTGAGAAATTTTCTAAGAATATTTTTTCGTTATGATGATCATGTGATAATATTTTGTTCTCTCATGTTGAATTTCACTTATAGTTTTCTGGATTTATTAATTGAAAATACAAGATCACTGACACTTTGAATTGAAATAATGTTCATATGATTATAATAGATTGATAGAAAAATCCTTTGAGACAATGAAGTTCCCATATTCATAAATGTAATTTTTCATTTTTCATAGTTTGAAGAGACTTCTCTCTGTGGAGGCAGCAAGTGTTGCTGAAACTGATCAGGAACATGACCTAGAGGATGAGGAGGAAAAAATAGATATAGACTCCTCAGAAGAGAGTGAGTCAGACGATGCAGCAGTAGAGGAGAGAAAGAAGAAAAAGCGTGTAGGATTTCGAGACAGGAAGGTCAGTGAATCTCTCTGTCTTTGATTATATTGATTTAATTAAGCATTTGTGTTTGAAGGGGTTGGTGCACAGGAGTTCCATAATACATATAGACAGACACAAGGGTTATGTTGTATGTGCCACAAATTATGTGACTGTGTACATGAATTCTTCAAAATAGATACAGTAAAGTTGAATTGTAGCCAAGATCAGCACCCATATCACCTCTCTACTCTGGTCAGGAAAGTGCATTATTTTTTTTCAGTGGATTCAACTTACATAAGTTTAATCACAAAAGCTCTTAATATTTCAGACTTATATAATTAGTTATGTATTGTTGAGTTGGCCCAGTACATCTGTCTCACTGAAAATTTTTTAAGAGATGTTAGGACAGTGCTACTGTTTAGGTTGTATTTACCATTGTGAGGTGTTTCTTAGATGGCATCCTAACCTTTATTTATTTGACATAGTTCCTCTCCTTTCCCGTGTCACATGTCTCAGGTTTGATGAATTGTAGTGTATTGTTACCAAGATTCTGTAAAGTGTATGTTTTGATAATATATTCATATACTTTTTTATGATAATTGATTCTGTGTATGTACTGTAATACTCTTATGTGAATTCTTTTGTAAGGTTTTCACAGAACTAGACACTCACATATAGTGTAAACTAATCTGTTAGTATATAATCTTGTCTTTTCATGATTGTTTTTTATGATCTGCAACTTGTTTTTGCCAGCTTATTGAACACACACACACACACACACACACACACACACACACACACACACACACACACACACACACACACACACACACACACACACACACACACACACACACACACAGTTATGGTGTTTCCTTCACACTGTCACATTTGTCAAGCTGTCAGTGGAAACTTAATTAAGAGGCTTTATTTGCATAGTCTCTTTCAAAATGCTTTTGACTGTTCTTGATGACAATATAGTATTATTCAATTGTAGCTTTTCATAGAAACAGATAAACATTGAAATATTAATGTTAGAAATCTTGTCACGATCAAGTTCAACTATCATCAAGGCTCTTGTCACTGCATTAATAATGTTGTGCTTTGTGACAATATAGTTAGTCTTAAAAAAAAAAAAATAATAATAATAATCAAAGGAATGAAGATTGGTGTTCCATGAGATGCATTCATTGGTCATTGAGGTAAATTTAAGTTATATTTCAGCAGCCATTTCATAGTTTTGATCATGTGTCAGTAAACTTAATTGTTTCAGAAGTTATCCATAAGACTTACATAGATGCCTTGCCTTTGGTATTTCCCTTCAAGTGGTTTCAGCTTTGGGTATTGGGAATCTTCATGGTCCAATATTTCATGTGGATTCTTGAAACTATTTTGGTACTATTTTTGCTCAATGGGGTGTATTCTGTGTTCTTTTTTGCCCTGTAAGTTTAGTTCACTTGATGAGTGAGCAGAGACCTTTGTTGTGTTAAGAGGGGACACCCAAGCCAGCTTCATCATAATTTCCAGATCATTGAGTATGAGAACCGTATCCGACAGTATTCAACTCCAGACAAGATTTTTCGATACTTTGCAACCCTGAAGGTGCATGGAGATCATGGCGATCATGAGATATTTATGACGCCTGATGATTTCCTGCGTTGTATCACTCCGGGTATCAAGCAGCCCGAGGGTAAGAGGTTTTTCTGGCCCTCACCCATATTTTTCCCACTTTGTTCACTGTACAGTTTTGATTTTAAGTATCTGGTTCTATGATTTGTTCACTGAAGGGTGATGTGTTGACATGTGTAACACTCTGGTTGTATTATTTCATCCATTGGATCTTTGCATTGCCGTAGCCTATATATATATACTATGTTCATACATCTGGATTTAGTGGTTTACTTTTATACCAGTTATTAGAAAATGTAATGTCTGAAGTGAAAGTTGTATTAATTAATGAGGTAGTATTCAACTACAAAACCTTCTGTGGAGTATTGTAAAACCAGATATTTATTTGTTTCTCCTCTATGATCATGAAATTTCAGAATTGCTTATACATGAGATGGCTAGACTTGCGGGGTTGAGGTTCTGTTGCTAAGCACGTAGAATAGTGATTCACTTACCCAGTATCAACCCAGGAAGTCTAATCACCTTCATGAATGGATGTTGTAAATTTCTTGAATGTGGATACACAATAAGATAAGAATGAAGCCTTGTATTATAAGGAATGCAGATCTGCTATGTATAGACTTCCTCCTGTCGCACACCTGGACAGGGACAGTGGAACCAGCCCCTACATCAAAGCAAAATCAAAATGAAGTCATGTAATAATTAGGTTTAAATCTTAATATCAAAGCAAAGCACTAGACCATTACAGTAATTTTTCTATGAATGAAAGTTTGTTTATTTGAACCTGCCAAAAGTTTTCATATTATTAGTGTCTTTGTTGATCTTTTTACTGTTTGTTGCATTATAAGAGTGGCATCATGGAACTATAGATCCACCACACCATTCTCTTCAGTGAGTTCCACTGTCTGAGGAAAGACTGGCTTTACTAAAGGGGAAATGCCAAGTACAGGAATGAGGAAAAAGATCCTCAAATACTAATATTATAAATTACTCATATAACAAATTGCCTAAGAAATTGTATAGACAGTAGAGAAAATGAGGCATGGTGAAGGTGAATCCAGTTGAGTGAGCAGAGGGTGCTTAGCATGGCCTGCTTCACCCCCAACCCTAGAGCATTACTTCATCTAAACTGTACAGTTCCTCTTTAAAGGAGAGGAAGTTTGTCAACTTTCGATGCATCATTTCCGGGAAGATAGAGTGAATGAGTGATGGAGCCCGTAATTTTTTCCTTTGTTGATCATTTATACTTGATTTATCTGTGATTTGGTCCTGATAAGTAGTTAAAGGTTATGGTTGTTTTTGCTCTTCTGATTTTATTTACTTAGTTGTTTTCTGTCATGGCCATTGTCATAGAGAACATGCTCCCAAAGAAAAAATACATTTCCTGCCTCCATACAATGTCACATACACAGTTTGCAGTGCATTAATTGTTGTCCTAAGATGTCTTTATAGGCACTGTCTCTATGTTCTTTCATTGCTTCCATTCCATCACAGTCTTACCAACACTTGTCTTTTTGCATTCTTCCATTACCTTATTTTATCTACTGACACACACACACACACACACACACACACACACACACACACACACACACACACACACACACACACACACACACAACAAACTTACACGGCCCGGTAGCTCAGTGGTTAGAGCGCTGGCTTCACAAGCCAGATGACCGGGGTTCGATTCCCCGGCCGGGTGGAGATATTTGGGTGTGTCTCCTTTCACGTGTAGCCCCTGTTCACCTAGCAGTGAGTAGGTACGGGATGTAAATCGAGGAGTTGTGACCTTGCTGTCCCGGTGTGTGGTGTGTGCCTGGTCTCAGACCTATCCCAAGATCGGAAATAATGAGCTCTGAGCTCGTTCCGTAGGGTAACGTCTGGCTGTCTCGTTAGAGACTGCAGCAGATCAAACAGTGAATTACACACACACACACACACACACACACACACACACACACACACACACACACACACACACACACACACACACACACACACACACACACACACATTTCTGGTCTTCAGAATACCAGTCATAACGAAAACCAAGTAAACCAAGTAAACACACACACACACACACACACACACACACACACACACACACACACACACTCGACTCACAATCGAGAGGGTCCAGGTTTGAATCCTGGGAAGCGGCGAGGCAAATGGGCAAGTCTCTTAATGTGTAGCCCCTGGTCACCTAGCAGCAAATAGGTTCGGGATGTAACTCAAGGGATTGTGGCCTCGCTGGTGTGTGGAGTGTGTGTTTTGGTCTCAGTTCTACCCGAAGATTGGTCTATGTAGTCTGAGCTTGCTCCGTAATGGGGAAGATTGGCTGGGTGACCAGCAGATGACTGTGGTGAATTACACACACACACACACACACACACACACACACACACACACACACACACACACACACACACACACACACACACACACACACACACACACACACACACACACACTACAAGAATGGTCCCAGAACTTGAAGGGATGACATATGAGGAGAGACTAAAGGCTATGGATCTACCAACCTTGGAACAAAGAAGGGAGAGAGGAGACCTGATACAAGTCTATAAATTGATCAACGGAATGGACCAAGTGGATAATGAGAAACTGATCCTGAGAGAAGAATATGACACCCGAAGCACAAGATCGCATAGTAAAAAGCTGAGAAAGGGAAGATGTCTGAGAGATATAAAAAAATATAGTTTCCCGCAGAGGTGTATTGAGACGTGGAACAGTTTAGATGAAGAAGTAGTGTCTGCAACGAGTGTGCACACTTTTAAAGTAAGATTGGATAAGTGTAGATATGGAGACGGGGCCACACGAGCATAAAGCCCAGGCCCTGTAAAACTACAACTAGGTAAATACACACACACACACACCAAAATTGTTCTACAGATTCATAAATGGAAAAATAAGACAAAAAGAAACAATAGAAAGGTTAAAAGGAGAAAACGGAATGGTGGAAGACCCAAAAAGTATGGCAGAACTGTTAAATAGTAAATTTCAGGAGGTCTTTACTAAGGAATCCAAATTTGAAAGACCACAGGGTAATAGAGAGACTGTCTATATGAAAGAGATTAAAGTAACCAAGCTTGAAATAAAAAGTTGATGACGGAATTGGATGAGGAAAAGGCAATGGGACCGGATGAAGTCTCAGGCAGAATACTGAAAGAATGTAGGGAAGAACTAGCAAGTCCAATATACAACATCATAAAATGCTCAATAGAAAATGGAACAGTGCCAGTGGAGTGGAAAAGAGCTGAGGTGGTTCCCATATATAAGAGCGGAAGGAAGGAAGAACCTTTAAATTACAGACCGGTATCACTAACTAGTGTAATATGCAAGATGTGTGAAAAAGTAATAAAGAAGCAATGGATCGAGTTTCTTGAAGACAACAAAATATTATCAAATAGCCAATTTGGTTTTAGAAAAGGTCGGTCATGTGTGACAAATTTATTGAGTTTCTACTCTAGAATAGTTGATAAAGTACAAGAGAGAGAGGATGGGTTGACTGTATTTATTTAGATCTAAAAAAGGCTTTTGATAAAGTGCCACATGAAAGATTACTATGGAAGTTAGAGGAGAAGGGTGGCTTAAAAGGAAGCACATTGAGATGGATGAAGAATTACTTAAGGGGGAGAGAAATAAGGACGATAGTTAAAGATATGAAGTCCAAGTGGAGAACAGTAGACAGCGGAGTGCCACAGGGGTCAGTATTGGCACCAATACTTTTTCTCGTATATATAAATGACATGCCAGAGGGAGTGAACAGCTACATAAATCTGTTTGCGGACGATGCGAAACTGTGCAGAGTCATTAAACAAAAAGAGGATTGTGAAATACTACAGGAAGACTTAAACAAGATCTGGAAATGGAGCAAAAAATGGGAGATGGAATTCAATGTGGACAAAAGCCATGTCATGGAAATGGGAAAAAGTGAAAGACGACCAGTGGGAATCTATAAGATGGGAGATGGAGTAGAACTAGAAAAAGTAAAAAAGGAAAAGGACTTGGGAGTGACAATGGAAGAAAATAATCAACTGGTTAGCCATATTGATAGAATTTTCAGAGAGACGTATAATTTGCTAAGGAATATTGGAGTAGCATTTCACTATATGGACAAGGAAATGATGAAGAAATTGATAAGTACTAAAATAAGACCTAGATTGGAATATGCAGGAGTTGTGTGGACTCCCCATAAAAAGAAACACATAAGAAAATTAGAGAGACTACAAAAATGGCTACAAGAATGGTTCCAGAATTTAAAGGGATGGCATATGAGGAGAGACTAAAGGCAATGGATCTACCAACCTTGGAGCAGAGAAGAGAGAGGGATCTGATACAAGTTTATAAATTGATTAACGGAATGGATGAAGTGGATAATGAGAAACTGATCCTGAGAGAAGAATATGACTTTAGAAGCACAAGATCGCATAGTAAGAAACTAAGGAAGGGACGATGTCTGAGAGATGTTAAAAAATTTAGTTTCCCGCAAAGATGTGTTGAGACTTGGAACAGTTTGAGTGAGGAAGTGGTATCAGCAAAGAGTGTACATAGTTTTAAAGAAAAATTGGATAAGTATAGATATGGAGACCGGACCACACGAGCATAAAGCCCAGGCCCTGTAAAACTACAACTAGGTAAATACACACACACACTGAATATTCTCTTTCATTCAATCTTGACTTTCAAACCACTCACAGAACACACTTTCACTCTGCTCTATTGTTTTGCTTTTGTCTGTTGAGAAAATCATAGGCCATCTCTCTCTCTCTCTCTCTCTCTCTCTCTCTCTCTCTCTCTCTCTCTCTCTCTCTCTCTCTCTCTCTCTCTCTCTCTCTCTCTCTCTTGCTTGTCTGTTGAGAAAATGTCTGTTGAGAAAATCATAGGCTCTCTCTCTCTCTCTCTCTCTCTCTCTCTCTCTCTCTCTCTCTCTCTCTCTCTCTCTCTCTCTCTCTCTCTCTCTCTCTCTCTCTCTCTCTCTCTCTCTCTCTCTCTCTCTCTCTCTCTCTCTCTCTCTCTCTCTCTCTCTCTCTCTCTCTCTCCACTTTTTCTTAATGTTATTACTCATTTTGTTCTCACTCATTTCTTTTTGAGTTTTTGGTGAACGATGGAAAATAAAATGTTATATAGATGCCTGTACAGTAAATGTCTGTTGAAGTAGTTTATTTTTTTCTCATTAATTATCATTTAGTATTGTTTCCTTTGTACACCACCCAAAAAGATATCCTGTTTTATATTTGGTCATACCTTAAAATATTTATGCCTCTACGTATTTGTTGATACATTATTGACTGACTTAATTATTCCTGTACATGGCTCTGGGCATCCCCACTTCACCAACAATGAAGAACAAGAGTGGAACAAAGACCGTATCATTGTCTTATTGTGTCTCCATATCAGAATTTTAGAATGTTCCATGCACACACACACACAGCTCCTCTTTCTTTGCCTCTGTAGTGAGCTGGAGCTGTGTTGTTGCCATTGAGTAGAGATGCAGATTGTAGGCTCCTGTAGCAGTGATTGGCCCAAGGTGTCAAATTGTGTAATTATTATTATTATTATCATTTTGCCTTTCAGTGTGTTATCAGTTTGTTGCTGTGTAGCTGCACTCTTATTTATTATTGCTCCTGAAGTTTAGGTGTGACCCTTACTGTTCTTTCAAGTCTGTAGGCTGTTTGAATTTTTGTCCCTGGAGTTTTACTTTGTTGCATGTGTCATTCAGTATAGCATGCTTCTTTTTATTTCTTGATTGCATTAGAAGTATTCTTTGGAAATTTCAGAAAACATTTCTTTTCTTCTGCTTTAGATAATTGAGTACGAGAACAGAATTCGGGCATATTCTACCCCGGACAAAATTTTCCGCTACTTTGCCACCTACAAGGTAATACAGCGGATGGATGGTGGCAATGACAGGGCAGAGATTTTTATGACTCCTGATGATTTTGTACGAGCACTGACTCCGGGGATGCAGCAGCCCAATGGTAGGAACCTCACATAATGATGGTTACTTGTGCCTGTAGGAAATCATGCCATTGGTTGGAACGAAAATATATATATATATATATATATATATATATATATATATATATATATATATATATATATATATATATATATATATATTTATATATTTATATACATATTTATGCTTATATGCAGTAAAACTGTACACTTAGTTTATTCTTCAGCCTTCAGTGCAGGTGATGGGTAGCTCTTGTTGAAAAATATTTCTTCAGCATTCATGTCATAAATTGCTTTTATTCAGGCAAGCATAAATTTTAATCTTTGCTATTGTTTTTTTGCTTCAATTTTTTTCTTTTTTGTGTGTAAAGAATTAACCATTAATATCTCACTGAATATGAGTATATCATTAAAGGCATCATATAATCATGAGTGGCCGAGACTAATTTGTGTATTACAAATGTGAAGCCAGCTTGCCTGCCTCAAGTCACTGGTAGATCTGTAAATGTTGCATCTCAACTTAAACACAGCAGCTGTATGCCGTGATGAAAGGTGATCAGAAGGGAGTGAAAAACATTTGGTGAGGCAGTTTCATCATTTACTGCATGAATTATGCCTCCAAGGTGTGTCAGAGACAGATTTTTACAATGACTAGTGATATTGGCCTTTGATAGTTTGGGCATGTATTAACACCAATTCAAGGTGATTTCCTGGGCATAAATGGATAAGCCAAGAACTGATGTATGTGTATTAATTCATCATTATTGTTTGAAGAGTTAGACCTTCTATTTATGGGGATTGAGGAGAATGCTGTTGCTGTTTTGTTTTAGGGATGTGTTTATTGAATTATTTGAAGTATGCACAGACTCAGTTGAGGGTGAAGGATAACTGGGCCATACTTGTAGAATCTGTGATTTTCCAGATGTAGTCTCGTAGAAACTTTGTCCAGTCGCTTTCATAGCCAAAGGAGCTTTCATATTTTCAATTGTGGTATATTGGGATGAAATTAATAGATTCATTATGTTCATTGACATTACAGTATCATTTGTGATACCAGAGATTCAGTTGAATGTGGTTTTGGGAATAAGCTTGTTAGTGATTGTAGATTGTTGTAAAAGACTGTACACTGCACCTTGTTCCTAGAGACCAGTAGTATAGCTGTTGATGCAATTGGCTCTGTTTTGGGTCTGGCAGAAATGGAGAGTGGTAGGACTAAGAGGGTGTATGATCAAATGTAGAAGCATGATGGTTTTGGAAAAAGAAGGCACTGTGTGAGAATAAGAGGTCTGAAATCTTAGTTTTGCAGTACCTGCAGGAAAGGGTGGAAGGTTGAAGGTTAAAGGATGTACGAGTATATGAGTGGAATCTATATAAACTGCAACAAATGGATATGACAAATCCCTTAAGGACATCCCAAGAAATATGTATAATTGTAGACTAGACTGGATTATGTCTAAGTAAATAAAGGTATGAATGCAGTGTATTCAGGTGATCTTTCTTGGTCTTCTGGTGGCAGATGTAAAGAGCTCAAATTATGGAAAGGTATAATATGTACTGTATCTAGTCTCAAATTTTCTATGCATGATGAATTTACTATTGTATTGCATGATTGGGGTGCACAGTGTAACTCTTATTTGGCTTAAATTACTAATGCATGCATTTGTAACCTTGTGATATAATTTATATGATTTATGAATGGTTGTCTTCTAATGAGCAGTGGTATATTTGATTCATTTCATAATGTTTGACACTTATACATGTTTGTTGAATCATTGGCAAGTAATCACCTCTAATGTTGAAGCTTACATTTTGACATTCTAATTAATTGTTGAAGTATTTTAATGAATTATAGACATGTTTAAAACATAGAGCAAAGGCAAGTAAATTTGTGATTATGTTATTACATCTTGTTTGATTTTGACTAAATCTCTGCTGTTCTCCCTTGCAGGGTTAGGCCTCGACCAGTTCAAGAGATATGATCCCAAGGTAGGTTCAAGATGGACATTGTTATCAGTTCCTATTCCAGTAATGATTTTGTCCCAACAATGAAATGTGAATAATGGCAAGCTTGTGTTAGTGGTGAGTGAAGAGTGTGGTGAGGATGGTGCAGGCAGTCTCATGTGTGCCTCTCCCAGCTTGGCTCCCAGCTCACTGTGCTATGGCTAATTGTTTTTGTCTCCCTTTCTAAGTTTTGTGAAACTAACAGCTTTATTTTGTACAAGATATCCTGTAATCAGCATTTTAAGGATTAAGCTTACTGGATCAGTGCATAAAGCTTTGATAATGTTGAGATGCACTGGTGATAAGAGTTGAATAAGATAAACATAGAAGAGTTTATCTAATTTTAGCCACATTATGAGCTCAACCATACAGATTGTATGGCCATTTTGTATCTTTTGTGCAAGAAATATTGCCTGCCTTTATGATTGGATCTTGAAAATTAATTTTTTTACTGCATAAACAGCCATAGCTGGAACTCCCATTAAGGTTAAACAAAAAGTGTCTCGGTACCATTTGCACTATCATACATTTTGCCATTATTCCGTGCACTTTTAACAATTTTCAGTTTTCCATCATTTAATGTAAGTTATGGTGTTTATTATAAAATGTTGGAAAACATTATCAATTATATTTATTTATTTTTATATTGACACATTATCTTACAGTTGTCAGTCTCCTCTCAGGTTACACTTAGACTACAAGCATTAGTGTTATACTAAAGAGTGTATGTTAGGATTTTGGGGCTTGATATGGTGTGAAGAGGGATACATCTTGCTATGCGGGTGATGACTCATGGAATGGTATAAAACTGATACTGGTTTGTTCTCAGCTGCTACAAGTGCAGGCTGTGGAAAGCCTTGAGTTTTGTAGTTCCTCACTCTTCTATGTAAAGAAAACATAGAAGTGTTTGATATAATTTAGGTGTAAAAAAAGAGCAACTACTATGCTGGAACATTTCTTTAATGTTGCTGCTTTGTAATCTATCACTGTAATGTGTCTGATGTGTGTGTGTGTGTGTGTGTTTCACTATTTGATCTGCTGCAGTCTCTGACGAGACAGCCAGACGTTACCCTACGGAACGAGCTTAGAGCTCATTATTTCCGATCTTTGGATAGGCCTGAGACTAGGCACACACCACACACCAAGACAACAAGGTCACAACTCCTCGATTTACATCTCGTACCTACTCACTGCTAGGTGAACAGGAGCTACACGTGAAAAGAGACACACCCAAATATCTCCACCCGGCCGAGGAATCGAACCCCGGTCCTCTGGCTTGTGAAGCCAGCGCTCTAACCACTGAGCTACCGGTGTGTGTGTGTGTGTGTGTGTGTGTGTGTGTGTGTGTGTGTGTGTGTGTGTGTGTGAGAGAGAGAGAGAGAGAGAGTGTATTTATTTTACCTAGTTGTGTTTTACAGGAAAAGAGCTATGCTTGTGCTGTCCTGTCTCCATATCTATAGTCATCTAGTTAAGCCTCAAAGTCATGAATATTTCTTGCTTGAACCACTGTTTCATCCAAATTGTTCCATATTTCTATACTTCTGTTAGGAAAACTATATTACTTAATGTCTCCTCTACACACAGTCTTTATCAATTTCATGCCGTGTCCCCTTGTATTTCTTGAGTCTCGCACCGATAAGTCTTCTTTGTCAACTTGGTCTATTCCCTTCTATGCCCTGTATATAGCAATTAGGTCTCCTTTTCTCCTCTGTTGCAATGTTAGAAATTTTTAATCTTTTTCAATCTGTCCTCATAAGTTAGGTCTCTCAAACTTGGGACCATTTTGGTCTGTGTGTGTGTATTTACCTAGTTGTATTGTACAGGGTTTGAGCGGGGCTCATAGTGTCCTGTCCCCATGTCTCCATTTATCCAATTTGTCCTTAAAGTGTGTGTGTGTGTGTGTGTGTGTGTGTGTGTGTGTGTGTGTGTGTGTGTGTGTGTGTGTGTGTGTGTTTCTTAGAGCTTTGCAAGTTAATGTGGTGCACAGACCACTGGTTGAGCTGAGGGATGCAGTCATTCATCATCATGTTACTTCTGAAATCCCATAGTCTATGCTCTGACAGTTGTTGTATTATAAGTTATTGTTTGGACTCTTTCTCAAAGGTGAGGCTGCTGTAGCTGTTAGGTCAGAAACCCACATTCTCTGGGATGGTATCACTGCAGTGTGTTCAGTTGTAGATACTTATTTTACACTCTTAGCCTTTAATTAGTAAAGCCAGAGTAGTGGTAAAAAGAAAAAGAAAGAAAAGAAATAACAGATCAGTATGTCAGCACCTGTGTTAATTTGTAGTTTTAATCATAGTGTTGTAATATTGTGAGTTCATATGTTTAATTTTTCCGTTTTTTTCCTTTTTTTTTTTTTTTTTTTTTTTTTGCCTATTTAGTCTGAAGTAGATTTTTTAATAGTGCCATGTAGAATTTATGTTAAATGCCTTTGATTTTAATTTCATGTATTTTTAATTGATAATTTACTTTTGAATATTTTCCTGATATTTCTTGCATTATTTTTTTTATTTTGGAACTAATACTTTTTGTGTTTTAGTTTGTGCAGCTTTACACAAGATTGTGAATGATGTAACATGTCAGAGATGTTTTGCAGAGGAAGAAATCTAGCAATACCTCAGGAATGGATGAGTTATCAGACAGTTGCAAGGAAGGGGAGGAGGAGGAGGAGGCTGAACAGGGACTTGAACTGGTAAGGGTATGGTTATAGTATTCAGCCTCTTCATATGTGTATCATAGTATTTCCTTTAAAAAGAGAGAAAAAAAAAATTTAAAGTCTAGAATCATGAATTGCCTTGAGATATTGAAGTAACAAGACTGGATAATGCTTGAAGAGATTTATTGAGATTGTATATAGATGTGGGAGCATGAAGTAAGCTTGATGGTGATGATGAACATAATTAATTCTTGGGCCAGACCATCCTATGCTTGAAGGATGTGTACCCATAAGCTTCAGCATAACACTAGGCATTTGTCACGAGGGACAGTGAGATCGCTATACAAAGGACGTGATCATCATGTATCTTTTATCTTTCTCCATTGACTTCATTTCATCTCCGTCTCCCCTTCTCAGATTTTGCTGATACTGTCACTGTCTAGTTGAGTAATCTGCCACCCTCACTTCTCTTAATCTTGAGTTTCCAGATACACTTAAAATCTATCAGTTGTCTTATTTTGGAAAGAGATTATTAGCAGATATATGGTAAAGTAAGTAGGAAAAGAGTGTGGCATATTATCAAACTTTTGAGGATTATTCATACACAGCATTGATTTGTGGCAGTAGTGGGTGTGTAGGGTTATTTGTGTATTGGAAGTACTCTAAAGACCAATGACTCACTTATCTCTTTATTCATTGTGTGCATTATCTGACATGTTTCATCTGTGCTTTACTCTTGGTTGGTTTTGTCTGCTGCCTTTTAAGATTGGAGTGTATGGTGTTGGTGATGTGATTCCATTAGGTATTGTTTTGATCTTGCTCTTCCCAGCTGTATGAAGGATTGGGTGAATGTTAAGCATTTTTTTTTTCAATTGAGTGTTAAAAGCAATAACCATTCGAAAGATGACTATCTGTGGAGAGGAAAAAAAAAAACTAAGTAACTTCCATTTTGCATTTCAGATGTATCATATTGCTCACATATATTGTTATAAGGACTTGAATTTGAATTTTGGAATAGTTTAGCTTTTCTACATTGTAGTGTCCAACCACTGACTTCCCTCAGCTGCAGAGTAGGTGTACAATATATAAGTCAAGTATGTAAAAAGGCATCTTACACATATACTTGTATTTTGTATTATAGGGACATAAAACTGCGACCACTTCTGTCTGAATTCAGTAAGCAGTGTTTGTGTGTGGGATTATTAATTTCACCTTAAAACCACAACAAAGGAAAGACCTCTCATACAGTACCAGAGTTGTAAGTAAACTCGAGCATCTAGCCCAGTAAAATCTCTACTGGAAGGGGGAAAAAATATAGATGAAATAAATATCTCAAATTGTCTATCATGTGCTCAATTTCTGATATCATGATATTGTCTTTGAACAATCATGTAAGTATCCAGACTTGTTGAGTCTATTGCTTTATCACAGAATAAGTAAAGATTGATATATTTACAGTTATTGCTGATTGCTTCATGTTAGTGACTGAATGAAAGTGAAGGTATTTACAAATTTCTTTAGGTACAAGAGGTGTAAAAATAACTACTGTGTTTCATTAAGCTACAAGTTATAGTCAAGCACATCCAAAACTGTGTTTGTGTTGGTCATCACCTGTAATGATGTGTTATGAAATGTGTGGAGGAAAAGAAAAAAAGCAATGGCTGTGCAAACTATTGCACTTTACAAAGTAATTTTTTCCCGTGATAAGATGTAAATGATCCAAGTATTTATACATTCCCATAGCATTCTTAATGCATTCAGTGTCATCATTCCACTCTTTAGAATGAGAAGATGGTTAATGAAAGATTGATAACATCATACAAATAAAAGTGCAGACAGCCATGTAATTATTTACACATAGTTCAGGTTTCTTGCCGCAGAATGTAGTATTGGAGCTGTATTTCTTACTGCGGATTGTAGCACAATATCATTGGTTGGATATGATACAGAGGTATCATGAATATATTAGAAGTATGAATCTATCAGGCACTGAAGATAAATATGTATAGATGTGTTTATGTGAAGGTGCAGTGTTGTCGTCAAAAGTAAGAACAAAAAGCCCTCATTGGTATTTAACTTAGCTTCTCTATACTCAAACCTCTTATTGCCTGTAAAAATTTTTTAAATGAAACCAAGATCAAATGCCGCTAAGGTAATTTTTGTTAACAAGGTGAAGACAAATTTTTAAGAGGTATGAATATTTCATGAAGCATAGGTAACTCAACATAAATAGTTCATGAAGAGTAGATAGCCAACAAATGCCAAGTTATCTGGGTGACTGATAATGCAGTTTCACTTGAGTAACATATATGTTAATGATTTGTGTGGGAGTATGAGGATGTGGGACCTGGCATGTGACATATGGGAGATTGTATTTGTGTGTTACTCTGCTCTCTCCCATGAAAATGTAGGAATGAAAAGTGGTGTTGTCACTTTTCAGCTATAGTAAGTATAGGTGCTCTTGAAATATATTATTCTAGCCATTCTTCACTCCAGTATTTTAGTTTTTTTTTTTTCATCTTTTTGTTTGTTTGTTTATTAATTTTGATGATTTTTGAGATGGAATTAGGAAGATGTAAAGATGTAAACCAACAGGACAGGTTTTGGGTAAATTCTGCCTTAATAATCATGTAAGCAAGAGTCACTTTTAAAAATGCCCCCATGTAATATGGTTTGTGTATATTATTATTATTATTATTATTATTATTATTATTATTATTATTATTATTATTATTATTATTATTATTATTATTATTATTATTATTATTATTAAGTATCCATTATTATTACTATTATTATTATTATTATTATTATTATTATTATTATTATTATTATTATTATTATTATTATTATTAGCATAATTTTAATGTAGTGCTTTTTAATATTTTCTCCACTCATACATCCAGGTTTGGTTGAGAATAGTAAGGCTCTACACAAGTAATTGCTAAGATGAAAAGTCTAAACAAGTATCTAGCGAGCATGCAATATAAATCTCATCAGTAAGGAATGTGTACATTTAGAACTCTTGCAAAACTTTCACCTGTCCTGTACAGTTCAATTTTCTTCCAATCCAAGGCTGCTTTTAAGACCCATTGACTGTACAGTTGCTGCTAACCTCAGGTGTAAATGTTTGATGCTCTGTAATCTTGCTAAGGTTTACTATTTTCTTGCTTATGTGCAGCTGACTAACTCATCTTATTTGGAGCCATTCAAGCCTTGTTTAAGTTACCAGACTGATCATCAAGTGCGCCACAACTTAATCTGCCAATCACACTTTTCTCTTTTCCAGTCGGCAGAAGAGGTACCTCACTTACTGCATGCCTTGACCTTGCCCATGCTCCCAGCTGGCACTTCTGTTTAGTGACTCAAGACAATCTTCCCCCCCCCACACCTTGGGTCACCCCGTGTCAAGTTCTCTTGCAGCAACTTGCATGTGGTTTCCCTTGGTAGCCTAACAATTTGCTCAGGGCCTCCCCTTGATGGGACTATCTCGCATCATCAGCTGGAGATGCAGAAATTCAATTATAAGACCTTTTGAGTCACATAAAGAAATTCATGTTTTCTTATACATAATCATCAGGAAGGGCCCTGTATCACTCACTTGTATTTTTATGGCGTGAAATTCTTGCTTGTATATAAGTAACAGTTTTTAATTTTCTTTTATGCTTGGTACTATTTATGCTAATTAAGAGTGGGAAGGAAAATTGCTGTGTGTGTGTGTGTGTGTGTGTGTGTGTGTGTGTGTGTGTGTGTGTGTGAGAGAGAGAGAGAGATAAGAAAAAAGCATTATGTAATGTGCTTGGTGCTGTTGTTTGTTACTTTGGCTTTGCTTTGAGTAAGTCTTTGTGCATCTCAAAGTGAGGGGTCCTGGAGGACACCAGCAAGGTGTATCTCCCTCCTTACTGGTTCTCTTTTTGAAATAATGGCATGGAAAATTGGGTCTGGTGTGCTTCTTTATTTTTCAATACTTTTCTAAACAAAATAACACAGTCCATAGCTTTATTTTCTAACTTTTGTGTTTGGTTGATTTCTCATCATCTGGATTTCCAACTTTTATTTGGTGTGACTACAAAGCATATAGGTTCAGTTTTTGTATAGGACTGTGAATTTTAGGTTTGAACTAGAGAGTAGCATGAAACAGCATTCTGTGATACGAGAGCAAGGGATTCCATCACAGTGCTGGCCAGCATGATGCAGTGGTCTCAGTGATGCACCAGCTTTGCCTGACTTCATTGTTCTCTGCACTGCTGGCCATAATGGAGAGTCTGATGGACCTCCAAAAGACTAGAGTACTTCTACACTTTCCTTAGCTCTGCATCTGGAGCATTTTTTTTTTTTTTTTTTTTTTTTTTTTGCTTCCATATATTTTAATGAAAGTTGGTAATGATCAGGAACTCTCTTAGTTACCAGTTAGATCTCCTTTCCTATTTCTGTCACTGTACTCTTGTGGCATTTTGAAATAAAAACTACACTTACATCTATTATGTGTAGGAGTAGCCGTTCATGCTACTTCAGCTTCTTTGATTTTTTGCTACAGAACAAGTCTATATTTATAGAATTGATAACATTGATAATCATATTCTGCATGTTTTTTTTATTATACTAACCACAGCTTACTTTCTCACTTGCCTTAGTATCTTTAGTTCACAATACTGATATATAAGGAAAATTTTGTTTTGTGGACATTGGAGTACTGATGCTCATTCAAGGATTGATTTTTCTTTTTTCCAAATTATGTAATGTACAAGAGTGTACAGTGCCGTGCACTAGCCTTTCATGATCAGCTTGTATGTCATACCACACAGTGCTGGTAAAATAAAGACCTTGCAAATACACACTGGCAATGTCACAAGGACATCACACAGTACTATCTTGTGAACCACTACAACATTTTCCTTATTGACCAAGTATTAATATTTATGGGCTTGCAGCTTCCTACTGCCTTAATCATGAACCTGATGAAATATTTTCTTTGTAAGACTTCTGCATTCTGTGGAATATTTACATTTTTAAGGATTAATTCCATGTGCTGTAATCCCATAAATGACTGAAGGATGGGTGTAGAAATTTTTATTTATTGACAATGAAATGTAAAAATCTTTCTAAAAGAACTGTTTGATTCTATGACTGCACATACTAAAAACTAATGTAAAATAATTGCTATTCACCTAAAGTTCCCTATACGTATTTATGCATTTTAATTTTTTTGTGTGTATGAGTCTTGAGTTTTGTCATCAGTCTATTCTTATTGTACTCATTGAATTCAAACAGCATACTGCAAATGATTCATTAAAAGAATGTAAAATATTAGTAATTACTACCACTTACTTAAATGATTTTATATATATATATATATATATATATATATATATATATATATATATATATATATATATATATATATATATATATATATATACAAAATTGATTTATAAAATATTACTACTAATTTAATTGATAACAAAACTTGCAGTTTTCTTTGATATTAACATTACCCATGGCGGTGTACAGATTTTTATATTTTCACATTTACATTGCAGAACACTTCCTGCAAACTTGAACTTGCTCTGGATGAAGACTCAATCTTCTACAAGCTGGGCAGTTCTGGCCTCATTTCCTTCTCTGACTTTATTTTTTTGCTTACTGTACTCTCAAGTGAGTCAGTTGTGAACAGTAAAGTTAATATTTTTTATGATAACCAGAGATACGTATTTGCAAAGATTTTATTCTTGAACAGAGCTGTAAAGCTCATACTTTTGTTGATATTTTGAAGGATATATTGTTGCTTTGGGTGTTAAGAATGAACAGATGAAACACATAATTGTGTGCAGGTAAAAGTTTCTCAACACAAGTGGCCTTTGTAGAAATTTTTATTTCAAGAGATTTTTTTCTTTGCAGCCTCTCGCCGTCACTTTGAAATTGCTTTCCGTATGTTTGATCTGAATGGTGATGGTGATGTGGACTATGAAGAGTTTGACAAAGTGGCCACCCTGATACGCAACCAGACCAGCATTGGGGCTCGCCATCGTGACCATGCCAACACTGGTAACACCTTCAAGGTGAGCCCTAAGCACCACAGTGCCAATTGACAGCAGGTGACTCACAGTTGCATTTCTAACATTTTGAAAAATATTTATTGATAGTATTGACTTCTTTTGAATGTAAGATGCACAAGACTGCTCAAGCTACTGAACTGATGGGTTCATTAATTCATGAAACTAAACTTAGGCCAAGATATTTCAGATACCTTAAGTAATGAAAACAATGAATGATAAAATTAAATGCATCAACACACAGTATCCCGCTTGTACATACAATTGAACCATCACCCTCATATTGTCTTGGCTTGTATGTAAATACTACTGCTGTGTGGATTGTTTTACTGGTTATTGTGGCTGAAGTCACTTGGGAAATGTATGGATTAGTAATGGAGGGATTTTGACCTCAAAGTTTACAAGTATCTTCTTTTTATTTCCAGGGAGTCAACTCAGCCCTCAGTACTTACTTCTTTGGCTTCACCTTGAAGGAGAAACTGACTATCGAGAAGTTTTTGTCTTTCCAGCAGCAGTTGCAACAGGAAATTCTCAGCTTAGAGGTTAGTAATTTGTTCTTTTTAGTAAATTATTGCAATTTTATCAAATATTTCGTATGAAGGGGAAACATGGAGTGTTGAATATATAAGTAATGTGATAAGAGGCAATTTCTATAAGTTTGAACATGTGGAAAAAATTATTATGACAGAGAAGATTTGTAAACCTGTAAATGATATAGATAAGATAGTATGTAGAGATTTTGAGAAAGGACACATAAAAAAAAAAAAAAAAATCTTGTTATACTTCCTAAACTGTCATTCTGAAGATGTTAATGTTGAATGAACTTATTTTTTTCATTTTGATTTATTTTCCCTCCCCCTTTTACATAATGATATGGAGCCTGCTTTTTTCCTGAGTAGTTTAGCTCAAGGAAATAGAGACGCTTATTATTTATAAACTCGTCTTTTCTTGGTTAGTTTCGCCGCAAAGGTCCCAATGAAAAAGGATTGATTACTGAGGCTGATTTTGCTGAGCTGCTGCTGGCATACGGAGGTTATCCTACAAACAAGAAGGCCAGGATGTTGAAGAGAGTGAAGAAAGCATTCAAGGTTGTAATCAACATTTCTCATTTCTTATCAACATGTCACTTTCCTGCTATGATATCTCTTGGCTTCCACTATTAAATGCAGATGCAAAGTTGAAAATGATTTTGTGAACATTTTTTTTAGTAACTTGTCTTCTCTTTATTCATTTCCAGTTGTTCATCATTCCATTGTTGGCTGCATCCAACGCTCATAATTTTCTCAGTAATGTACCTAACAACTTGCTTATTGCACTCCTTTGAACACAGGGTGAGGCTTCCCAGGGCATCAGTCGCATTGATTATCTGAAATTCTTCCACTTCTTGAACAATATTAATGATGTTGATACAGCCCTCACATTTTACCATATTGCTGGAGCTTCCATTGATCCAGGTGAGTTATAAAAATACTTATTCATTTATTTATTTACTTATTTTACTGTAGCTTCATTTGTTCTGTTCCTTTCATATGATGGCTGTCTCAGCTGTGTGAAGGAATTGTCTGAGAGGAAAGTACCTCTGAGAATTTGTTGAAACTGTCTGAATTTTATATGAAAGAAATTTTATGTAGGCAAAATGCAATTTAGAAATGTTCAAATTATGTTAGTTAAAGTTGCAAACAAATACTGGAATCCTTTAAAATAAGAAAAGAGTGTTAGAATAGAAGACAAAGGAGGTGCAGAAGGATGGGAGAACAGAGTAGATTGGAGTATGTATGGATGAAATGTAGTGACAAACAACTTTAGAGATATGCCATGACCATCCATTGAAGAAATGTTAAGTAATGTTAAATCATGTACATATATGTATTCACATTCTCTGTTTAGTTTACATACTTTGTTTAGTAATGTTTGTTATTATGTACATGCATGAGATATATTATATCATCAAGTTCTAGACAGCTGCACTTAAATAGTGGTATCAGTGGTATGGTGAAACATGTTACCTTATGAATGGACTGGTGTCAAAGAGTGCCATGCCTATCACCAAAGTAATTACTGCATTATAGAATCAAAATTCAGTTTAGCTGTGAGTCTAATACCTTACCATAGGGTTGCCATAAATGAACTATCAAAATTCCGGACACCTTCACTAACACCTGATTATGGTCCTGATATGATACTGGAAAACATGTAAATTAATTAAAAGAAACTCAACTTATTTACCTTTGCATATGGCTGATAATCATATGACTAAGTCATTAATGCCTTTATGTGCCAGTGAGACAAATGTTCCTGGTTTACACACCAAATGCTTAGCTTCCCATTCATCCCTACCTTTTTTGAAGCATGGGAGTTTGTTCTGCATCTCTGCAGTGAATTTACACTTTCGTTTGGGCATCTTGACAAGAACAAGTAATAGTTGTAATGACAATGTCACAAGGCCGCAAACAGTAATCTAAACTGACCCCTATCAGAGCTGGTTAAAGACTGGGCGCGACATGAGGCGGCGTTGGGAAGGCTTCGAGCACCGACTTCATACAGGACCCATACACGTCAGAGTCTTGACCGAAACCAAAGCAAAGCAGCTGCCACTCGGTGAACCCCTCTCTCTCTCTCCCATCATTTCAACCCAAGGAAATTTGATAAATGTGATTTTTTTACAGTTACTGATGGAAGGTGAAATTCCGGACATTTGAGGTATTTTGAAAAATCCCCCCGGACGCAGATTTCGTTATCTGAATTCTGGACATGTCCGGGAAAATCCGGACGTATGGCAACCCTTCCTTACCACAGAGCCATCTGGCCACCATTTTATTTGTGCAAATGATGTCTTATTGCATTACAGTTACTCTGAAGCATGTGGCCAAGACTGTAGCCCATGTGGAGCTCTCTGACCATGTGGTGAATGTTGTGTTCACCCTCTTTGACGATAACAGTAAGTATGTTGATGCTATGGTGTTCAGAATATCACAAAGATATTGCTGCCTCTGAAGTGTAGATTTTCATATCATAATGTTACAGCAACTCATTATTAAGTCTATGTAATCAGGGTATATTTTCTCTGTATTAGGTGAGCCTAAGTTTAGTAGTTTGTAATATCACTGAGCATTAAGTAAATCCCATACATTTTTTATTTCCACAAATGCTAATGATATTAAGGAGAGAGAGAGAGAGAGAGAGAGAGAGAGAGAGAGAGAGAGAGAGAGAGAGAGAGAGAGAGAGAGAGAGAGAGAGATTTCTAATAATTCTATAAGACTCAAAAATTAACAAGTGAAGATTTTACAGTATCTGCCCCCTCAAGAAACTCTTAGGAAAAAGTATGATATGTGAAGTATGATTTGTAATTTACTTCCATCTTAACAAGCATGCATCCTATCTTCCCGCAGATGATGGCCAGCTCAGCAATAGGGAATTTGTGGCAGTGATGAAAAACCGGTTACAACGAGGTCTTGAGAAACCCAAAGACACTGGGTTTGTTAAGCTGATTGCCTCAATGTTCAAGTGTGCCAGAGAGACCAAACCTGTCCTTCTGGATATATGAGGGAAGGTGCGTGTGCAGGATGCTGAGTTGAAGGAGGCGGAGTGGAAGAAGCACTGTGAGGGATGCAACTGTCGGAAAGGCAAGCACCAACACTCTGATGAAGAAAACAAGGAGGATGAAAAGTAGTCCCCCAGTAAGTTGAATTGATTGATATTTGTGGAAGCAGAATAACTTTTTTGAAGAGGAAGTGTAGGATGTGTTGTTGAGAGGATAGAAGTTATCATCATGAAGGTGGAAGCAGGTGGGAGTTGTAAGATGGGCCAGGTTAAAGAGAGAACATTTTGACGATTGGAAAGGATGATACGTCATTGAAATCTAAGTACAGGTTATTGTGGTCATCTAATTTGGAAGAATTTAGCATGATATTTCTTTGATGTAACTATAAGGATAATCCAAGAAATTAGTTATGAATAATGAGACAAATCTATAGGATGTTCATTCTCATCATCATCCAAAGAATGTGGTGCCAAATTATGACATCATTGCAGCATCAATCAGCTAAAATCATGCAGAGTAAAGTTTTGCACTTGCAAAGACAAACTTATGTATTGTTTACTAGAAAGGCAAATTTCACCAAAAAATGAATAATTTGTAACACTTGCAATGGAAGGGGAAATTATTACAACACAAAAATGCTGAATATTATAGATCAACTTAATTAAATTTGAAAATTATGTTTCTTAATGAATATGGAGATGAAAGAATGACATTGAAATAGAAGGAACATATACCACAGAGAAAAGACTTTTGAAAAAAAATAGTTGTCTTACAGTTGTACTGCCAGCCAGCCTTTGACTTCACACATCACTCACGAGATATCCCGAACTTTTACCTGAGACCAAAACCAGGGCAGGTCTAGGCTTCTCAGATCCTCTTTTTCTTGCCTTTGATTTCTTATTTAATATGTACATCCAGTAAGTAAGCTGTACTTACCTGCACATTTGGTTTTCTGTTGTCACTGGTCTGTAAATTGGATTAAATGTTGGTAGGATTCTGAGGTTGGTGTGGCAGTGTGGATGGAGAACAATTTACTAAGAGAAAGAGAGATGCTTGAAACTGAATAGGGTCCCTCTGAAACTGTGGCATTCCCAGCACATGCATACTAATAATATAGATTTTCTACCTAACAGGAGGATTGATTGTGTACTTAACATATACTAAATTAGATAGTGCTGCAATTCATTTATATGGAAATTATGATATTACAGTACTATGTAGCAAGATCTATCTATCTTAGACTCAAAGGGTATATTTTGGAGATCTTTGTATCTTTCCATTCATTTACTTACAGCATAGTAAATAAAAGGCACAAAAAATAGAGTAGGCATTGCTCTTTATATATAATATAAAAGTTAGATCACCTTTCAAGCACTATCACAACTTGCACATCTCCTTGTATGCATCTGAAGATTTAGCTTACCAGGCTAGCATTGCACTGTTTCAGTTGGGTTGTTTTGCTAAAGATAGCTGTTATAGAGATCTCTAAGATTATCGCAATTTAATACTACTGAGATATATTGTTCATTGTTAACCATTATTTATAAGTATTTGCTTAAATTTAAAGTCATTGAGTATTGCTGTTTTTAAATATGTAAACAATATTATGCAGTTAATACAAGAATCACAGATAGAGATTTAGAAAACACAAGCAAAACATGATTATGTGATATAGTAGAATCATTTGTAAATTTATATAATTTGTACAGATGCTCGTGTATGCATAGAAAATGGGAAATCAAAAGCTATTTATTATTTATTATATTGTGTTATTATTTTTCTGGATTTTGGTGATATGATTGCTCGCAGCACCACTGCTTTCTAACGATCTGTCTCATGCCTCGTTATCATAATCACTGTGCACCAACTCTGCTTTATCTTCACATTTTCATTGAAAGGAAAAAAAAAATCTTATTCTTCATCTTTATTCATCTTTAAACAGTTGACCCAAGGTGTGCTTAGCAAGTCCATAGGTTTCATTTTTTCAACGCGCTTTAAGGTGTGGAACATGAGTGAATGTTTGGTTTGAACGTGTGACCTGTCTGTCTGGTCCCAGTTGTCGAGGTAGGTTTGTAACACGTAGCTATCCCAATCACTGGTAGAGTTGGAGTGACATGGAACGCCCACAGATCAAATACCCAGCTGGGAATGGGGAAGTTGCTTGTCTTCATGAAGTAGGTGGTAGATTCCTGCTTTGGCTGGATCTTGCGATCATTGGTGACCGTGGTGCTTTAGAGAATCGTGATATATAGTTGTAATCCATCATAGTTTTCTTCCTCTTCAACTCTATTGTTGATTTATATGGTTACAAAAAAGTAACAGCCATTTCGTATGTACTCTAGTCGTTATTTGCAATATATATTTTGCCCAGGTTGTGTGCGGACGGATCGTTGAATGAGTATTTATTTATTAAGAGTGAAGCGTTTTACAGATTTTCAAGCCTGAGCGATGTTGTAAAGGCAATTATATATAAATAAATATAATATGTTAACATGAGTCTTGTTTCCTCCAACAGCATTTTTATATCTTCAAAAGAATGCGTGTAGTGAAAAATCCCGAGCCTAGGTAATTTTTAGTAATTCTTTGCGATGGATGTCAATTAACGGTGAGAATTCACAAGCCTTGGAAATTAACTTTTATTCAGAATAGTTCAAACTCAATACTAATATATATATATATATATATATATATATATATATATATATATATATATATATATATATATACATATATATCAACATTATTCAACTATAGTGATGATCCTCCATGATAGTTATTTATGGCAGTTGAAATGTTTCGGAACGCATCATCATATTCTAAAGGGTGAGAAGTGTCCGCAATATTCTCTTGTCTTGCAGCATTATCGAGTATTTGCAAATCTGAGTACTGAGAGGTCAATGTCACCAATCAACAGGTGTTATTTGCTGTAAACCGCACCCCCCACCTTCCCCCTTGCACCATTCCCCACCCCGCGGTGTATCTCCGCATCCTCCAACCCCAACCCCCCCACCCTCTGCCACAAACCGTCATTGATTAGAGGTCGTCCAAGTGTCGATACACACATAAATTCAAGTCCCGAAATTCACTATCAAAATTACGTGTAAATGTACAAATTACTGATTATCTATAGGGAATAGTCTGGCTTGAAACGCTTAAAACAAATCCGTTAACTAGGATTTAGATGCTCATCTATTCAACAGTGGAATACAATGGACGACCGCTGATCAATAACCTCTTTGCCATAGCTATAAGGCAGAATTACTTTCACTACTAACATCGAACGTATGCACTACTACTGAAGAGACTGGTGGGGTTTGCGTCCAGATTATAGCCCTTATATCCGGCACGTATACGTACTGCCTTCAAAGAACAAAGGTAGTCATTGGAGGGGAAAAAAAATAAGTACAGATTTAAGTGCATTCGCATGATTATTTTTCTTAGGAACATGACTGTGGAGTGTCTGACCAACAGGTGACACTTACTGCTCAGTATCAGTGAGTTAAGACAGGGACGAAGGCTGAAGCACAAGGAAATCATCTTTATACATGGCGTCATAGGAGTGGGAATGGAGAGACTGCTCCAATGGTCCAGTTTATTTCGGGGGCTGACATCAACACACTGAAAGTACACTTCGATGAGGTGGCTCAGTCGTCACCAGGGACTTGTATAATGCATATATGAGGAACAAACAGATATGGAATGTTTGTTTTCCTTAGAAAAATAAGTCCTTAATTCTTTGTCAGAGGGAATTCCCTTTGTCTTTCACTGAGGATATATAACAATATGGCTGACTAGATTGATACCTTGGGCATCTTTGGTTACTGCACCAAGTCCAGAAAGTACATCCTTCGTATTTTTCTTTAATTTCAAAATATTTAACTCTATCCGGGTGGGAAAGCCTTGCTCCGCCATTTTGATTCGTGTGGCCGGGGCCCGAGAGGCGACGGCGGCCCAAGGTCCACGCCGCCCGCCCAGCAGCTACACGTGGCACCGCCGCACCCGCCCACACAGAGAACGGGAAGATATTCATCAAATAAAACTTTTCAAATGCCTCCATATGACTAATTAGCATAACTAGTAAACATTACCTACTTATGTGAAAATACTGAGAACATATCCCCATACACTTGTCCGTGTAGGATGTAAAGGAGGAGTCCATAAGGGATTTGTTTTTATGCAGTAGGGTTTCTCTCCTCACGTATTTTACTATTACGTAGTACATGTATTAATATTTTCTCACTATACTTGAGGCTCTATCTGACATTATTTAAAATGTTTTTATGATTATAAGCATATGAAACAGTCAGACAAATAAAATTACCTGTAAACGGATTCGTAGTGTTTACCTGGTGCGAGAGAGAAGCACCACTTCACACGGGAACATGGCTCAGATCAGCCGGGAAACTCTAGAGAGGAAAATCTCTGGTAAGGATTGTGTGTTGTGTAGCAGGATTTGCAAGGCGGCGAGAGGTAAGTACAGGGATGAGTGTGCCATCTTGTAGAGGCGTGAATTAGAAGGCGTGTTATGTTAAGGCTGAGGTAGAGTGAAGATGGTAAGGCCAAAGTGTGGGGAAGAGGCCAGTCATGCATTGCGGTGGTGCCGATGTTGCCGGAGGTGGAGGCGGCGTGGCGACGTTGCCAGGTGGCGGCGGCGGCGGCGGTGGTGGACCCCAAGCGGCGGCGCGGCGTCACTCCCCGCAGCCCAGCCTGCCCCTCGCCACTCACAGGTCAGGACCCGTGGATTGTACTTATTTTTCCGTAAGTTCCTCACAGTGTTTAACGTATTTAATTCGATATATCTCTCCGTCTAGCCTGCTCCTGTGTTTTGCCCAAGGTTTGGTGTCATTTCTCACTTTACTTGCAGCGATAAAGTGAAGTGAAGACGCGTGAACCTTTATTTGTCAGTTGGTCCTTGCAGCGTCCTACTGAGAGCCGAGACCGGCATTACGAGAGCCGCTTCAGCCTTGGGGGTCCAGATCATACAGGTTTTTGAGCTATTTCGCAGTGTTTCTGTGGTGATTCTGTGTCCTACGGCACAAATCTATGCCTGGTAGGTGACGATCCTGGTGAAATTTGCTATTGGTCCGGGGAGAAGTTCTCTAGAAAATGTCTGAAAATGGAAGGCGAGAGATGGCGGGCTGGCGTCGTCCTCTGTCCGTCCTAGCACAAGGGAAATATTTTTGTAGACAACTTTGATATTTTACTTGATTTTCATTGAACAACATCGTAGAGAGCTGGTTAGTAACTATTGGAATGGATTTTTAGGTAGAAACCTGCAAAATGCGTAGTGGAAATGTATGAAATGGAGGAGTGAAGCGTTGGTGCGTGGGTTGCGACCTTTTGGCGCTAACTTGGTTGATGGCTGGCAGTGACGAACTTCTTTGAGGGCGTGTGAAATATTCTGAAACAGATATATCTGCCGATTTTGTTCACATTATCATCTAGTTTTGATTTACGTGTTTTGTCTTCTATATTGGAAATGTAAGCTTATGATGATAAAATTCTGATGAAATATGGTAACCGAGACCCAGAAAATGCTTGATGGCAGCTTGAGCGAAGCGTAGCTTTGCCAGCGCGGGCACCAACGGTTTTGCTTCAAGCATTGTACTTTTTGCGGGAAAAGCCCTCATGGTTCGCTACTTTGGAAGGCTTTGATCATACTCGTTCTTTCTTTTTCTTAGCATATTTGTAGTTTACATGTTAGTTATAATCGAAATAAAGTAATCTGGAGTCCTTCATGAGGGGGACGCGCAGTCATGTATGTGCGGTGTGCAGCCCTTTGTATTAGTCCATTTTGTCTGCTACCTTTGTTTTGGAATCAAGTTGTTAATATGTGGGTAATTACCATTTAGGGCCGGGTTTTAAGTGTATTGATTATATCAGAAGTAATTGAACATTGCGTGAAAGGTGAAGGTTTGCCTCCCATACAACATATGCCCCTCAAAGCTTGTGGAATGCAGCCAAGTACATTATTGATTGATTTTTCCTTGTTCCAGCAATCCTCAAAGGGGCAGACCTAGATACTATCTCAGCAAAGAAAGTGAGGAAGCAGTTGGAAGAACAACTAGGTGTTGATCTCTCGAATCGCAAGGAAGAAATAGACAAGATAATCATGGCTGACATCGACCAAGTCAACTCCCATTCAGATGAGGAACAGTCTGAGGAGGAGGTGCCCAAGGGCAAGGACGACTCAGAGTCTGAGCCAGAGTCCGAGGTGAGAAGGTTGAAGACTCTCTCTCTCTCTCTCTCTCTCTCTCTCTCTCTCTCTCTCTCTCTCTCTCTCTCGCTGATTTTATTGTGGAGTTCACACCCTGTTGTGAATTGGTAAATCTGTAGAATTTATTGTGTACAATGATGGTAATATTCTTATTTTAGTTATTAATGTCATTATTGTTTTAGTTACTTTTTGCCTACTTTTTGATAACTTAAATTGTCTATTTAGTAATGTAGTTATATTACAATGATTAGTTGCCTTTATTTTGTGAACAAATTTTTATTTGGTATTCAATTTAAAAAAAAGTTAGGTATTTAGGTTTGTTCTTTGGTATCATGGGTATTGTAGACAATAATAAAGCAACTGATCTTTAGTTTTGGGTTTATACCTGTTGCCCAGAATTGTTGGCATTGGGCAATATTCAGGACTCGTGTTACTCTTAAGCATGTCACTTGTGACTTAAAAGCAGAGCTGTTAAGTATGCAAAATAATTTTAAAAGTGATAATATCTCTGCCTATTAAAAATTACTTTGTAATAAGGTGTGTAGATCTATTGGTAATCCAGATGTTATAAACGTACTGATTAACCAGCCTTCTTTCATGGTAAAATTAGGAGTTTAGTAATTTAATGATTTTGATCTTTTGGCTGTGTTCCAGACTAGTGATCACTGTCGGCAAAAGCTGTGCCGTCTTAGTTTGATTTTTATTTTATTTGTGCACTCCTGTTTGCATTACTGCCAATGTCAAGTGTTTGGCAAGAATTATGGAACAACTATTCTTAGCATGTAAATTGGAAATGACTGAACATTGGATTGACATGTAGGCAGACATAGACAGCAGCTGCCCGCTGGTGGTAACATAACATTGCTCTTGGCACCTCAAACAAATCACTTAACTTTAAGTTTTTTTTTTTTTTTTTTTTTTTTTTTTTTTTTTCAATTTAAAGTAGTTTGATAATTTTAAATACCATCTGTTAAAAAAAAAAAGGGGGGGGTAAATAATCATAATAGATGAATAATGCTTCAAAATTTAATTCTTGGTGCAGCAATTGTTATGTGAGTTTGGGACAGTTTACTTAGGTTTACTCATGATGTTTGTAGAATGTGTAAGCCCTCATTGCCCACAGGGAAAGGGAGGAGACGATGATGACTATGAACCTGGTGGCAAGAAGGCAGCCAGGAAACCCAAGGCTAGTCCTAAGAAGCGCAAGACTGATGATGATGACGATTCTGATGAAGAATGGGGCAAGAGGAAGAAAGTAGCCGTGGTCTGTATATCATCTCTAGATAGACTAATAGGGAATATGATATTGCAACAATTGCTTCAGGTTGACCTCTTTATTCTGAAAGTCCATGTTAGAGGCAGCAGGTTTTCTCAAGGCATTAATTAATCATGTTTGGGGACTAAAGGTGTGGCATTGTTTGTGGTGGAAGTAAAGGGCTTTTCTTCATCTTGTGCTGACCTGTTGTATATTATGGCTGCCTTATTCTCTTAAGATTTTAATATTAAATATCTTTCAAGTTGATTGAAGATGTGAAAGACTAAGATTTTTATTGTAATTGTTCAAAGGATATATATTGCATCATCATGAATCACAACAAATTTTGTTGTTAGGGTGTGTTGTAATCCAGTGCCTTTTATAGGCCAAGAAGGGTGCTGCTACAGGCGGAGGCCGAGGCAAAAAGTCTGCATTCACAAAGTCTTTCAAGCTGTCTCCTGAATTGGCTGATGTTGTTGGATCAGATGTGATGCCTCGCCACGAAGTGGTGAAAAAATTGTGGGCCGTCATCAAGGAGCGGGAACTCCAGGATCCCTCTAATAAGCAATATGCAATCTGTGATGACCAGCTGTTGAAGGTTATCGGTATGTTTGTGGCCATTTTTGGTTTGATGTCTGTCTAATGATTATAGACTTGTATTAGAAATTGGCATTCTAACTTTGCAATTATTTTTGTTGAAGCTTAACACTGATGACCATTTGTATTTATATCTTAATTTGTTGTAATGTCTTTAGTGTATTTTGCCTCATAACAAATCATGTCTTCAAACTTAGACTTTCACTAAATATAAATGACTGATTAGATTAGCACCATGTTTTATCATTGGCGATTTGCTTCTTTTTCAGGTGTTAAACGCTTCCGCACATTTGGTATGATGAAACATCTCAAGGATCATTTCCTGGAAGCAGCATAAGACAATAACTAGGGGTCCTGTCAGGCAGTGTTTGCTGCTGGCCACACCGTGGCAGTCGACCTATTAATTCTCTACTCTCAGCCAGCCTCACAACCAACTCTGCTTAGGTAAAGAAGTCCCCTTTGTAATACTTTTGAATGCGGCATTTCATGAATTACCAGTGAAGTATTTTTAGATTTGATTAATCAATTGTGTATGTACAGTATGTAAAATGTCCCAGCTTACATTGTACATTGAAGTCCCCCTGAAGTTTATATGAATTATTGTGGGACTAATTTGCTTGTAATGTTTGGACAATTATTTGATGCTGCATCATATTGTCTTTATAGAATATATTGGTAGATGAAATCTCACTTAGGGGAGTAGCCGTGAGGGACGTCAGTTATTAGTCTTTCTAAGCATTGTTTGGTGTGTGCCTTTTTTGTATCTTGAATGTGCTTCTATTCTTTTGTGTTCATCTTACAAATCGGATAATGAGATTTTGTCTTCTCATAGCAGAGATTATTCCCCTCCTATTCCCTCTTCTGTCTGTCTTGAGATGCTCATGAAAATGGAAAGTTAACCACTCATTAGCTATTCACTCCTCATGTAAAACATTGTCATTAATCATTACATTTCTTCTGTTTCGGAAAGTAGCATTGTAATATAAAATGTTATTACAATTTATTTTTCTGTGGCTTGGAAGTAGAGATTTGCTCTTATAACTGGTACAATTATTTATCAGATTACTGCATTCCACTTGTTCAGAATGCTTCAATGAGTTTAGGACGTGAAACTTTCAGTTATTAATTTTTTTCTCGTTATTTTTAGTTTGTGATATACAAAGCCACAGATAGTTGACAAGTTAACTATGTCACAAGGTACATCTTTTAATAAAATATTTTGTAAAAAATATATTGTAATTATTCCATTGTCATTGCAGTTTGCACTTGAAAGATGTGATGAATGTAACACAGAACTTCGGTAAATTATTAAGCACTGAAAGGGTGGTCAACAGGAAATTTCTATGTGCTTGAGTGTATTGACATGAGTATTGATGTGTAGTAGAAGGGTCATTGTGTATCAACATAAATCCAGAAGGTGGAAAAAAAAAATACTTGTATGACATTTTTTTGGATGTTACACAACATGCTCAGAGTTGTCTTCATAGCATAAGAATGTTATCCATATAAACTCGTGCTTTAATACCTTTCCTGAATTTTTTACTTTATATTTGACATCCTGGAGTCCAAAAGAGCATTTTAAGCCCCCTTTGAATAGTCATTGCCATGGAAATAGGAAAATGAATGAAATATCTAGTGTGATATTCACCCTGAAAGTAAGTGTCGGGTAACACCATGAACACTGGATGATGTCTTAGTTTGTATGAACTTAGGCAGAAATAATAACCAGAGAAAGCACAAGATAGTTTTATGTTTTATATGAATGAGTATTAAAGATTACAGTACTAGTGACTTCCAATTGATTACTGACAGACATGGTTTTGTGTATTTGCTGGTAATGAACTTACCTAGCTGGTATGTACTTGTAGCTTGAATAATTAGATGGTGAGGAAGGAAACCTTATGCTGTCCCCATGCAATTAGAACAAGAAAAACGATTATTCGAGTTTTGCTTTAAAAATTCTCTGACTTCATTGGTGTTGACGGCAGTGTCCATACTGTGTGGAAGTTCATACACAGGTATTTGTAGCATGCGTCCACCGTGTCATAGTGGTTGACCTTTTTACAGTCAGTCTTTGAGAGGAGTTTACAGTGCGCCTTGTTGATATAAAGCTTGACAAGGAGAGTGGAGTGCTCCATGTCCATAATGTAGCCCTTGATCTTAGGGTATGGATTGCCAAGCAATACTCCCATGGGGAAGTGCACAAGCATAGTCTGTAAGGACAAAGAGTGATAGATGTTAAGATTACCTTAGAGCAGAGAAGTGTTTTAATGTTGAGTGTTTCATCATTGACGTGTTATTCGTCATTAAGTATATTCTTAATTTGGGTGGGTGGGCGGAGCAGAATCATCGTATGGAGAAAAATCCGAGAGCTCATTTTCTACTCTTAAAATCCCACCTCGGTACGTAAGGAAGGTAATAGTTTAGTGAAAGGCTACCCAAAGGTAAAAAGGTATTTCTTTACCTTGTGGCTACCATATTTGAGAAGATTGAATTACCTCGTAATTATACTATAGGTTAATCACATCTAGTTTTAAGCTCTGATCTAGACTTCATGAGAAGTATCTAATTGATAAGCATGTAGTAGTATTGATAATGAGGTCAGTTTGATACATTTGTATCCATAAATATCACATCACTTAGGGATGAATGTTAGCATGAAAGAAAAAAAAAACGAAAAATGTTAGCATGGAAGACATGCCTAAAGATCAAGACCACAAACCTTAGGGAAAGAAAAGTGAAACCATTGAAAAAAAAAAAGACTAAATTCATCTCATTGAGCTGAGATCTCTAGGTAATACTTATCCAGTGATTTTAATGACAAATAACAATCTGCCTTGGAAGCATCAACTTGACTTGTAGTCTACTTAGAAAAGTCATACAACTTGCACAAACTAATATTTTTGTAGTTTATCTTTGAAATGCATAGTGCTATGAAAGATGATTACCTTTACGAAACTTGCAGTACAAAATGTCCCATATAAAAACTCTTATAAATGTAATTAATTTTAGTTTATCAAATTATTTGGACTCGTATGATATGCAAACTAGGATGATCTTATTCTAGTAAGAGCCATTCATTTGATGGTGATAATCGAAAGCTAGCAGGGGGATGATCCAGTCCAGACTCCAGAGGCCACACTTGCCCCTTGCTTCACCAATATCAGATGTAGGTAAGGCCTTCATTGATTACGAGGGAGGAGAGTTAGGTTTAGATGGGCGAATTTTGTATTCGGGTGCTGACTCGGACTGACCACATCATTACACCAACAATAAGTTCATTGCTCCAAACAGGTCGTCGATCACAAAATTCATACCACATGATGATACAACTATCTCAATATCATATTATGTTTCATAACTTTTGTTGGAAGTTATTGCTAACTTACGAAAACTGTGTCACATATTTCTGAATAACTGTTCAGCCGAATCTGTGAGGTTGGTATGTCATGTGACCATAAATAATTAAGAGATGTTAAACGATATGCACAGCGCATGTGCAACCACCCCATTGCAACTATTGAATGAAATAAAGGATAAAGTTGAAATTTGGCAATTAATGTAACAAACCGAGCCATACCTTGACATTGAACTTTTTGCTTCTGATGACATCGACGACTCGCATGCTATCCTTTTCGTTACCGGTGGCCACAGTGAGGAGGTCGATGGTGGTAATGCGGGCGGCTAGGAGCAACGTGGACAGCGGCACACATGGCACCGTGATCGTGCTTCCCCGCTCCTCGTCCTTCATCCAACGGTAACAAATAGAAATAGATATTGAGACGTGCCAATTTGAACTTTAAGATCACATTCGCACCACCCCTGATGTCGATATTATGACAAGGAAGGTTTCTGAAGAAGGAAGGCATCTCACCCCTGTCAAGATTTCATCGTTCAATTTGCTCCGCGCCCTCATCAGCTGCTGGAAGTGCTCCGGCAGATCCTTCTCCAAGTACCGCAGCCAAAACCTCCGCTGCCGGAAACAAGCACTATTATTATCATTGTTGTTATTACTGATGTGTCTTCACTTGTTTTCTACATTTACAAGTATTTCAATTCAACTTTTCACTAAACATTGGTCAATAATTTGCCGTGGTACAGTGGAACCATGCGTGCTTTGGGATCCTAGAGGTCTCCAAGCGCACGGGTTCGAATCCTGTCCACGGTCTGAGTGTAGGTTGGGCTTCCTCACTCGGGGCAACGGTTTCCTAGCGGGTGGGCTTGAAGATAGGAGGTACCCTAAAAAGTATCCCCTTTAGCCCATAAATTCCCGTGAAAAGCCCACATGGTATAAAAAAAAAAAAAAAAAATACGTTACGCAATTGCCAATGTGATGATATACGTAGATCAGCATCCCGGAGAGCACGTGTGGTTCAAAAAGGGATTACTAGTATTGGTGATATAATAGCAATGTTTGAGTCATAGCAGTAACTACATACGGAGCTGGGCTGGCTGCGGTGGATACAGAGCGGGGAGGTCCAGGCGTTGCGGCGGTTCTGCTGCAGGATGGCATAGGATCGCGGGTCTGGCTCCACCAACAGCCCGGTCCAGCTCAGGTTCCTCTCCAGCATTAGCGTCTGGCTCATGAACTCCCCGTCGGCCGCCCCGACCTCCACGAACACCCCGGGGCTCTGCAAGGCTGCAGGTTGAGGGGAAGCGCCAGACGCGGCCAGGCGTCTTGGGTAATGTTATCAGTGATTACAAGACAGTGAACTTGTGGAATGCGATATGTCTTGTTTATTAATATTCTGTCCACCTCTTTAATGTGAAAGTTAATCCTTAAATATTATATTGAACCTTCCTTCAGACCCACCTCTCCCTCCCATATCTGCAGCAACTTCTGTTGCATCAAGTTCCAGTCCACCAGCCTCGCCCATACCGGCTCGTTGATGTCGAAGGCACCGGTCACTGGGCGGCGGGGCGGAGGGACGAGGTATTTTTGTCGGATCACTTCTAAGATGTCTGTGTCGTACGGAAGTGGCGGCCCACTCATGTAACTTTCCAGACACTCTGCTCAAAATCCATAACACATTAATTTGCCATCCATCATTGATATATGAATCATGTTATGTGTTTATATGACAATATCACTGAAAGTGAAAGAGCATGAGTCCTTCCATCTGATATGCATGAGGAGTATTGCCTTCGTATCATGTGGAGGTATTTACTCGGTGCGTTTAGCACGCACTAGTATATAACACTACTACATGCAACAATAACTGACCTTGTCCACAAGCATGTGACGCCCAGGGAAGAAGGCTCAGGCCATAGTTGTTGATGTAGCTGACGAGGATGATTCCTGAAAGCACTAGCAGCAATACGTTCAGCACCACGTTGCTCTGGTACAGCACCTGTCGTACAAGAAAGAAAAGAAAGAAAGAAAAAAAAACACCACTGGAGTTAACATCCGTCCCCATTGTCCTATGTTACTGAGGTTCAATGACACTCACTTTTATGTCAATGATTCTCCGACATGAAACAAAGCTACACATGCAATATCCCACCATTGTTAAGAGAGCGAATACTCAGGGGTCTGCTCTTCAGCCTCGCCCTCCTGGGGTTCTGGTACACGTTTCTATCTATTTACGTATGAGGAAGACCGAGGAAAATTGGTTGAATGATGACGACTAAGGAAGATACTCTACATTTCCTACATTTCCTTGGATACGAGGTGACGAGCGAGTGGTTTGCGTATGCGTGGCGGAATAGAGCAAGTGTATAATAGTAACATAAGAAAGCTAGTTTACAATCCTTAGCTGACTCGCATATCTGACTGTGTAAGGATACAAGGACGTCACTGATGTAGGGGGTGGCCGTTTCACGACACACAAGTATTATACACAGCGTGGACAGAGGAGGAAGTAAAGTCTGTATTCTTGAAATTTTTTCCTCGTGTGTTTTTCTCGTGCACTCTTTCCTCCTTGCGTCGTGTCGCACAGCTGTAGTGCCTGGAGACTCTTGGCCGATCTGTGTATGTTTATTTAACGAATTTTGCCATAGATTACGCAGTGGATAGGAGACAATAGCTGCTTCCTGGTACTCGTATAATCAGCTTGGCGAGACAAGTGCTACACACAACAGTGGAGGTGATGGTGATGTTAAACTATTTACTCCTCACAATGACTAGAACTCTCTCAAGAGAGAGGTTTAAAAACACTTATGTATCTTACAATTTTGGATGATCCTTTGATCTTTTTTGGGGACTGACACCTCAATGGAGTTTTTTTTACTCTCTCTCTCTTTTTGTTGTCGTTGCTATACACACAAAGAACGACAGCAACAACATCAACAACAATCGAACATATTTCTCACAACTTGACTCATATGTTACATACACTCCATAATAAATTATAATAAATAGATAAATGAATATTGGATTCTTCCGCATACCCACGCAGATGACACGAAAAGACACCGAGCACTGAGTGAAGAACAAGTGTGAGGGGACGTTGCGCTAGTGGCAAGTGAAATGAAGGGCCTCGCTGGGCTGAGTGTCGCGAGTCTGGTGGTGGTGTCTGTCTATCTCATCCGCCTCACCTGGTGGACCACCGCCTCCTGTGACTCAGGTGAGGTTGTCTGCTGTTGTCTCTCCGTCTCCCTCTAGTGGTTCCTCATTTACACATTCACATCCACAAGGTGTGTCATCTCACGCTCCTCCATTCACGCCTCAAGGAATCTCACTTATTGAATTTCCTCGCATTTTTATTCTTGTTATTTTTTTCGCGATATGTTTTTTGCTTTGATTGTTATTGTGTGCATTCATGCTCAAACACACACACACACACACACACACACACACACACACACACACACACACACACACACACACACACACACACACACACACACACACACACACACACACACACACACACACACACGCGAGGCAAATGGGCAAACCTCTTGATGTGTGGCCCTGTTCACCTAGCAGTAAATAAGTACGGGATGTAACTCGAGGGGTTGTGGCCTCGCTTTCCCGGTGTGTGGAGTGTGTTGTGGTCTCAGTCCTACCCGAAGATCGGTCTTCTATGAGCTCTGAGCTCGCTCCGTAATGGGGAAGACTGGCTGGGTGACCAGCAGATGACCGAGGTGAATTACACACACACACACACACACACACACACACACACACACACACACACACACACACACACACACACACAATGGTGCTTTTGGTATGTAATGCATTAGTTTAGCCTGTAGCCATTTCTCTTCGTCACGTGGAAAGTGCTTTCCTTCTCTGTAACATCATCGCCAACACTGCCTCCTTCCCTCAGAGTGTCTGGAAACCTACTTCAGTGGGCAGGAAATCATCACCAATTCCGCCCTTCTGCCACTTCTTCGGGACAAGTATCTGCACCCTCCTCCGAGCCAGCCTAACATCTCGCGCCTCAACACAAGGCGGTTCCCCTGGAGAGAACTGCTAGATTGGGACAAGCTTCAGATCACCCTCGCGGAACTGTGGAAGGATAAGGTAAGGGAGCGCGGCAGGGGTTTATAATTGAGTGGGTTCATCTCTTTGTCTCACCCAGTTGAATGAGGTACTTCTTATGTATGGGTTTGGGTATGTATTCCTGTTATCATCAGGATAACACATGACTCCCTTGACTCCTGGTTGTGCTCACCTTGACACATCCTTCACCTCACTCTGGTGCCCTGCAGAGCCCCGGGGTGTTCGTGGAGGTCGGGGCAGCCGACGGGGAGTTCATGAGCCAAACGCTAATGCTGGAAAGGAACCTGAGCTGGACCGGGCTGCTGGTGGAGCCAGATCTGCGATCATATGCCATCCTGCAGCAGAGCCGCCGCAACGCCTGGACCTCCCCGCTCTGCATCGAGGCAAAGACGCCCAGATCCGTGAGTTTCGCTCGAGCTTCTACACCAGATCTCTTTCAAGTAACAGTGCTAAGTATAGACTCTCTCTCTCTCTCTCTCTCTCTCTCTCTCTCTCTCTCTCTGGTCCAGCCAAAATTAATGACCCAAATTGCATGACGCGAGCTTTGCATTTTTGTGCTGATACATGTACGGCGCGGGTGTTAGCTTATGTTTGTTTGTGGTTGGGGAGTTCCGTGGCAGTCGAGGGATGCATGGACCGCCTGTCCTTGGATTGTAAAAGATCGTGTGTCGCTGATAACTTTGCCTGCAGAACGGGACAGATGCTGACTTCATACAGTAACAGTGACGTACATAATATCTCTCTCTCTCTCTCTCTCTCTCTCTCTCTCTCTCTCTCTCTCTCTCTCTCTCTCTCTATATATATATATATATATATATATATATATATATATATATATATATATATATATATATATATATATATATATATATATATATATATATATATATATATATACCATTAGAGAACATTTTCTTTAAGATGCAGTGCAGGCATGTTTTCTTTGATGGCTGCAGGGACTACTGTGGACGCACCATCAGGTGGAAGACTTGTCGGTGGAGCTGCAGGGTCTAGTGCTGGCCAGGAGCAAGATGATGAAATTCACCGTACATGGAGTAAGTCACTCAGTGTGCAAACGAAAATGTAAAATATCATAAGCATATTTTGGATTCGTTATTTATAGTAGATTACATTATTACTTCAAATCAGTACTACAA
>NC_059304.1:17648485-17670985 GCF_017591435.1 Portunus trituberculatus
CGTGAGAGCCGTCAGGAGTACGACAGGCTGGAGCATGCCCGGCAACGCTCTCCAAGTCGAGGGCGATTTTGCAAACTGTTTCGTTCATATAAACAAAGATTTCGAGTCCGTAATCCGCAAAGGCGCGTAAAAATCAACTCGTAAAACTGAACGGAGGTGAGAGTCAAGTTTTGTTTACTCGAACATGAAGAACGGAGAGGAGGGAGCCGACGATCGCCTTGCACACCGTCATCCGCGCTGAACACTATCACTGGGAACAACCTAAGCTTCACAGCACTCGGGTGTTCCAAGTCTGTCCTGATGTGCGGCGGAGAGTTGGCGGTGTCGGCGAGCGGCAGACAGCAGCAGGCGCGGGTAGTGGGCAGGCCAAGGCAGTGACAAAGTGGATGCAGGAGTCCTCACGTCTCCCCGCACCAGCACCGCGTCCGCAGCCAACACCTGCCTGCCCAGCACTACCCGCTCTGCCCAGTTTCAAGTCTCTGCCGCCATTTTGGGCTGCCCACTGGTCCACACGAAGGATCCTGAAGACTTTTGCGCGGGAAACTAGCCAACTGTTGCTTGTAACTTGAGGTTGGCTATCTGTCCCGTCCCTTCTGGAACTTGTGAACCACCAGCTACGTGGGGATCATCGTCATCTTGTCCGCCACACGACTCAACACGTGTGTGCTGCCTCCGCTTTTCGTAAGTATTCTCTTTTGTTGGGCAGTGGTCAGGCCCCGTGCAGGTGTGTGTGTGTGTGTGTGTGTGTGTGTGTGTGTGTGTGTGTGTGTGAGACCGCCAGGCTGTGATTGCCTTTTCCATGGACCATGTTATTAGGTTTCTCCTGACGTTGTGAGGAGCTGCAGGGACTGACAAATCAGGCCACAGAAACGACCAAACACGTTCCCGCTCCTCTTATGGTGCATTCAGGAGCCGCAGGCCTCTTCATCATCCACCATGAGCACCATAGGGCGCTAGCAACCAGCAGGGTCCGTGACATACTGCCATTAACCATCACTGCAACAGAAGCCTGGATTTGGTCTCAACTTGAACCATTTCCGTCACAAACCCAATGTTTCGAACAAGGATGCGGGGGTGAGTAGGGCGGCTGACGGGACAATATGCGAGGAAAGAGTTACATTATGCTATGGTTGGTGCATGCCATGAGGTGCCATGAGGTGTCAGTAGGGTTGTTTTGTGCCACATGTTGTTGGCAGCCGTGGTGGCGGGCGTGTCGGCCCTTCCCAGCAGACGTATGGTGGCAGGGAGAGGGAGAAGGGGAGGCAGGGGACGGGGAGGCTCTGCTGGCCCCGCCCACCTTGCTGACGTCAATGTCCCTCCCTCTCTTTCTGTCTCTTCCTCTCCTAAACACTTTGGCCTTCCCCCATCCCCGACTCAACGCCCCCCCCCCTCTCTCTCTCTCTCTCTCTCTCTCTCTCTCTCTCTCTCTCGGGACGTATGGAAGAGCTGACCACCGTTACACACGCTAATCTCTTAATCTCCGTTGCTTACAGGTGTTACACAGATGCAGGTGAAGAGAAAGAGTGAGTGAAGGATGGCAGTGTGTCTCCAGGTGCTTGACTTACTCTCTCGCATGCACACCTTTACCTGTGTATTGCACGAGATCTGTTTGTTTGTCTTACCTCTCTGTCTGTCTATCTTTCTGTCTGGCTATGTATTTGTGCGTTTATCAGTTCGCGTATGTATGTCCATCTACCCATTTATTTATCTATTTATATTTTTGTCTTCCTATTTATCTGTTTACATCTGTCTGTGTGTTTATTTATCAATATTTCTATCTGTCTGTCTGTCTGTCTATCTTTGTCTATCCATCTGTCAATTTGTTCATCTATTTATTTATTTATCTGTTTATGTAACTATCTCTTTGCATATCTATCTATCTATCTATCTATCTATCTACCTGTATGTCTATCTATCTATCTATCTATCTATAACTATCTCTTTGCTAACCAGTCTATCTATATATCTATCTATCTATCTGTATGTATGTCTATCTATCTATCTATTGATCTATGTATCTATCTATCTATCTATCTATCTATATCTATCTATCTATCTATCTATAACTATCTATTTGCATACCAGTCTATCTGTATATCTATCTATCTGTTTTTATGTCTATCTAATTACATATCTGTCTATCTGTCGATAATTATCTATCTTTTTACATATCTATCTATCTATATCTGTCTATATGTATGTCTATCTGTTTATCTATCTATCTGTCTATTTGTCTTTCTATCTGTATATCTATCTATCTATCTATCTATCTATCTATCTATCTATCTGTATATGTATCTATCTATCTATCTATCTATCTATCTATCTATCTATCTGTATATGTATGTATCTATCTATCTATCTATCTATCTATATACATCTACCCATCCGTCAAACCATCTATCCATCTGTCTGTCTATCCATCCATTCATCTTGATCTATCCATCGGTCAGTCAGTCAATCTACCTATCTATCTATTTATCTATCTATCTATCTATCTATCTGTCTGTCTGTCTGTCTGTCTGTCTGTCTGTCTGTCTATATATCATTGTATGTATGTATGTATGCGTCACATACAATATCTGTTTATCTTTAAGTCGATCAGTTTATCTATCTAACCATCTATCTACCTATCTATTTATCTATCGACCCATATCTGTCTCTCTGTTTATCTCTCTCTCTCTGTTCATCTCTCTATCCATCTATGTGTCTCGTAATCTATCGGTTTCATTATCTATCTACCTATGTCTATTTGTCTGTTTCCCAGTGTATTTTGCAGGACAGAGTCAAGTGAAGCATGGATGAAGCCAATTGTGGTTTAACTTTTTTTTTTTCGCTGGCTTGGACGTAGATTTGTTTGTCAGCTTTGCGATGGTTACGTGTCCTCCCGGCGGTGTACTGAACATGTGAGCTCCTCTGAGGCCAGTTGTGGTGAATGACTCCCTCCGGATATGTAGAGCTGTACGGTCACGGTCAAAAGTCTCTAAACGCGTCACTCACTCTCTCCTCCGCTGCCTTGATGTTCTTCATTCTTGATTTGTCTCATCTAAAAACTAAAAGATTCAAAGGAGATCAGAGGACTTTAAGAACTGAAAGAAGAGGTTAAGTACTAATCACTCAAAGAAAGGTGTTAAATTCTCAAGGTCAGTAATCAGGACAGAAAAAAAAAAAAAAATAGCTCATGTTTGATAAAAATTATATTATAAAAAAATGGACTGATAGATAAATGGAATAGACTCAGTAATCAAATTGTTAATGCTGAGTCAATAGGGAGCTTGAAAAGAAGATTGGATACATTCTTCGGTGAGGCATATATGTGGATATACGTGTGTTTCGTGAAGGGACTGCCACTTATAGACCTGATGGCTTCTTGCAGCTTCCATTATTTTCAGACATATATCCTTATGCAACACTGCTTGACGTTTTGGGTATATCTTCCTGTTGAGTGGGCTGGATGGAAGCAGCCTTGATGGTGGTAATGGTGATGAAAGTGGTGGTGGCGCTGATGGTGGGTTACTGTCGCTTAGGTGACCGTAAAGCATCATCAATATAATGTTCTTAGCGGAAACACTCAGCTGTTGACTCTGCTACTCCCCAGGTGTGGCCAGACGCTGCTGCCTCCAAGCCCCGCCACCGCCACCTCGCTCACTGAGGACCGTTTTGTAAATAATGATAGTGAGACTTGCTACTATTACTTCTACTACTAATAATACCATATGCACCACCACCATCACCGCCTCCACTACCACTACTACGTCTTGAAACCTCCCTCTTAAATGATTTAAAGTCAAGTTATAGGAAGTTGGAAATACGGAAGCAGGTAGGGAGTTCCAGACTACTACTACTACTACTACTACTACTACTACTACTACTACTACTACTATCTATCTATCTATTTATCTATCTATAACTATCTATCTATAACTATCTATTTGCTAACCAGTCTATCTATATATCTATCAATCTATCTGTATGTATGTCTATCTATCTATCTATCAGGGGGGGGCGGTTGAGTAGGGGATGGGGGAAGGCTAAAGTATTTAGGAGAGGAAGAGACGGAAAGAGAAGGAGGGACATTGTACTACTATTACTACTACTACTACTACTACTACTACTACTACTACTACTACTACTATATCTATCATTTCTACAACATCAACAATAACAACTACAGCTACTACTACTACTACCACTACATTAATAGAGTGGGCTTGAGAATGAGGGAAAAAAGATAAGTGTGAGAACAACAGCAGAGGAAGAACGTCTATATGTAATTTGGCGCCTTCGAAAACAGTCACACCGAAATCTAGAAGTGTGTAATTCACTGTTTTGATCTGCTGCAGTCTCTGACGAGACAGCCAGACGTTACCCTACGGAACGAGCTCAGAGCTCATTATTTCCGATCTTGGGATAGGCCTGAGACCAGGCACACACCACACACCGGGACAACAAGGTCACAACTCCTCGATTTACATCCCGTACCTGCTCACTGCTAGGTGAACAGGGGCTACACGTGAAAGGAGACACACCCAAATATCTCCACCCGGCCGGGGAATCGAACCCCGGTCATCTGGCTTGTGAAGCCAGCGCTCTAACCACTGAGCTACCGGGCCGTGTGTGTGTGTGTGTGTGTGTGTGTGTGTGTGTGTGTGTGTGGGAGTGTGGGTGTGTGGGAGTGTGGGTGTGTGGGCGTGTAGCTTATTGCATCGTCACTCTCTATTCTATTAAGCGTGAAGGAATGGAATTAGGGTTCTGATGAGGTTCGTAATGGTGATGATGATGATGATGATGATGGTGGTGGTGGTGGTGGTGGTGATGGTGGTGGTAGTGGTGGTGGTAGTGATTATTATTATTATCATTATTATTATTATTATTATTATTATTGTCATTATTATTATTGTTGTTGTTGTTGTTGTTGTTGTTGTTGTTGTCACTAATACTACTACTACTACTACTACTACTACTACTACTACTACTACTACTACTACTACTACTACTACTACTACTACTACTACTACTACCATTACTACAACAACAACAACAACAACAACAACAACAACAACAACAACAACAACAACAACAACAACTACTACTACTACTACTACTACTACTACTACTACTACTACTACTACTACTACTACTACTACTACTACTACTATTATTATTATTATTGTTGTTGTTACCACCACCACTATTTTTACTACTACTACTAGTACTGTTGCATCTATATATTATTCATACATTACCAGTAGATGAAGCCTGCAGTTAGGAACACACACACACACACACACACACACACACACACACACACACACACACACACACACACACACACACACACACACACACACACACAATTACTTGGTTAAATTGGCTCATCATGTCTTTCCAGGAGTCGTGGGCGGATCCTCGGGTCTCCCTCCTCGTGAGTGTCACCACGCACGCCCACCACCACCACCACCACCACCACCACCGCTATCACCGCCACCACCACGCCCCTGCACGCCCTGGCCTCGCCCCGCCGCTCCCACCAGCAGGCCCATCTCGGCAGCTACCCTCGTTATCACCGCTACTGGTATTCCGCAGCACGTATTATATTTACAAGTCAACTGCCTCTAGACCAAGTTCTGACTACAAACTCCTCCTCGGTGCCGCCCTCCAGAGCACCACCCAGCAACCCACAGCCCACCCGCCATCTCGCATCCCTCACACACTCCTGTTGAAGTTCGCAGTGGGTTCCATAGCGTGCTAAGACCGCCTGAGTAGCGACGCAAAGGCTACAGTCCAGCTTATATGGTTCTTATTGCCGCGCCCCCGTCAGGACCTTACCAGCATCATAGTTGCCACCACCACAACCACCATCTCCGCTCTCCCGCCACCCTGCCTTGCCCTTCACGCCTCGTCTTGCGCCTCACGTAGCAGCTATAGATCCTCGCGACTTGTGTGTGTGTTGCAATGACGATTATTAACTGTTAAATTGATAAGAAAGCACGATTTGTATATGCTGGTGAAAGAGGAAGAACTTTATCCATTGCCGTAAATAAATATTCGTAAGTTGTATTATTGACTTCAGCAGCCTCGTGCATAAGTACCACCGCCACTCAGGCACAGCGGGGAGAGAGGCGCGAAATGATCCAGTGACATTTACCGCCACGATTAAAAACTTGTGAACGTTTATCGAGATTGACTACCGATCGATATCCGTGATCGCAGGGCAGTCCTCGTCTCGCCACCCACCAAGCGCAAGTGGATGTTAACTGATGAATTAGGCAGTAAATTCAGTGTTAATTCAACTTCCTCACCAACCCTTTACCTGTCAGCCCCTCATACCTGTGCCTAGTCACCTCCTCCCCTCCCAAGCCCAGCCAATACTCCTGCCTGCCGCCCACGCCTGTCTCTCCCCGCCCTCATTTCCCTGACATGAGTGGGCGGTAAGAGTCGTGTGCTGTTTATGACATCACGACAAACCTAAACTGACGGGAGCAAGATCTTATTTGCTGGGGGTTGATGCTTTCCTGACGCAACACCTCCCTCCAACCCAACCCCAACCTGCCCCGCCCCGCCCTGCCCTGCTCCGCCCCGCTCCGCCCCGCCCTGTCCAACACCCCAGAAACACCGGTGTGGAACCATTTTCTCCCCCACGTCACAAACGCACACTCACTCACACACACACACACACACACACACACACACACCATGACAATAGTATTTCTTTTTGCCTAATCTGAAACTAAATTTTCCTGTACAAGTCCTTACACATTTTCAAAGGTTCATTTATCTGTCTTATGGTTATTGAGTGACCACCAAATTGCTCATTGTGTTGCTGACTCCTCCCTTCATTCTTCAGACCATATTATCTGACTGACGTTCATACTTGATGCTCCATTCTTCAGTAACGTTAGACTGAAACCCACACCGCCAGTTTAGTTCTGATCTGGTGGTTTCGAGATATAATTTTTCCTTTAATACTCGCCGCTGTCAGACTCACGGCCATCTAAACTGTGTCATTGCCCACTACTGACCTCCACCTCCCACAATCCCCCTTGACCCCTGCCCATACACAGCCCACACAACCCACGGCAATCTCACCGCCACAGTCCTGACCTACGCTGTGCCAGAGTGGGAACATCACTTTCACTCAGCATGCTGTAGTAATTTCCTATTCCTGTAACACTCGAGGCTGCGATACAAGATAGTCGAACTCACCGGGCAGTTCGCGAGGTGCACTTGCAGGTGGTGGGTGGCGTGGTGAGTGAGAGGCGTCATTGTCGCCGCCAGCAAGCAGTGTTCGGGCCGTAAGTCGCCGGGTGCCCCTGGCCGTGTTCTGGGCTGCTGCAGGAACCGTGTGTCACTCGATGCGCCAAACCAAACACGTCCCGCGCATGCCAGGAGTCGTCTGCGCATGTTGAAGGGTGCGCCTATTCCGCCTCCCGACCTGCAACGCACTCACCATACTCACGGGATCGCAGGGCCAGAATCAGCGGCAGCATCGCCTCAGCAGTGGTCAGGCGGCCGGCGGCTGCAGCACTATCCACCCCGGGGCCTCCATACCACTGACGGCAGCAGCAGCAGCAACATCAGGAGCAGGAGCAAGGGTGCGGGGCAGCAGCGTGCAGAACACTCCCTTCGTGACGCCATGAAGACACAAGTGGTACAAAAAGGTGCCCACGCGTTTCGTCTTCCTTTCCAATCCCGCGACCTATGACTGTCCTCACCTGGATGTCAGCACACCTCAGCTGACACTCCTTCTGGACGGCTGACTGTGCCAAACTGAACTTCACGTACTATAACAAGACGACAAATACGAAGCTGAAGAAACTGAAACCGAGGCGTGAAAGTTGCTTCAGAGTGTTCTTCCAGGCGGCGTGAGTCCAGGGGTCCAGGGCAGCGTGACAGACAGCCTTGGCGCCACGGACAGGATCAAACCCCACAGACGTTGACAGTTAACTCCTCCGATTGAAAGCAGTATTACTAGTATCCAAGTGCCAAAACGAGAGAAACTGTTGATCGAATTTAAAGTCTTCTGTATCAGTTAGTCGTGGTGTGTGTGATGAGGATAGAAGTGCTACGAGGGAATAAGGGTACTCAGACTAGTAGTATTAGTTCACCAGTAGTATAGCACCGGTGTTGTCGGACGAGGCACTGACGTTGAACGCTGCACTGTTACTGTTAACCTCTGATAAGCTACGTTAGTGGCGTCAACCGGTAACGAAACAAACCACTGCTCACCCGAATCAAGAGGCGCATCACCTTATCAGTATTGCCATCGTCTTCCTGAGTCTCGCCGCGGCACACCAGCACAGCAAGACCAGCCACGCGCCATGCACAGACCACTCCACGCTAGGGGATCAAACTTGTCTTCCACCTAACATTCACAAGGCGCTTCTAATACCCTTGACGTAGCCTCTTGCACTCCCGCCCCCTCCAGCCGGGCAGAGGAGACACACGAGGACTGCACATAAGAGTCTGGTCAAACGTGAGACCTTTATAAGGGGTCTTAGCTGCCTCGCGACTGCCGTGAAGAGGTGATAGAGGCTAAATGAAGTCTGCATGTCACGTGGTGTGTGAAAATAGAGGTTTTAACTATTGAAAAAAAAAAACTTTGATTATATTGTGAAGGAAGAAAAGTACCTAACTGTTTGTCACGTAAAACAAGCGCATTATTAGTTTTGCAAGAATGACTGAATTTTTCTGAGGCAAAACGTTATTGGAAAGAAAAGAAAAACAATAAACTGTCAGAAAAGGTCAGCAGACGGGAACAAGTGAAGATCATAAAACAAAACAAAAAAGGAAAGAAAAGAATTACAATTGGCCAAGTGACAAAAGTATATGCACACCAGGAAACAGAGATCAGGACGAGCCGGTTTTAGGGCGTTAAAGTTAAAGTGGCTTCCGAGAACAGCATGCAGTACACGAGGTTGAGGAAAGGAACGTGTTTACTACAAGGGAAACCAAAGCAGGCCTCACTATAAGAACAGAGATCGTCAGACGTACCTTGAAGTCACACAAGCTTGAATCTCACACGACGAAAGACAAAAAGAATAGAATATTGAGGAACACAGTAAGAGAGGGAGAGTGAGAGGGTGTAACCAAACAAAAAATCAGGAAGTAAACAGAGAAATAACTAGATATATACAGTAATAGAATCAAAAGCTAAAGAAGAAAAAAAAAAAAAATAAAGCTTAGAAGAATCTTTATCAAATCACATGTATAAGAATAAAAGAAAATATTAACGAAGAGGAAAATATTGTAAGAGAACACGCAAAAATAAAAACCAAAGCGGAGAGAGAAGGAAAAAAAAAAAAAAACAGAAAAACAAAGACGTGGCAGAAACAGATAGTGTAAAGAACAACAAAAGAAGAAGAAAAGAAGAACAACAGAAAGAAGAAACATCAAATAGAAAAAAAAATAGTGCTGAAACAATAAAAATAAGAATCCAAGAAGAGGAAGAAGAACAAGAAGAAAGAAGACGAAGAAGAAGAGGAAACGTGAAGCAGCGGGTGGCGGATTTTGAGAAGCTCTCGACCACTCTCGCCGTGACAGTCAACAATGGGGAGCAGCTGTTCGTCGTCGCAATCTCTCAAGGACAATGTCTCCGTCAAGAGCGAGGAGTAAGTAGCCTGTGCCTGCTTCTGTGCATGCCGGGGGTGCGTAGCAATAGTCACGGATAGAGTAGAGAAGTGCATGCAAGGAAGAACTGTTTGTATATGAACTGTGGGAGGAAAAAAAAAAAAAGTAAAAGAGATGAATATATGTGTGAAAGTAATTTGTATGGAGACTGAACGCTGGAGCAATCAAAGAGAGGACTGCATGTGTGAAGGGACTGTTTGTAGAGACTGAACCGTGGGAGAAGAAAAGAGGGAGTGTTTGGATAGGGAGAAGTAGAGTCTCTTAAGCCGTAGCCATCCCCTTGGGGTACACGAGGCGTCACAGATAGATAGGGGGAGCAGGCAGAGGGATGAATATGTAATTTGAAAAGATTACCACTGATCTTTTATCGTAGCTGAAGAAGGGAAGGAAGGGAAAGAAGAGATTAAAGAGTACATACTAACCGAAACTCGTGAATAAGTTATCTAAAGAGTAAACAAACAACGCAGCGTGACCAGAAAGATAACACGAGGGAATAACAAGCAAAATGTACTGTAGCCGAAGAGAATGAAGAAGAGGGCAAGGACTGAGAGGCAAATATCAAGCAAGACTCGTGTTAATGAAGCAGTTTTAGGAATTTAACACGTAGAAGCATCGGAGACAGGAAGGACAGGGAGGGAGGGAAGGAACGGGGGATTACGTGAAGCAAGGTCCGTGTTTAGGATGGTCTATGAGGACTCTGACACGGGCATGTAAGCAGAAAGGAACTTATCATGTGTGTGTGTGTGTGTGTGTGTGTGTGTGTGTGTGTGTGTGTGTGTGTGTAATGTTTTAAAGGCGATCATGTGTTAAGGAGGGGGCAGCTTACTCAGTATTTATCAGTGTGATCATCGATAGGAAAAGAGAGAGTGTGTTTGTTGAGTGTTTTGTTACAGTAGAGGCAAATTAGTCCGCCGTCACAAGTGTTGACTGATACGGAGAAAAGAGATATTATGTGGGTTGGATTTAGTTGTGGACTCGTCTGAAAATCCCTTCCTACCTACACTTTTGATGAGCCAGGCTAGGTTATGGTATGTTAATTCAGTTTACTTCGCCTTACCTTGTCTTACCTTACCTTACCTTACCGTTCCTTACCTCACCTTACCTTACTTTATCTTATCTTTCCTTCCCTAACCTTACCTTACATTACCTTGCCTTACTTTTACTTAACCATATCTTCCCTCTCTGTTATTACTTTGTGTATGGTCACGGTTGTTGTTGTTATTGTTGCTGTGTGTGTGTGTGTGTGTGTGTGTGTGTGCTTTTAAACAATTTATTACCGCTAAAAGTGTTTGGATTTTTTTTTCAGTCTATAGTAACTCTCTCTCTCTCTCTCTCTCTCTCTCTCTCTCTCTCTCTCTCTCTCTCTCTCTGCCTGTTGCACGGTGCTATCTTCTTCAGCCGTGAGAGAGAGAGAGAGAGAGAGAGAGAGAGAGAGAGAGAGAGGATGAGGAGTAGGAGGAGACGGGAGGGGGGAATGGGAAGAGCAGCTACAAAACACCCACTCATCTTTCCTCAATCTTTTTTCATTAATTTTTTTATTAGTATTTTCTTGCTATGTCTAAGGCGTAATATGTGTGTGTGTGTGTGTGTGTGTGTGTGTGTGTGTGTGTGTGTGTGTGTGTGTGTGTGCGTGTGACGAATGACAAACCGTAATGTGGAATTTTTATTTATTAATTCATTTGGTCTTTCCTGTTACTCAAACATCTTAGCATCGGTAGTGTTACTTATTCACACACATATTCACCAATTCATTTATTCATTCACTGACTTGTTTAAATAGAATAAGAACAACAAGCGCTACTCTCACCAAGAAAATATTCGAGCCAAATCATCTTGAACAGTATATAGCCTTGTTTACTCTCGCCCCCTCTACATACACAATAAGAGCACCAGAAGGACAGGTGGGCTTAGGGAGACGTAAATCTATCATATTTCCTTACTGCATTTATTGTTTTTTTTTTCTTTTACTTGTGTGTGACGTACAATTTATCACACTTCACTCACGGGTAAATCCTCGACCCATCACACCTGTCCTTCTCCCACACACCTGCAAGCCACCCCAGCCATCCCTCTGCTAATTCATTTGCTCCGCTGCCATCCTTCATTCCTTAGGATCATATTCTGAAACACATCTGCTCCACACCTGCACTTCACTTCAAAGTCTCCAGTTGAAGTTACAAGTGTTTTTAAAATGTGTGTGTGTGTGTGTGTGTGTGTGTGTGTGTGTGTGTGTGTGTGTGTGTGTGTGTTTATGGTTTTAGTAACAGAGTAACAATATTTCCAACTTAACCCCTTCAGTACTGGAACACATTTTTACCTTGAAATTTGTGTACGATTAGACCATTTTATTGACATTAGGAAGGGTCTATGGAGGTAAGAAGATTAATGGCCACAGTCCTCACTATTTCAATCCCCCACATAAATTTCTGAAGCTGTACAAAATCGCCGAAGAGTAAGCAGAATGAATATGGACACGTGTCATGGGGTTAATAATAAGAAAAAATACACTTGAGATGTTTAAAAATAGCAGTGGAGATAAAGCAAAGAGTTTCAGAGCCCCAGCCTTATTACCCTTCATGGCTTAGTTCAAATTAGATAGTGTAGATTTTCATGATATTGTGGTGGCTAAAATATTTCCTGCTATTTGTTCTTCCTTTTAATTTCATCGTGTTCTCTGAGGGCCACGACAGGGAGAGGTAGGGAATGGCAGAGATAAGGGAGAGGGTAAGGCATGGAAAGACAGGACTAGATAGGGAATGGTAGAGATTAGGTGGAGTGAGGCATGGTATGACTGGGGAAGGCTGGGCAGGAAGGGTTAATTAAGACAGGGGAAGGCAGGATAAGGAAAACAAAGAAAAAAACATGAGAATATTAATGAAAGATGCAGGTTAAGACAGGGGGAAGGCTGGATAAGAAAACATAAGAAAATAACGTGAAAATAGCAATGGAAGATACTGTCACGTGCCACCTTAACCCAACCTAACTTGTCCTATTTTAAACATTAAATTCTGAGCAACGTTTCACCTTCACACAAATTCCTCCCTTAATTATTCTTTCTGCAGGCTCGTGTTATATTTTTCGAGGCCCACATTTATTCTTTGTACGAGAAATCAGCATTAATTATCATCTCAAAGTCCCCCATTTGCATTTATTTTTTTCTATTCATTGTTCTCAGCCAACTGCCTCTCGGTACACGTTCCTTGTGTTGAGCTTTCTTTCTTCTTTTATCCATTTGTTTGTGTCGTGACTCTGTTTCTTTCATCTTCGTGTTTTTTTTCCTTCCTGATTTTCGTCTTTCGGTATGTTTTTTATTAGTCGTGTTTTTTTCCTCTCGTCTTCATCCTTCTCTCCTCCTCCTCCTCCTCCTCCTCCTCCTCCTCCTCCTCCTCCTCCTCCTCCTCCTCCTCCTCCTCCTCCTCCTCCTCCTCCTCCTCCTCCTCCTCCTCCTCCTCCTCCTTCAAGCACTACTACGACTACGACTACTACTACCTCTTCTATTGCTATTACTACTACTACTACTACTACTACTACTACTACTACGATTACTTATTCTTCTTCCTCTTGGCTTTCCTTTGTATTTCTTTGTATTCCCTCCTCTTCCCCTTCCTTTTGGTTTCTCGTTGTTTTCAAATCGTTCCCTTCTCCTCTCTTCTCCTCTTCTCTCGTCTTCTCATCTCTCTTTCCCTTACTCTCCCTCTCCTCTCCTCAGCTCACGCGTGACCTCTCACCTATGAGAGGTAGATGGCCACGTACATTCCAAGTGAAGCATTCTTTAAACGATCATACCACCTGCGTCTGTGTGTGTGTGTGTGTGTGTGTGTGTGTGTGTGTGTGTGTGTGTGTGTGTGTGTGTGTGTGTGTGTGTGTGTGTGTGTGTGTGTGTGTGTGTGTGTGTGTGTGTGTGTGTGTGTGTGTGTGTGTGTGTGTGTGTGTGTGTGTGTGTGTGTGTTGCCTATCTTTCTGGTTCTGCGTTTTTTCACCTCCTTTCTCAGTCAGTCAGTCAGTTAGTCAGCTAGTCAGTTAGTCAGCCAGTCAGTCAGTTAGTTTGTCAGTTAGTCAGTCAATTGGTTTGTCAGTCAATTATTAATCCATCAATCTGTCTGTCTGTCTGGCCGTGTTTCTGGTTTGTGTATATCCTATCCTTCGAGACGTAGTAGTATGAGGTATGAGTAAATAGCTAAACAGATATCCTTGTTAACAACTGATGAGTCCTGTGATCTCTCTCTCTCTCTCTCTCTCTCTCTCTCTCTCTCTCTCTCTCTCTCTCTCTCTCTCTCTCTCTCTCTCTCTCTCTCTCTCTCTCTCTCTCTCTCTCTCTCTCTCTCTCTCTCTCTCTCTCTCTCTCTCTCTCTCTCTCTCTCTCTCTCTCTCTCTCTCTCTCTCTCTCTCTCTCTCTCTCTCTCTCTCTCTCTCTCTCTCTCTCTCTCTCTCTTCTCTCTCTCTCTAAGCCACATCCTTTTCAGATTTTTATGATCAAGTACGTCAGCGGCGGCGCAGCAATCTCTGTATAGAAGAGGCAATCAGTCTACAGATGGGAGAGAGAGAGGCGAGAGGGAGAGAGGGAGAAAGGGAGGAAGAGATAGGGCAGAACGGGATGGTTTGCCTTGGTGTTGCTATTGGACTTGATAGCCATCCTCTTTGATATCACCTCATCGCCTCCTTCCAAAAGACCGCTCTTCTCTTCACGTGCCAACCTTTCGCTTCAATATTCTCCGCCAAGAAGTCGCAGACTCGTATTCGACCGCTGCCACCAATTATGTGTCTAGGGACTCTTGGTGGAGGTGCTGTTTTATGATATAGAATTAGAAGATGAGGGTTGATCCATTGACTCACTAATAGGGCGGTTGTATGTATGTAGTATCGGTGATGAACAGGTTTTTCTCTTCCCCATGTAGGTTTTGTGATGTATGATAAAGAGAGAGAGAGAGAGAGAGAGAGAGAGAGAGAGAGAGAGAGAGAGAGAGAGAGAGAGAGAGAGAATCAAGGTAGTTATCGAAGGCAATCTAATTAATTAAGGACAAGTTATTCGATCAAACACACACACACACACACACACACACACACACACACACACACACACACACACACACACACACCGCGTAGTGTAGTGGTTAGCACGCTCGACTCACATTCGAGAGGCCCGGGTTCGAGTCCCGGTAAGCGGCGAGGCAAATGGGCAAGCCTCTTAATGTGTGGCCCCTGTTCACCTAGCAGTAAATAGGTACGGGATGTAATTCGAGGGGTTGTAGCCTCGCTTTCCCGGTGTGTGTTGTGTGTTGATGTGGTCTCAGTCCTACCCGAAGATCGATCTATGAGCTCTGAGCTCGCTCCGTAATGGGAAGACTGGCTGGGTGACCAGCAGCCGACCGAGGTGAATTACACATAAAAAGGCCAGGGCAAGGGAGGGCAGGACAGAAGGCGCACCGTGTCAATGATAGGCGGGATAATACCTGCACTGAGGAGGTTTCCCAGGTACATCATTAAAGGGGGCGGTGCGCGGCTGTGACTGGCTGTCCGCTCCTACCCCTCACTGCCTACAACACACACACACACACACACACACACACACACACACACACACACACACACACACACAGGATTCTTTGTGTGTGTGTGTGTGTGTGTGTGTGTGTGTGTGTGTGTGTGTGTGTGTGTGTGTGTGTGTGTGTGTGTGTGTGTGTGTGTGTGTGTGTGTGTGTGTGTGTGTGTGTGTGTGTGTGTGTGTGTGTGTGTGTGTGTGTGTGTGTGTGTGTGTGTGTGTGTGTGTGTGTGTGTGTGTGTGTGTGTGTGTGTGTGTGCGCTTCTTGAAATCTTACGTTTTTCGTCTAGGAATATATCCATCCACCCTTCACCTTGTATGCTTCCGTCACTCTTCTTACCACCCACATGAGAGAGAGAGAGAGAGAGAGAGAGAGAGAGAGAGAGAGAGCTTAGGAGAGACAGGGGGATCGGGAGGCAGCCCATATTATACCTGCTCTTGCCGTGGTCAGCAGCCTCAAAGAACTCAGGATATTGGAGTGTGGGAGGGACGTATTATACCTGACCGGCCCATGCCAATATAATGCTTAAGGACTATATTCTGGAGCAGCTCTGTCCGCACATCCATTACATTTAAAAGGCTCTATCTTGAAACCCCACAATTCACACTAGAGCCTGTTAACCCTTTCAGTACTTAGACGCTTTTTACTATGATTTTTGGGTGTAATTAGACGATTTTATTGACATTAGGAGTGGTCAGTGGAGGAGAGAAGATTAATGGCCACAATCTTCACTATTTTAACCATTACACAAGTCTCTGAAGCTGTATAAAATCGCAAAATAGTAAGCAGAGTGAATATGAAAACGTGTCCTGATACTGAAGGGGTTAATACCTGTTGAGATTAGGCACGAAGGTGTTTGAGAGTGTGGCCTTGAGATTTCGTTGATATCGTTGATATCATTGTGACCCTTGAAGACATTTGGGCACAGACCAAAGCAGGGATGAAAGGGACCTGACAGGGAACTTGTCTGGCTCCTGCTGACCAGTGTGGTGCTAGAGGATACCTGATGACTAACACGATGGTATTCTTAAATTCTAACTCTGTTCTCACATTATTTCATAAGGTAAAGAGTTATTTTATAAGGTAAAGTTTTCATGATGTTTTATCCGAGTGATGATACAGTTTCGGTTGAATTAGTATTGAAATCATGCAAACCTTCTAAAGCTTTAAGTGATACATACACTGGAGCATATTATGATCATGCGAGATAGATTTTTGATACTACAACCTTAAACACTAACGAGAGGACAACGAACTTAAGATCATTTCGACCTAAGGTTCAGTGCACACCTCATGACACATGGAAGCATGCACCGACACCTCTACCTCCCCCTCCACCACTGCCATTACCACCACAACAAAAACAGAGACACAAACAATCGTTGGTGGCCGCACTTCCTGCCATGTCTCCAGGAATTGTACGATCGTAGCGGACAGATGAGCACCACGACGCATCCTGGTTGCCATGACGCTCGCCGAGACAGTTCGTCCTCCAGCATAGACGTGGGCGGCGAGGAGCACAGACTCCCACCTCTCCATGAACCCAGGAAACACCCGTCGCTGCAGCAACACACCTCATGCACACTTCATTACTAGAGCAGTATTCTCAAACGTCTTGGCGTTATATCTTGATTACATTTTAACTTAGCGTAGTGTAAGCTAATGGGGTTTGTTGGTTTTCTGCTTGTTTATATATTTATATACGTATTCATTGAGTTTAAGGAGGATTTCTGCATCATCGTTGGGAATAAGACATCGACGAAAGGGTGACTAATATCCCTGATGAGATAAGTGTGTTATAAAGGCTTGCATCTTTTCCATGACCCTTGTGGTTGTTTAACTTCCATTCACAGTCTGGAGGAAGCAATCATCCTCAATACGAAGCAGTTGATTAGTTCTGCATTAATATCTATTCTTTTACTTCCATTAGGTAGTTTTACGTGTCATGGAGTGTAACGGTAAATATAAAGAAATGAAACAAAGAGAGAGAGAAGAAATATGTTCCCCCAAAAATAATATTAAAAGAGATTCCATGAAAGCTGACCTGTTCAGTTCAACGCATAGACATGAGATCCACTGACCTATGTGACATGACGCTTGGAGAAAGTGTACTGAAAAACTTTCCTCCATTAATTAGCTGAACTCGAGGAAAAACCGGCACTTTTACACAGCCGCGAATGAGAGAGACACTTGGACTCCTCGTATGTGTGAAAACTGCATGGATTTGTGAGCAGTAAAGTAGTGACATATGGCGTAACCCGGCACCTCAACCCCTGCGATACCACTAGACCCCTCGCTCTCTAGCCCCTCACCCCTTCTCCTCTCATTCTTTCCCCTTCCCACTTTCTCCTTGCCCTCTCATCCCTTTGCACACCTCACACCTCTCTCTCTCTCTCTCTCTCTCTCTCTCTCTCTCTCTCTCTCTCTCTCTCTCTCTCTCTCTCTCTCATCCCCAACCTTCTGATTCCTTCTCGTCATATCCTCATCTCTTCATTTCCTCAACCCTGGTCCCTTTTCCTCTTTTCCCCTTACTCTATCATCCCTTCTCCCACCTCATACCTCCTTCCTTCATCCCCAACACCCCTCTGATCTCTTATCGTCATTTCCTCAACTTGTCCCCTCATCCCCTCGTCCCTTCATCCTCTCATCCCCTTATCCATCGCCCCTCCCCGGCCTGACCGTCGCCATGCAGCTGTCCGTCCTCACTAAGAACGTCATCAATTTGGGTGTGAAATATTAATTAAGTTATTATATGAGGGACTACAAGACTTAAGTTGATTCTCGGTCAAGTGAATTCAGGCCATCAGCTTCCCTTTAAGCTTCACGAGGCTCGGGGAACTCAAGAGAGAGAGAGAGAGAGAGAGAGAGAGAGAGAGAGAGAGAGAGTGAGTGTGAGTGTGTTTGTGTAGGCATTCGTGATCTTTTTAATGTGAGTGACTAAACGTGTGAATAAGAGCATTTGAGTTCAGGTCAGCCTCTCGTTTGTTCTTTATTCTGGTCTGTACAAAAGCAGGATCATATAGGCTTGAGGATGTGAGGTGTGTTGAGTGTATTTTGATCCTTGCGTCTTTCGTTATCATTATCATCGTTATCGTCAATCTTATCTTTATTTCTAACTTGACTTTCATCTCTAACTTTGTATTCATCTTCAGCTTAATCTTCTTCTTCATTATGTTCACTTGTCATCATCATTATCACCATCATCATCATCATCATCATCATCATCACCAAAATCCTACTCCTTATCACCACCACCACCACCACAAACAACAACAACAACAACATCAACAAACAACATTCCCCTTCCCCTTACTCCATTCTTTCTCATCTTTCACATCCCCCACTACATAACAAACAAACTCACCCTAACACACACCAACATACCCCACAAACCCACCTCCATCAACCATCCTCTTATCACCAAACCATCTACTGTAGTTCACCCTTTACGCCTCGTTTTCTATAATACTTTCACCCTCTGTGCTTCCCTCCAACTGCCTGCACAAAACCCAGTAAAGGAAAAAAGTATATGGAAAACACCGACTGGTATAGTACAGCACATCGGTTCATGAATGTAGGCAGATAGAAACACGGGCTAGAAGTATGTGATGGAATATGTAGGAGGGAGAACGAGGGCGAGCGATGGAGGGGCCGAGTAGAGAGAGAGAGAGAGGGAAGGGAAGGGAAGGGAAGGGAAGGGAAGGTGGGGAGCAGCGTGGTTCAGAAGAGGGAACCGGGAATGGTAAAAGTAAAAGAGGAAAAAAATAAAGAGAGGGAGGCTGAAAAAAGAGGGGAGAGGAATAATGGAAGTTTGGAGGGTCCCAGAGAGAGAGAGAGAGAGAGAGAGAGAGAGAGAGAGAGAGAGAGAGAGAGACAATGAAGAAAGAAGAGATAGAAGAAAGGAGAGAGGAAGAGAGAAAATGAGAGATGGCAGGAAGGAAGCAAGGAAGTAAGGAGAGGAAGAAAAGAAACAGATAAAGAGAGGAATAGATAGAAGGAAAAGAGTGAACCGACAGAGAGAGAGAGAGAGAGAGAGAGAGAGAGAGAGAGAGAGAGAGAGAGAGAGAGAGAGAGAGAGAGAGAGAGAGAGAGAGGGATCATACCTGCGCCTAATTAAATGCCTTAGTCGCCGGCACCTGGACAACGACCCTGTGACCTCTAAGTGGCTAATGGCATCGTTAGTGACCACCGCAACCCAACCCTCCCCTCGCCTCACCCAGTCCCGCCCCGTTCCGCCCCGTCCCGCCCCATCCAGTCCCGCCCCGCCTTGCCCCGCCAGGACACCACTTCCTGAATCCTGAATACTGAACCAGGGCGAGCTGTGGATTTTTGTATCTTGGGATGTTTTGAGCGTGAGGAATGAATGAAGGGAAGGACTGGAGGAGAGAGAGAGAGAGAGAGAGAGAGAGAGAGAGAGAGAGAGAGAGGGAGAGGGAAAATGCTTGACGATAAACGGAAAGGGAAAACGAGAATGAGATGAGAGTAAGGCAGAAAGAAAAGTGAGAAGGGACAGAGCATGGATAGAAAAAAAAGGAAGGGATAGGAAGAAGGAGGGACTAAAGGCAATGAAGGAAGGGAGAGGAAGGGCAAAGGGGGGGGATAGGTTAGACAGGAGGGAATTAGAGGAGAAATAAAAGAGGAAGAGAATAATGGGGAGTCATCACAGGTTACCAGGCACTGTGATACATGGGGAGTGGTGGGAATGGTGGATGGGTGGATGGAGGTGTGGTAGGTGGGTAGAATAGGTGGATGAGGTACTAGGCATTGAGGAAGTGGTAGGGGAGGGAAGGTATAACTTGAAAGAAATGGGTTTTAACAGGTGCATGGGACAGGTAGGCAATGGGGTAAGAGAGTGAACAGGTAAAAGAACAGGTAGATGGAAAAGGATTATGTCGGATAGATGTATAGGTTAGATGAAGAGGAAAGTGATAGGGAGACTGGATAGATTAGGTCAGTTGGGGGATATATGAGAGAAAGAACAGGTTAACGGAGGGCTGGATGTTAAGGCTACGTGGGTGAGGAAAGTGATTGGAAGATTAGACCACTGATAGGATGGTTGGTGGATAGATGAGAGATGGTGCCGCAGTGGTACAGTGGAACCATGCGTGCTTTGGGGTCCTAGGGGTCTGCAAGCACACGGGTTCGAATCCTGTCCACGGTCCGAGTATAGGTTGGGTTTCCTCAATCGGGGCAACGGTTTCCTAGCGGGTGAGCTTTGAGATAGGAGGTACCCCAAAAAGTACCCTCTTTAGCCCATAAATTCCCGTGAAAATCCCAAATGGTATAAATAATAATAATAATAATAAAAAAACAGGTTAAGGATGAGTTATATGCATGGGTCAGATGGATGAGGGAGAAGAAAAATGAAACTTGTGGTAAATCATCTACATTCACTGACATGTGTACTCTAATTATACACACTGTCACATACTACTTGAAGAAAAATATAAAATAGTTGAACTAGTCTTATTTTATCTTTTTCTGTCTATCTCTCCGTCTATCTGTGTGTCTGTCTCTCTGTATTTATGTCTATCTCTCTGTTTATATATCTGTCTACCTATCTGTCTGTTTATCTGTATGTTTGTTTCTCTGTTTCATCAGCGTAAACATCACGCCACACTGCCCGCCACTAGTTAGTTAAATGTGGCAACCAACATCCGTAGACTTAATACAACGCTCTTTTCCCCTGTTTTGTTCGCATGTTCATATAATATTCATCATTTCCAAGCTCTCTCTCTCTCTCTCTCTCTCTCTCTCTCTCTCTCTCTCTCTCTCTCTCTCTCTCTCTCTCTCTCTCTCTCTCTCTCTCTCTCTCTCTCTCTCTCTCTCTCTCTCTCTCTCTCTCTCTCTCTCTCTCTCTCTCTCTCTCTCTCTCTCTCTCTCTCTCTCTCTCTCTCTCTCTCTCTCTCTCTCTCTCTCTCTCTCTCTCTCTCTCTCTCTCTCTCTCTCTCTCTCTCTCTGTGTGTGTGTGTGTGTGTGTGTGTGTCATTTGTAATTCATATGTATAACTTTAAGAGACAAATACGATCTATAATTCACTTCTACGTCATATTTTATACATTTTTTCTCTGAATGTTACAAATGTTTAAAAAAAAAAAATCTTTATCCATTGCATACACTTGGGAACATTACCAGCCACGGTAGGGGAGAGAGAGAGAGAGAGAGAGAGAGAGAGAGAGAGAGAGAGAGAGAGAGAGAGAGAGAGACGGAGAGACAGAGAGACAGACAGAAACAGATTATATCCTTATTTTTTTTTTTTCTTTTTTTTTTATTTCTTTCGTTTCTTTTTCTATTCCACAGTGGCACCTTAACAGTTTTCGTTGCGTTTCTTTGCGCTTTCCTTCACCATAAAACAAACAAATAAAAAAAGAAAGCAAGAAAGGACAAAATAAGAAAACACTACATCTTTATATACTTTTTTTGTGTAGTCTTGCATTCGAACGGGATCACAATACGAAACAGAAAGGACGGACGGACGCTCGCTCCCCGCCTCGTCCATCAGAGCTATGAGTGATATGTGTTGAACTGGACCAGGGGAGGTGGGAGAAACAACAGGCCAAGGTGGTGGTGGTGGTGGTAGTGGTAGTGATGGTGGTGGTAGTGGTGCTGGTTGTAGTGGTGGAAGAATGCAAGAGAGAGAGAGAGAGAGAGAGAGAGAGAGAGAGAGAGAGAGAGAGAGAGAGAATGTGTCAAGTCCTCCGCGCCACATGAGTCTCCTACACTTGAACTAAATGAGCCAACAAAGTTACATCTTGGGCAGCATTACCGGCAGCGTGGCGCGGGGCCGGTCCTGTGTGGTGGATGGGCTGCGGGGACCTGGGCTGGGAAAATGGGGCGTGAGAAGAGCAAGCGAGGCGTAATGGGCCACACTGTTATGGGCGGCAAGGTGGTGCTGAAAAATGTGAGCAGCAGCAGCAGCAGGAGGAGGAGGAGAAACAGGAGGAAGAGCGGGAAGAGAGGAGAGGAGAGGAGTGGAAGAACAGGCATGGAGGAACGGGAGTGTTGTGTGATGCATAGTGGGAATGAGACACTCCCGCTTCCTGCTCCTGCTGCTGTTGTTGTGGAGGGCAGTACACACACACACACACACACACACACACACACACACACACACACACACACACACACACACACACACACACACACACACACACACACACACACATAGTCACATATATTGTGCATTATCAAAATGCATCATTGAAGTTCTTGTTTTGCCCGAGGACGCCAGTGTGTGAGGAGTGGGCATCGGTGGTGGTGGTGGGGGTGGTGGTAGTGGGGGTGGTGGGGGTGGTGGTGGTGAACGGGCCCGCCAGTCAGTGTGTGCCTG
>NC_059304.1:17673485-17710985 GCF_017591435.1 Portunus trituberculatus
ATAAACTGGTGAGTGTTTGGTCGGGGTGGAAGGGGGAAAAAGAAGAAACAGTCGGCCTTTGTGACTAGTGATGGAGAAGGTAAAGAAGTTGCCACACGATCATAACGAGAAGATAACCCACAAGAAGCCATTAAGTCAGTAAAACATACCCACCTACCTTCAATCTATCATAACCATCCATAAATTTCTCAGCACGTCATAAGTCGAGTTGTAAATTCTGAAGTGTGGCTAAATGTTCTGCAGTGTGGTGCTGAGGCCAGTGGGTTTATGATAGTAGTAGTAGTAGTAGTAGTAGTAGTATAGTAGTAGTAGTAATAGTAAAGAGGAAGAGGAAGAGGAGGAGAGGGAGGATAAAAAAATAGTAAGAAGAAGAAATTGAAGAATAAAAGTAGGAGGAAAAGAAAGAACAAAAAGACCAAAACGAGAAGGAGGAGGAAATGGAACGAGAGCAAGAACAAGAAGAAAAAAGATGATAATGATGAGAAGGAGGTGGCTTGGTGGTGGCGAGGGATCGGGTGAGATTGGAGAGGGATAACGATGCAGAAAAGGCGGCGCTGACAATCCTAATAAGCGGCGATATTCTACCCTCTCCGCCTTTGGGAATCGAGGCGCGGCGGGGCTTGGAACAGATAGGGACGGCTGCTGCTGGGGTAACGACGGCTGCTGGAGGAGGGACGAAGGCTATAGCAGGGGAAATATAACACTCACAGAACAGGAAACTGGGGAAAAAAGAAAGGACATGACAAAAATAGTTTTCCTTTCATCATAAGCAATAAAAGAGAAAATTATTACTGCAGAATGGAGATTTTGTCACTTTTGAACTCTTATGTCCTGTTATTCGTGGTGTTACTAGGTGTTCTATTAACTAACGCCGTGTGTCTCGTCTTATAGTGACTGGAGAGGTGTGGTGAGTGGGACAGTGTAGGATATTGCGTCTCTCTTCCCTCTTGACTGTCTTTTTCTTACTTGTTCCGTCTCTTTCTCTTCTTTTTTCACTTCTCTTTCCCTCTCCTTTTCTATCTTTTCTCTTATTTGTTCTGTCTTGTTTTTCCTTTCCTTTCCCGTCTTTTTTTCCCTCTCTTCTTTACAGAGAAGTATTAACCTCCAACACACACACACACACACACACACACACACACACACACACACACACACACACGGTTAGAGCGCTGGCTTCACAAGCCAGAGGACCGGGGTTCGATTCTCCGGCCGGGTGGAGATATTTGGGTGTGTCTCCTTTCACGTGTAGTCCCTGTTCACCTAACAGTGAGTAGGTACGGGTTGTAAATCGAGGAGTTGTGACCTTGTTGTCCCGGTGTGTGGTGTGTGCCTGGTCTCAGGCCTATCCGAAGATCGGAAATAATGAGCTCTGAGCTCGTTCGGTAGGGTAACGTCTGGCTGTCTCGTCAGAGACTGCAGCAGATCAAACAGTGAAACACACACACACACACACACACACACACACACACACACACACACACACACACACACACACACACCTTTTCCTCTCTTTCTCTCCACCACTTACTCATCCAAATGCTAGTCTACACAAGCTCACCCCGTCACCCCTTCAGCAGAACCAGCTCGCAACACCCGCGGGCCATCACCCCCGTCCCTGTCCGCGCCGTCAGCTCCTCCACCTCGGACCGGAGCTATGACACGGACAGCTGTTTGTCGGAGAAGGGCGGGGGAGCCAATCGACAGACCTCTCGTCCGCTCCTCTCCGTCAAGATTCCAGATAACGATGGGTCTTCTCTGAGCGGGGAGACGCATGGTGAGTGTATGAGTGTTTGATGCCTTGTCTGTATCCTTTGTGGGATTGCCGGCCTGGTGAACAGTTGGATGGATGTTTTAATCTGGTCTAAGAAGGGAAGGAAGTATGAATGGAACGTTTCTTTCATTTATCACTTTTCCTCTTGCATTTGTAGCGTGGTATTTGTTGAAGATGATGAGCTTTCACATCAGTACAGTTTCATTTTTTTTCCTTTTCTTTATTATTGTCTTCTCATAAGTTGAAGGAGGAAGCTAAATACATTTCACATCTGTTTCTCAGCACGAATGTCCCTTCTCTTCTCACTCTCTCTCTAAAAACCACCCCTTCTGTATCTTCTCCCTCCAATACTATCGAAACACACTTCGAACCCTCTACTGCGTGTCTTGTGGTCTGTACAGTATAGTTGAGTTCGGTAGTTGAGACAAATTCGGGAGTGAGGAGAAGTGACCTTGGCTCCTGTTGTGCTCGGCTCCTAAGTCAGGTTCGGCAAGTGAAGGTGATTCCAGTGAGGACTTCTAGACTTCCTCTTTGTCCTCCCTTCCTCCTAAGTGGATTAGTGGATCGAGAGAAGCAGGACTCCACCACCACCACTACGGCCACTCAATACCCTGTGTGTTCGGGTGGGGGCGAGGAGTGGAGGGGCTTGGCTCGACTCTGCAACAGTCTGAGAAAAGGAAAAGAAGGAAAGGAAGAAAGGATAGAAAATAGGAAGGAAATGAGAGGTGATGAGTAAACAAGGGGAGGGAAGAATTGAAGAAGTAAAGGGAAAACTTGGTGGAGGAAAGAGAGGGAAGAGAAGAGCGAGAAGAGATGGGAAAAGGGAAGAAAGGAATAGAAAGAAGGTAAATAAGAACATAAGAAAGGGAGAAAGGATGGAAGGGGTTGGATCACATGCTGTTACTGGTGGTAGAGATAGTGGTGGTGGTGGTGGTGGTGGTGGTGGTGGTGGTGTTGTTGTTGGTGGTGGTGGTGATAGTGGTAGTGTATTAATGGTATAATTTTCTAGGTCTAAAACACCATAGGACTTCATTTTACATCTCAGGGGAAGGTAGTAGTGGTGGTGGTGGTGGTGATAGTGTTGGTGGCAGTGGTGGTGGTGGTGGTGGTGGTGGTGGTGGTAGCAGTGGTGGCATTGGTGGTGGTGATGATTGTGGTGGTGGAAATGTTTAGCTTCTCGACACCCAAAATTATCCTCATTATCTCTCTTTTATCTCTCCCCCCATCTCCCTCTCCCTCTCCCTCTCTTGTGATTCTCCTTCCTCCTCCTCCTCCTCCTCCTCCTCCTCCTCCTCCTCCTCTTCCTCCTCCTTCTCCTCTTTTCTACTCTACTTTTTCTCTCCTTTTTCCACCTCCTCTTTTCTCTTTTTCTCTCCACTTTTACTGTTTTCTTTCCATCATTTCATATTTCTTAAAATTTCTCCATATTCAATCTTTTTTTTGCATCCAATATTGTTTCCTTCATCTCTCTCTCTCTCTCTCTCTCTCTCTCTCTCTCTCTCTCTCTCTCTCTCTCTCTCTCTCTCTCTCTCTCTCTCTGTCTATTCTTATCTTCCTCATCGTCTTCTTCCCTTTCTTCTCTCCTTGTGTCCACTTCCCTATTCGCGCGTGACGTCATACTTCACCAATTATGCAGGAGCGGTGGAAGAAAAGAGAGGGGGGGAGAGAAAAGAGAGAGGGAGAGGGGAGAGAGGGAGGGAGAAGAGAGAGAGAGAGAGAGGGAGAGGGAGTGGGGAGAGACATCACACTTGACATTTAAGTGCCCCAGAAACTCTCTCTCTCTCTCTCTCTCTCTCTCTCTCTCTCTCTCTCTCTCTCTCTCTCTCTCTCTCTCTCTCTCTCTCAACCATCCAACCATGCACTCTTACGCTGTCCAGCTAAAAGTGTGGAGGCGAAATATGCATACTTCATGACATTATGTATATTTGAGTCAAAGAATGTGTGTGTGTGTGTGTGTGTGTGTGTGTGTGTGTGTGTGTGTGTGTGTGTGTGTGTGTGTGTGTGTGTGTGTGTGTGTGTGTGTGTGTGTGTGTGTGTGTGTGTGTGTGTGTGTGTGTGTGTGTGTGTGTGTGTGTGTGTGTGTGTGTGTGTGTGTGTGTGTGTGTGTGTGTGTGTGTGTGTGTGTGTGTGTGTGTCAAGTTGGGAAGTAGTTTGGATATACTTGGAGAGAGAGAGAGAGAGAGAGAGAGAGAGAGAGAGAGAGAGAGAGAGAGAGAGAGAGAGAGAGAGAGAGAGAGAGAGGTGCCAGTCGATGTTGGGAATGTGAAGTGGCAGTACCTCTCAGTGTTACTCCTGGCTCGTGCTTACATACTTCCCGCCGTACTGCTAATCCTGCGCCTCATCCTGCCCTCCTCTCACCGCCTCCATCCTTGCCCTCTCTTTGCCAGCCCTTCCTCCGCACCCGGCGAGGCCCTTATGGTGTTTCAGCCCTTATGGCGTATCATGCTGCCTCCTCAAAACAGACTAAATAAAACATGTCGTCGATGCCGCCTCAGCCACTTCCTCCGCCTCGTCGTTCGCCTGCTGTAGAGTCACCATGCTTCCTGCAGCGGACTCACAAGTGCCTCTAGGCGTCCACGACCCCCACTCTGAGTGATTAAGGAAGGAGTGAGTGAGTCATGAGTGAGTCGAGAGTGTGGTGTCCGCGTGGCGCAGGCCTGAAAGTGAGGCGTATCAGGAACATGTGAAACCCAGGTAAGAGCGCCCCTTCAGCGCCTCGCCCCGCGTGAAGAAGACAATGGCAGCAGGCGGGGTGGGGGCGGCACTGTGGTGAGGAGCCCCAAGGTGGGTCCCGCTGACGCTCGCGTGGGCCACATGAAAAACAAGACAAAAACTGAGTAAACACGAAACTGACAGATTGTTGATTGGCAAAGTAAACAAAGACGCAGCGTTGTGAAAAAAAAAAAAAAATAGTCCAGGGCAACTGGAGTGAAAATTTCCGGATATAACAGCAATTTGTTGCGGAAGCAGGACAAGCCTCCTTCACCATGCCGTCCCTGGATGATCTTGACCTGCAGCGGCTGCTCAGCATGGTGCGCGGCGAGCGGCGGCGTCGCGACCGTCGCTCCATCTGCCTGGGTCTGCAGGGGCCGTCACTCCTGCTGGTGGGCATGGCCAGGTCACTAGGTGGGTCGCTGCGACTGTCAGGCAACCATAGTTCTCAGGTTACCGATTTATTTGTATCGTACCTGCACGGTGTTGTGGGACTAGTGAGTGGTGGAGTGTGGGCGTCCCTCAACGGACCCTCCACTAAGTCTAATCTCATATTTACCTGCTGCCTTCCGTCCAGGAATATTCTCATTAGTTGCCTGGTCTGGCAGTCTTGGGAGCCGCGCCGTGCTCGCCTGAGCACCGCCGCCATGGCAACTTATGTACTTGAGCTCTTTCACGTCCTTATTGCTCCTTTTTGCTCAGGAAGCCAAGGGAGCCGTGCAGTGTAGCGTGAGCCTCACACGCCGCCACGCCCTCTGGCACAGCCTCGTCTCCCTAATGAATGTATTGAGAGCAGCGTCTGAGATTGAGAAAACATAGTAGTGTAAAAAGCAGAGGAAAAATAGGTAGATAACGGTAGATAACTATGATTCTTTATATGCTTCATATATATATATATATATATATATATATATATATATATATATATATATATATATATATATATATATATATATATATATATATATATATATATAAATTAAATTCTCGTAGTTGTATTATTCTTTCTATTTTCTATTGTATGTGTGTGTGTGTGTTTGTTTGTTTGTGTGTGTGTGTGTGTGTGTGTGTGTGTGTGTGTGTGTGTGTGTGTGTGTGTGTGTGTGTATCTCACTCTGCCGTGTATTGGTGCCCCAGGTATGACCCAGGGGGAGGCCCCAGGGCCGGCTGACGTGAAGGAGTCGCCGCGCAAGACCCGCGGCGTCATCCCGCACCTCAGCCACCTGCCTGACCTCAACAAGCTGTCTGATGTGATCCGCAACCTGGTGATGGGCAACGTGGTGTACGTCAAGCCCATCCTCAAACCCAGGAAGATCTGCATCTACACCTGCGCTGACTTGAAGGGTGAGTGTGGGCGCCGGTGAAGGGAGAGGGAGGTCTCAGCTGTCAGGTGTACCAACACTGGCAGCGCAGGACGAGGCACCAAGGTAGGCTGTTTTCTGCCCGTAAGGTGAATTGTCTGGCCAAGGAATACGACCGTCTTTCTTTGTACAATATTTGGGTGAATTAACATAAGGTAAGCTGCAAGAAGCCAGCAGACCAACACGCGCCAGTCCCTGTATGTAACACATTCAAACATATTTCAGTCTGTCTTGCCTTTCAACGAATCATTCTAAACTTTTTTTAAACTCTAAAGCCTCCTGATCACTGACGCTATGTTAATCTAGCATTCTACTTGAACACCGACTTCTACCTTTTAAATGTAATTATGTCGAACCTAAGTGCATGTATTGAACTTGAACCAGGGAATTGTACTACTCTAATACTAGTGGTGACCCTCTTCCACGCTAGACACCATCATGGAGCGGTCAGCCTTGATGGAGTACGTGTACCCGAAGCTGCGGCTGTACTGCATGGAGAAGGGCTACGAGCTGAACACTGTGGACTTGCACTGGGGCATCCCAGACGAGCACCTCAACGACCACTCCCTCAAGGAACTGTGTCTTGGCCAGCTCACCAGTAAGTGTTGCTTCCCATGTGCCCTTGTTGGAGAGGTCAGGGAAGAAGGAAGGAAAGGAGGGAGGGATGAGTACTTGTTGATAATAGAGGAAGGTAAAGAAAATGTTAGAGGGATCATGAGGAGGAGGACAAAGACAGGAGGCAGGGAAAATACAAACACCAGTAAAAGAAAAAGAGAAGATACTGAACGTGTTGGAGTCAGTGAAATATGGTAGGAAGGAGAGAACGAGGGAGGAGTTCTAGTTCACAAAAATATGCAAGAAAGCTCATTCGTCAGTGCCCTTCTTTATCAGTGCCGTCATGAGGGAGGAGGCGGTGAAGGAGAGAAGAAACGAGAGATGTAAGCTTACTAATTAAAGAAAATGGAAGATAACGTCTCCATGACGACCCTCCTTTACCTTTCCTTTGCCTGTAACAGCTCAAGCCCGCGACTCCCACATCGTGACCGTCGTGTTCCTTAATGAGACCTTCGGAAACGCTCTCCTGCCGCGGGTGATAGAGGGCCCAGACTTCGACCAGGGCATTTCCAGCCTCGAGGTGGACACGGACCGGGAACTGTTCTGGAAATGGTACCACTGGGATGAGAACGCTCAGCCGCCTTGCTACAAACTGCAGCCCATCAGCACCTTCTTCCCGAATATCAAGGTGAGAGAGAGAGAGAGAGAGAGAGAGAGAGAGAGAGAGAGAGAGAGAGAGAGAGAGAGAGAGAGAGAGAGAGAGAGTGAGTGAGTGAGTGAGAGTGAATGAACTTACGAGCTGCATACAAACAATTAAAAAGAAAAGATAAAGCTAGGAGATATACATACAATACATCTTTCTCTATACCATTCCATCATATCCGTTCACACGTATGTCTAATCTTCTCCAAAAGTTCTCTATTGACTCGGCACTAACAAGCCAAGTACTTAGCCAATTCCAATCGACCACGAGCGTAATTTAGTTCCATTGTCATCCTGTCTCCCTTTCAATTCCTGCTATTCCTTGCCTAATGTTCAATGCTGACCCTAATCACCTTATCACCCTGTCTGCACCACCCATGGCCAGTTCGAATCCCACAGAGCCTCACTAATCGGGTTTTTAGTATTTTAGACAAACTTATAGACACCTTAACTCCTTCAGTACCATGACACATTCTCATATTCATTTTGCTTACTGTTTGGAGATTTGATGCAGCTTCAGAAACTTGTGTAGGGATTCGAATAGTGAAGACTGTCCATTAACCATCTGATCTTCATAGATCCTTCCTAATGTCAATAAAATGGTCTAATCATCCCCAGACTCATGGTACAAATGCATCTCGGTACTGAAGGGATTAGTGTAGGAATGACCACGCCTAGGCCTGACTGTTTCTCGCAACTTCCCTTATGTTTCTCCTTCACCTTCGTCAGGATGGGAACAGCGCGCAGCACCAGGAGGCGGTGGCGGACTGGAGCGCTGAGGTTAAGAAGATGATGACGCTTATGAGGACTGTGTTTAACCAGGAGCAGAAGGAGAAGTACCTGAGCACCGTCATGGAGCAGGTGAGGAAAGGGACAGCTTAACACATAGAGAGGATAGATCAAGGGAGAGGAGGGGGAATGTGGGAGGGATGAGGGAAGGTGTGGATTGAGGGAAGGAAGGGACAGTTCGGCACAGGAGAGGTTAGATCAGGTGAGGTGTGTGATTAGAGGCAAGAGGAACGTGGGAGGGATTAGGGAAGGTATGGACTAAGGGAAGGAAGGTGATTGGGGTGAAAATTAGGTAGAATAGTGAAAGTGAGGAGGTTATATAGTGTTTAATTACTGCTGGTGTTACTACTACTACTACTACTACTACTACTACTACTACTACTACTACTACTACTACTACTACTACTACTACTACTACTACTACTACTATTACTACTGCTGCTGCTCCTACAACCACAATATTACTTCTACTCTTATTATCTCCTATTACTACCACTACTACTACTACTACTACGCCAACAATACCAGTTCCAACACTAACACCACCATAACCACCCTATTCTCCCTGTCCTTCCTAACACCACCCACTAACCCTAAGATTAATACTAAGCTTCCCCTCAAACTATGTATACTACAATACAAATAAACCTTTCTGGGATTATTATTACCATTACCATTATCATTACCCTAACAACATTCTGGTCTTCCACGCACAGGAGATCAAGCAGAGTGTGTTCATGAACCAAGAGAGCGCCAAACACTGCCTCTGGATCTGTCGCAAGTTCACACACTTCCCGTCACACAACATTCCAGCTCAGGGCAAGGTGTACGTGGCGGTGGAGCCCGAAAGTAAGAAGCGACTCGATATCCTGCAGAGTGAGCTGAAGGTACGGGAGAGAGAGAGAGAGAGAGAGAGAGAGAGAGAGAGAGAGAGAGAGAGAGAGAGAGAGAGAGAGGGGGGAAGAGAGTGAGCGTCTTGAGGAAGGGACAAAGAGGTGTGTGTTTATGTATGTATGTATGAATGTGCTTATGTATGTATATTATATGTACATTATGTATGCATGCCACTTGTGTGTGTGTGTGTGTGTGTGTGTGTGTGTGTGTGTGTGTGTGTGTGTGTGTGTGTGTGTGTGTGTGCCGCAGTAGTGACTCACCACGTGTCAATAACTTCATGACGCAACACACACACACACACACACACACACACACACACACACACACACACACACACACACACAAAAAAAAAAAAAAACCCTATCACCAAAACACAAGCCTTAAATTCCTCCCCTTCCTCTTCTCACCCCTCCATCACCGCCACCTGCAGGAGCGTCTGGATGAGATTCGTATGCTCAAGTTCCGGGTGAAGTGGCACAACTCAGGCATGAACCCCGAGGTGCCTGAACACGCCCAGTTCGTGGAGGACCTCTGCGCTCAGATCTCCCCCTTGCTCATCTCCATCATCGACGGCATCATTGAGGAGGACGAAACCAAGGTGAGCAGGAGCAGGAAGAGGAGGAGGAGGAGGAGGAGGAGGAGGAGGAGGAGGAGGAGGAGGAGGAGGAGGAGGAGGAGGAGGAGGAGATTATACAGAAAGGATATTTTCTGAGGAATGGCAATAGTAGTAGTAGTAGTAGTAGTAGTAGTAGTAGTAGTAGTAGTAGTAGTAGTAGTAGTAGTAGTTGTAGTAGTAGTTGTAGTAGTAATAGTAGTAGTAGGAGGAGGAGGAGGAGAAGGAGGAAGAAGGGAAAAAGGAGAGGAGAGCAAGAACAATAACAAGAAAAAAAAAATATGTGATGAATATATGTTAGATATCTAAATTTAGCTTCAATTTCGTATCGTGACCATCTTCGTGTGTGTGACTATCTGTGTGTGTGTGTGTGTGTGTGTGTGTGTGTGTGTTCAGGCCACCCCTTCACTGACCTAATATCTACCCCCTTGCCTGCAGGAGGAGCTCAAGACGTACCTGGGCATCGAGAAGCGACTCTTCCACGAGCTGATGCAACAGTCGCTCATGTGTCAGTTCCGCTACAAGAACTTCCAGGGGAGACAAGACCTGCTGGCCAAGATTAGAAGGTGGGTGTTTTCTCTCTCTCTCTCTCTCTCTCTCTCTCTCTCTCTCTCTCTCTCTCTCTCTCTCTCTCTCTCTCTCTCTCTCTCTCTCTCTCTCTCTCTCTCTCTCTCTCTCTCTCTCTCTCTCTCTCTCTCTCTCTCTCTCTCTCTCTCTCTCTCTCTCTCTCTCTCTCTCTCTCTCTCTCTCTCTCTCTCTCTCTCTCTCTCACGTGTCAATATTCCTTCCCTTATCTTCTTCGTCGCCTCCGTCAGATATCTCAACAACGATTCCTGCGTGCCACTCATCATGCACGGCGAGGTGGGGTGCGGCAAGTCGTCCCTCATCGCCAAGGCCATGGAGAGGTGCTGCGAGTGGCTGGTGGACGTGCCCCTCGTCGTCAGGTGGGTAACGGAAGCAACAGTGACATGAATAAAACAGTATGCAAATCTAACATCACCAGCCATGATTAGTGAGATGCATATAACATGGGCTTGGGTGGCGTGGTGTGGCGTGACGTGACGAGTGACTTGCCTTTGCTGGTAGGTTCGTGGGCCTCACCCCCGGGTCGTCCACAGCGGAGCAGGTGCTGAGGTCCATCGCTGAGCAGTGCTGTGCCCTCTTCGGGGAGCATCCCGCCGAGGCTGCCAAGGTGATACTCAGGGAAGAGACACTTGACTTAACCTTACCTGGCTAGTTCTTACTTGTGTTCCATTTATTGCCCTCTCATTGATTCCCTGATTCTTACCTGTCGTACTCAACCTATACGTCATTGTTTTCTACTTATCTTCCTTCTCTTATCTGTGTTTATCCATGCTCGTTCCTCTTTTCCTTCTCATTCGCTCCGCACCAATTTGTTTCGCCTGTGGATGCGTCATTTCGTCTTTATGAACTTGTATGTTGGTGTCTTTTCTCCTTGTCATCCTGCTATTATTCACATTGATGTACCCTCGTTCATCCTTGCTTCATTGCCCTTCCTTTCCTTACCATTTCACCTGAAAATGCGTGACGTTTTTATCTGTTATTTCCAAATTCTTTCTCCTTTTCTTGTGCTTATCTTTCTTTGTTCCTCCTTACTCCATCTCTCACTTTCTGTTTTTCTCACCTGTGCCACTTTACTCAGGAACTGTAGCTTCTAGTGGCATTCTTCTCAGTCTTTCTCTACTTTTCATTTCTTTTCTCATCGTACAGGATGTGCGTCACGTGTTAAGAATAGGTAGTATATGAATATTTAAAGGAATAATGTGCAGATATAATTAATTTCATAAAGGAAAAACTGTGGCTTCTGATGACACTCTTTTTAAATATCTTGTCTTTTTTTCCACGTTGTTGTGCAGAGCATGCATCACGTGCTAAAAATAGCCACTGTATTAGTATTTATGAGATGAATAGCGGGTGTGCTAATGTAAAAGTTCACAGAGGAGAAACCGTAGCGTCTGATAGTGTTCTCTATAACCTCCTCTCTTTCTTCCTGGTGACTGTGCAGGGCGTGCGCCACATGTCGTCCTTCCTGATGCACGTGTGGTCCAAGGCGTGCAAGGTGCGGCCGTTGGTCATCATGATTGACGGCATCGACCAGGTGAAGAGCTACGGGTCCACCTCGCTGGAGTGGGTGCCCCGGGAGCTGCCGGAGAACGTGAAGCTCATCATGACTGTGCGGGACGACTCGGAGCAGATGAGACTCCTGCAGAGCATCATCGAGGACCGCGCCTGCTTCCTGAAGGCACGTGCTCTTGCTCTCTTGCTGCCAAGGGGTCGATAAAGCTAGCTCACTTCACCTCATAGCAGAGAAGATTAGAGAGACTGTAGAAATTATCTTTGTCTGTTAATCAACTATTTATTTATCAGTTGAATATTACGCTGTTTCAAATTGCAACCTAAATTAACGGATCAGCGTCGAAATTAACTGAATTAATCTAAATCAAGCCCTAAAATGAACTCACAAATGTTACCGCGCTATTACCGAGAGCAAAATTTTCGATACTTCTTTCTAGCATACCTTGGGGACTGGCACTCAATTAACCTTCCTTTACATACACATTTTTTTTGCCATTGACTGACCCTCCCTCTTATATAAACAATCTAATTTAGCGTGTGTCCTCTGTCAGATCCCCCCGATGACGCTGGACGAAGGCTACAGTAAGTTCGAGGGAATCCTGAAGGCGCACCATCGTAGCGTGAACAAAGAACAGCGGGACCTCGTCAGCAAATACATTCAAGAGTGTCCATTGCCGCTCTACGTGGAGGTGAGGCGTCTGACGAGGGTGTTGCTTTGTTTTGATGTAAAGAAGGGAGAGAGAAGAAAAGTGCAAAGAAAGTGTAAGGGAAAGGATGATAAGGAAGAAGAGAAGAAAGAGAAAGAAGGAAAGAAGAGAAGAATAGATAAAGGAAATAGATTTGTAAAGGGAAAGAGGAAAGGAGAGAATAATTATAAGAAAAGAGAGAAGAAAAGAAAGAAAGAAGAGAAGGATAGATAATGTAAATAAGATTGGTTTCTTTCTCTTTGCTTTGTGTTAGGGAGAGAAAAGGAAGGATGGAAAGAAAGGACGAGAAAGGAGAAAAAATGAAGGAAGAAAGGATGGATAAGGATAGAGAAACGAAATGAATAAGAGAGAGGAAAGAAAAGATTGAAGGTTAGCAGAAGGAAGGACGAGAAAGGAAAGAAGGACGAAAGGAATGACTGTGAAGGAAATAGAATAAGCTAACTTTCCTTCTCTTTTTCCTTCAGATTTTGGGTCGCATGGCGTGTCACTGGACGGGCGCCGAGTCACAGCTGCCCCTCAAATCCACCTTGATGGAGCAGATCAGCATGGTGTTTGACGAGCTGGAGGAGACGTACGGGAAGGTGGGCAACTAACACACACACACACACACACACACACACACACACACACACACACTCTCTCTCTCTCTCTCTCTCTCTCTCTCTCTCTCTCTCTCTCTCTCACACACACACACACACACACACATTGATGTCATTAATCATATTCACCTTCTTATATCATCTTATCCTCATAAACTAACAAGCTACATCAATATCTTTCTCTATCTCTTCTTTCTTACTCATAATGTCCTATCCGCCGTGCCTGCTGTGTCCGCCGTGCCTGCCGTGCCTGCTGTGTCTCAGGTGGAGGTCTCGCACACCCTGGGTTACCTGACGGCTGCCAAACACGGGCTTTCCGATTCAGAGATGATTGATATCCTCTCCTGCGACGAGGCTGTGCTTGAGAAGGTGTTCGTTCACTACATTCCTCCAGGTGTGTGTGTGTGTGTGTGTGTGTGTGTGTGTGAGAGAGAGAGAGAGAGAGAGAGAGAGAGAGAGAGAGAGAGAGAGAGAGAGAGAGAGAGAGAGAGAGTGTGTGTGTGTGTGTGTGTGTGTGTGTGTGTGTGTGTGTGTGTGTGTGTGTGTGTGTGTGTGTGTGTGTGCGTAATGTTTTTGCTCGTCGTCTTCGGTCAGTCGATTAGTCAGTTTATCAGTCAGTCAGCCACTAACTCACTCACTCACTCAATTAGTCAGTCAGCTAGTCACTCATTCAGTCTGGTATTCACTCACTCAGTCATTCAATTATTCATTCGGTCAGTCAGGCACTCACTCACTCACTCAGTCAATAAATCAATCAACCAGTCAGTCAGTTACTCGGTCAGTCAGTAAGGCACTCACTCACTCATTCACTCAATCAATCAGTCAGTCAGTTACTCGGTCAGTCAGGTCAGGCACTCACTCACTCAGTTTATCAATCCCTCGCTCACTCACTCCGTCATCCAACCCCTCCACCCCTCCCTGCCACAGTGCGCCGGTGCCCCTCGTTGCTGTGGGTTCAGATCTCAAAGCAACTGCAGCCGTTCCTCATGAAGACCATCGTGGCGGGGATCTGTCTCTTCACCTGGCGCCACGAGAGCTTCAGGGACGCTGCCCGGGCCCGCTACCTGGACACACCTGACCAGATAAACATGTGCTGCACCGCCCTCATTGATTACTTCCAGGTAAGCCGCCCACGCTTCACTCCCTCACACCATGACTGCTTTTAAAGGCTATAGAGGTGGGGGTTCTTAACATTGTTTCTCCTATTAACAGTGTAGAAGTCTAGTTTATCTATCAAACTATTAAAAACATCCTTAAAAACCCCGCCTATATGCAACTGGAGCCTTTGAAAGTAGTGTAAGTACGGCACAGAAGCGTTTATGGTAACTTGCCCCACTATTATAATAACGCATCTCTCTGCCTCTGCATTCGTAGTCAGCCTTGTTCCCGTTATGTGTTGTGTTTGTGGCGTGCTGCATTGGTACTGTTGTCGGCAGAGCAAGTGGGCGAACGGCGTGAAGAAACCGATGACGGGAAGTGAGGAGGGCACGGAGGAGGGCAAGGAGCGGTACGTGCTGGACCAACCCACCAAGTACCGCGGCAGGTGAGTTTTCAGAGAGAGAGAGAGAGAGAGAGAGAGAGAGAAAATACAAAGGGATCTCTGTAAATCTTATAAATCCTTCTCTTGTATCTCTTTTACTTTCTCCTCTTCCAACACAACCATCACCTCTTTTTCTTAATGCTCCTTCTCCTCCTCATCTCACCACCACCACCACCACCACCACCATCACTACAACAACTATTACTCTTACTGATCTAACTACCACCACCACCATCACCACCACCACTCCCGCCCTCCCCGCAGCAACATGTCCAAGATCTCAGTGCAGCCTGTGTTCAGCCGCCACAACCGCCGCAAGCTGGATGAACTGCCCTACCAGGTGCTTCAACTTCGGGGTCGCATCCTGGAGGAGTTTGTGCTCAACTTCGACTGGGTGTACGAGAAACTGTGCGGATCAGATACGTACCAGGTGTGTGTGTGTGTGTGTGTGTGTGTGTGTATTTACTTAATGATCCTATTTCTTTTTTCACTCATACACAACTTAGTCTGTATTTACTTGGCTCTCTTAACACGACAATTTTCCAAGGTCACAGAGACAACCAGCCTTATTTTCCAGACAGCTTCTCCTTTTAATTAACTAGAAATATTGCTAATCCATCAACAGAACCATAAGCAGAGCCTTAAAAACATGAGTATCTTCAACTGGAGCCTTTGGAAAATAGTAATGATGTGAGAGAGAGCAAAGCGTTTCAGAATACAGGCCCAAGAACGTTATATTTACCTAACAACTCCTTGCCTCCTTCCTTCCTTCTTTCCTTCTTTCCTTCCTTCCTTCACTCATTCACTCGCTCACTCACCTGACATGGTCCCCGGCAGGTGCTTGAGGACGTGTCTCTCGCCCTCACCAACCACGCCAACAACATCGAACTGGTGCTGCTGAAGGAGGTGCTGGAGCTGGCCGCTTATGCCCTGGGCTATGACGGTCGCCAGTTCTACTCTCAGGTACAGGGTGTGGGTTGGCAAGATAGATAGATAGATAGATAGATAGAGAGAGAGAGAGAGAGAGAGAGAGAGAGAGAGAGAGAGAGAGAGAGAGAGAGAGAGAGAGAGAGAGAGAGAGAGAGAGAGAGAGAGAGAGAGTTTAGTACGAAGATATTAGAAAAAATGATGGGGGAAGGTATTATACGAGAGAAAGTCTTGAGAAGGCATGAGAAAGGAGGCTGTGACGATGTTGTTTTGAGGACAGCTAAGGCACACACACACACACACACACACACACACACACACACACACACACACACACACACACACACACACACACACACACACGGTAATGAGTGGTCTTGGCGCGGCAGGTGTACGGGCGGCTGGCTACTCTGATGAAGGAGCCCAAGAACCACGAAACCTACCCGATCATCCACAAGCTTTACGACAGAGCTGCCCACGCCCCCGTCCCGTGCCTGCTACCCCTCACCGTCTGCCTGCACGAGCCCTTCCAGGTATACTTGTTCACGTCATTCTTGTATTGTCATCTCTTCGTTACGTATACTGCTCGTCTTCGTCCCTTGTCATCTCTTTGTTACGTCATTACTGCTCATTTTCATTCCTGTATAGTCATCTCTTTCTTACGTCGTTTCTAGACAAAGCTGACATTTCTCTATCACTTCACTACTCGATGAATGGTTTTATACTGAGAGTTTCCTCAAACATCAAGAGTTCGGAATGTGATGAGTGGAGGTAATTGACTGATACTACTTTTTTTCTGATTTTGTAGAATATACCATCATTTAGTTGTCTCTCTTCACCAATAACTTGCTGATCTCCCTGTCTCTCACCACAGGACCAAAACATGAAGCTTGGCGACGGGCAGGTGTACTTCAACGCTCTGATCCGGGCGCGCCACAACCCCCACTATGTGATCACGCTGTCCACTGAGCGCGGAGAGATCGCCGTGTGGAACATCTTCACCATGACGCCTGTGCGAACCCTCACCGGCATCACCCAGCCCCGTAAACTGAAGGTAGGACGGGGGTGACGGTATGCTCTCTCTCTCTCTCTCTCTCTCTCTCTGTGTGTGTGTGTGTGTGTGTGTGTGTGTGTGTGTGTGTGTGTGTGTGTGTGTGTGTCTTTTTTCCGTTTTACCGTACATAGTTTTTTTTTTTCAAGTTATGTGACAAGATGTAGGATTAAAGTTTGCAAAAATTAGACTATATGCTTCTCTTCCTCTCTCTCTTTCTTTCTTTCTTTTTTTTTCTTTCTTTCTTTCTTTCTTTCTTTCTTTCTTCTTCTTCTTCTTCTTCTTCTTCTTCTTCTTCTTCTTCTTCTTCTTCTCCTCCTTTGTACTCACCGTCCTTTTCACCATTGCCTTCCTCCATGTCTTAATCTTTCCACTCCGCTAACACCTCACTCACTTGCCTCAGATGATCGACGACTACCGGTGTCTGGTGCTGTGCGGGCGGGAGCTGAGGATCTACAACTTCGACGAGGGCCTCTTTGTGATGAAGCTGCGCGAGGTGATGAATCAGAAGATGCCTTACTTCGGCCTCCACGACAAGGATCACGTGGTGGCGCTCTCCCGCTCCCGCATGTACGTCAATATGATGAATCTGCAGAACGGGGACTGTGTGGCGACTTTCAAGGTAGGGTGTGAGGCAGTGGAAGTGTCAGTGTGTATGTGTGTGTGTTACGGTGGGTTAAAGGGAGGATGGGTAGCTGGGATGGTTCAGGAGGTGGGTTTGTTTTAAGGGTGCAGTGCCATTTACGAGTACAGCCACAGGACGCCAGGCAGAGTTCGGAAAGGAAAGGGTTATGTTATCACTTCGAGTACCAAACCTCGGGAGTCAAAAAGATAAGACGGAATACTGAATGAATGCTGTGTACGTGACATATATTTTTCTCCTCAACCATCTTGGATTATTTTCACGTGTTTATCTTTGTGTCCCCGCCTCGCCTCTTCTCAGGTGGGCGAGGACAGGTTCCTCAACAGCTTGATGGTGTCCGAGAACGGGAAGATCTGCGTGTGTGGAGACGAGACCCAGAAGCCGTCTGCGCTGCTCGTGTGGGACCTGGAACTGCGCAAGCTGATGTACGACCTGCGCATTCCCCACCACGAGTTCATCACCCGCCACGCAGCCATCACCAAGGAGGGCCATTACGTCTCCTGCGTGTGTCGCGTGAGTACTGTCCCTTCTTGCATCACTTGAGACTCACAGGAGTGCCTTTATTCCCAATATAACTACATAATCAAACAATAAGCGCTTACTGAAACTCACAGAAGCATACAGTATCCTTCAGAAAGAGTGAATAGGGATCGTTGTCAAAATACACAAACTGCACGTGCCTCTGTGTTGTTCCGAGCATCCCCTCAGAAAGACACTCAAACACAGAACCGTCGCAATTCTAGTATTAGTATCGTTTTGCTTCACGGACAAGTGTCGTGAGCGCAATGTGCAACTACTTTTTAAATTTTTATGGCGCGCCGTGTTATGATATTGCTGTCATGAATTTCTGCGGCATGTATCGGACCGTGGCTCACAACTTCCTTCTTCCCTTTCCCTGCAGGAGGTGGATGAGCCGGCGCCTAACTTCATCGTGGTGTACGACCTGCAGAGCGGCACACTCTTTAAGAAGTGGAAGCCCGGCGTCAACATCATTTCCATCGCCATTTCCTCCGCCGGGAGCTGCGTCATCGTGGGCCTCGAGGACTCCAAGCTCATGGCCTACGACCTCATCACAGGTGCTGCTTTTTGCGCTGTGCTGGCCATCTCTTCCTCTACTTGTATTGCTGTTTTATTTTCTTTTTTCTTTCCTGTGTTGTTTTCAATGGTAGCATTGTTACTATACTCGTCATAGTAGACCTTTGGCGGCAATACGGTACACTTTCAATGTATTTTGTTATCACTAAATTTCCAGATTAATCAAAAAAAAAAAAAAAAACAGAAAGGAAGAAGGTATTTGTTTCGTGCCGCCCTGTAAAAGTACAAAATGTTCCAATGCTGATCTTGCGGCCTTTGTGCTGTTCCTGTCTCTGCGGCTGCCTCTTATTTTTTTTATTTCACTTGTAGGTAATCCTCGCTGGACGCTGAAGGGCCACACGGCGCCCCCCACAACCATCCGCCTGGACAACCGTGGCCTACAGTGCCTCACCTATGACGCCTTGGGCAGGGACCGCTCCGTCAGGGTGTGGGACATTCACACTGGTGAGTCACAACCGCCCTACAAACACACACACAGAAAGAGAGAGAGAGAGAGAGAGAGTATACCATTAACAATCCCGCTAATATATATGCAGTATCTTAATGGAGTTTCGTCGCTCTTAACCTTACTCTTGAGCACCCTAGTCACTGCACAGCCCTGAGTCTCCCCACCCCGCAGGTAATAGTCTGGCAGTGCTCACGCCAGACCAAGCCATCACTGCCTGCGAGATCTCTAGTGACGGCAAGGCTGTGGTGATGGCGCTGGAGGGGCGGAATGAGATCGTTACCTTCTTGTTGTGTCACCAGAAGGGCGTCGACGGGCACGCCTCCCCGAAGTCTTACGGCAACGACACCAACAGAGGCAAAGTGTTTGACCTGAGTCAAGCAGGGTGAGTGTGAACTGATTATTTCTATGCCTTCAGTTATTTTTTTCCTTAGTTTTTCTTTTGGGAATCTCGTTTTCCTTAACTTGAATTTTGTAGAGTCCGCATACAGGGGCTGCTTTCTTAAACGTTTAGAGCGCCTTGTCTTGCCTACATTTCACAGGTTTCAGTGGTTTTAGTACGATTTTCGAGGGTGTTTTCATAGTTTCATGGCTTTCTATTGACAGTTTAGCAAGGATTCTGCATCGTCAATGGGTAAAATCACCTTGAGAACCCAGTCATTCATTTCTGTGGTGTTTGGAAATAGTTCTTATGAGAATCTGTGGCGTTTGAAAATACGGGCCCTGGATTTCAGATTAACCTGTGTCGTCCTGTCTTGTGTGTGTGTGTGTGTGTGTGTGTGTGTCAGTTTGTATAAGTATAGGGGCCGTCGTGGTACAGTCGAACCATGCGTGCATTGGGGTCCGAAGGGTCTCCAAGCGCACAGGTTCGAATCCTGTCCATGGTCCGAGTGTAGGTTGGGCTTCCTCACTCGGGGCAACGGTTTCCTAGCGGGGGAAGCTCTGAGATAGGAGGTACCCCAAAAAGTATCCTCTTTAGCACATAAATTCCCGTGAAAAGCCCACATGGTATAAATAAAGAAGAAAAAAATGTTTGCTAATCATGTGGTTGGTTGTGTCAGTTTTATCAAGAAAGCATGTCACCTACCTTTGTTCTAATTGCACGCTGTTCAATAATTTCCTCGGAATTCCTTAATACTAAGCATCAGCATGTCATTGTCTCCTTGTAATATCAACCTAATTAAATAGCATGTGATAAACTAGTAAATTTTTTTCACTATGTTTTTTGCTTCTAGATGTCATGAATAAACTTTTCCTTTCGTGTACTGAAATTGGGATACTTAAATACTTGTTTCATGAATGTAAACTTTATTTTTTTATCTCTAAATTCATACACATAAATAAGAAATAATGCTAACCCTACTTTTTTTTTAACATTCTCTCCTCGGTCTTTTCTCTGCTGTTGTGTTCTATTTTTCTCCAGTTTATGCTGTCTGTTGTCTCTGTCTTCTCCATTTCTTCTAATTTTATATCTAACTGATGATATTCTGTCCTCATCATCCCCAACCTCTCTCTTTCTCTTTTCCATTAATTCCATCGGTATCTTCTATTTCTCCTCTTTTGTTTCTTTCCATTGTGTCTCCTTTCCTCCCATCACCCTTCCCTGCTATGTGTCCCTTCCCGTCCTCAAATAACTTTCCCAGGTCATCATTCCAACCTCTCTCTTTCTCTTTCCTTTTTATTCAATCTTACCTTCCATTTCTCTTCTTTTGTTTCTTTCTTTCCATTGTGTCTCCTTTCTCTGTTGCTTGTCCCTTCTCGTCCTCAAAAATAACCTTCCCAAGCATGCCACAGTGACCTCACCTCCCCTCCCGGGCCTGCATGCCTTCCCGCAGCACGTGGCCCATGTCTGGTGATACTGAGGAGAACATGCTGTGGAGCTAAGTGTGCCGCGGCCTCGCCTCTGCATGTTGCTGCCTTTGCACGGCTCCGCTTCATCTTCCTCCTACTCCTCGGCCTCCTCGGGGAAGTTTCAGCGTCTTGCCTCCGATAGGAATATTAAGAGTTTGCGTTTTATGATAAGGTTTTGTATTTAGATTAATGTTGGTTTTATTATTATTATTATTATTATTATTATTATTATTATTATTATTATTATTATTATTGTACTATTCATATATTTTCCTGTGTGCAAATAATTCACCAATATCTGATTAAGTGTTCGATATTTTCTTTCATTGTTTCATGAAGACTATAATTAAGATGGTATACTTATCATTTATTTATTCATTTATTCATTCATCTATCTATCTGCATTTATTCATTCGTCCGCCTAATTATGCTAAGCTGCTGTCTGCATGAGGAAAGAGATGCGTGGGAATGCTCGTGATGTGCCATGAGTCGAGTTATGCAAGAGAACAAGTTTCTAAATAGCACAATGATCCCCTGTGCTCGCCCTTCCGACCCCGCCTTCACCTGTACAGTGCTGGTACACGGCCCCCTTTGAGTGTAGTTCACCTCAGGCTCCAGGGTGCTCTGTAGGAACACTCATCACACCCCTCGCAGTCTGTCCGGAGTAGTAATGTGATGGGTGAGCTCCTCCTGAACTCCTTCCGCTTCCTTGTTCTTTTACGATGCTTGTCACTGAAGAAGAATCACTGTCACTTCCCACTTGCCCTCCATGGCACGATTAGCGCATTGAACAGAAGAGAATGGCCAAGAACAACAATTTACTGGTAAAAAAAAAAAAGCCTGCTGTTGTTCTAGTTCCTAAAGAAGAGCCAAAATGCCTAGCCAAAATAAGAAAAGTGTTTTGAGACTTTCCTCTATAAGTCATAAGAAGAGGAAAATACAGAAGCAGTATAGGAATGGTTATAGAAGTCGTAGGAAAAGAAAAAAAGATTGGGAGTGGGTAACTTAAGTCATAGGAAAAGGAAGATACATTAGCAAGTAGGAAATGGGTAATTCAAGCCGTAGGAAAGGGAAGTACAGAAGCAGGTTACTCATTCGTAGTGGTGCCTGAGTGGAAGTTGTGCTTTTCCTCGAAGATCGGAATTTGCTATGCGTATAGTAATGGTTAAGGCTACAAGTTCCCTCAGTACCTACAGTTGTTGAGGAGCAGAATTAGTTTTTGTTTGTCTCTCAATACGTAAAAAAAAAGAAAGTAAACTAAATAAATAGATTCCTAAATTTGGTGTCTGGGTGCTCGCCTCCAAATTCTCTACTACTACTACTACTACTACTACTACTACTACTACTACTACTACTACTACTACTACTACTACTACTACTACTACTACTACTACTACTACTACAGCAACCAGCCATATGACTCCTTCCCTAGAACAATCTCCAGTGACGTGCATCGGAATGTGAGGGCGGGGCTTGTCCTCTGATGAACCAGTGACAAACAATAAGGAGTAAGAAGGAGCCTATCCGTCAATTTAGCCTGAAGAGACTCCATACACGTCATTTCGATGTTTCACCTCTTCTGTTTTTGTATATCCATACTATATATAACATGCCATGGTAGGCTGTATTATTTTAACTCAAGGGATATTTTACGTTCGTTGGTATAAGGTAAGTACTCCATGAAAATAAGGCTGATACTATTTAAGTACTACGGACATACCTTGTGTCAGAGAGTAATAGTAAGTACACGAGGCATGAACACGATATGTCTCCTGCGTGTGGCTCATTCCTGTACCGGTAGCTCCGTGCACCTCAGTGTTGCTGCCTTGACCCTGCCAGCTCCTCGCAGTCTTACCTAGAGTGCGCACCTCAACCAGTCTGACTTAGTTCACTCTGTAGATATTTTATGTTAATTAAAAAGAAAATCCTGCCAGCGATGGTTTTTATTTATATATCTTGACAATCATCCTTTTTTTGGGGGGAGATAAAAGGAGCAGAAAGAAGAATGATAACTATGTATTTTTTTGTTATTCATGCATTTGATAGGTCGACAAAAGAGAAATAGTAGAGGGAAGTATCAGTTCGTTTGTCAAGTAAGAAATCGTCCGATAATTCTTAAACACTGAAAGCGACCCAGACCAAGCAGCGAGAAGCAGGCGCATTTACAGAAGGGCAAGTGTGAGTCAGCTCTGCACCACAGGCTTGAGTTATGAATGCTATGTAGTACTTGCCTTCATCACAACACTTCAACCACTGCACTCAGCGGACACCTTTACTCGAGGCCCGTCGTGTCATGTACATATGTTTACATTTGTTAAGAAATTTTGGCCAAGATGTAGTATGAAACGACTCGGTGATCAGAAAGTGGATTTTTTCCCTTTGTTATGACCTGCAAACTTAGAGTTTTTAAGTTATAAAGTTTTAGTGCATTCATATACAAAGATCGTATAAAAGGCAATAGTAGATAAGGTGGCTGTCAGGCGATGGAACGTAATGGAGAAATAGTTATCTCCACACTCACTAAATATAACGCCGATGTAACTTTGTAATGTCATAAACGCAATATACCGGGCATGTATGATAGGTACTGTGTGGCATTAAACTTTAGAAATGCATTTTATTACATCACTCTCTGCTTTGTTTCTTGTGATAGTTACTGCACCATCCATTCAAAGAACATATTGTCAAAATTATATGTGATCCGAAGCATCGAACACCCTGACACAGCTGCGCGCGCTATCATGACGCACCTGGCGTCCTGGCCATGTCGTGCTGACCGCAAGGAGGGCTGGGGTTGGTTACTTCGTGTCCATGACGCCGCGTTGTTGATATGCAGTGATTTCGTTAAACGTGCTCCTTTCTCTTACGTAACTTGTTACTCATTAGTGTGTATGGCGACGTGTCATCATAACGCCGGTGTTCACCAGACACAGGTAAGAATACATTACAGAAAGCTGGAGCCGCGGGCCATGGCACACATGGGCCGCCTACTTGGACAGTTCTGTGTTAGCTCCCTGCTTGTAAGATGGCATATATAGTACAGGCTACATGTATTGAAATTAGGTTAAATGTTGGTGGTTCAGTGTAGGCCTACTAGTGTTTTAGTTTAATGGTACACTCTTATATGTCATATTATGACGGATATCTGTATACCATTTTCAGCAGAGCCTATCTCGTGTAGATACCGTTGACCAAAGTGATAATGCAACAAAGCAACTTTTGGTGGGAATCTAAAAAAAAAAAAAAAAAAAAAAAAAGCAGAATGCTCATTTGTAAGTATAGGTGCGAACAGGTGAAAAAGATTACAACCTTTACATAAATTTCCTTGAAAAGCCAATATTGTTTAAAGAAGAGTATCCCGTTTGCCAAATAGTAAGGCCGTTTGTCACCTTAGACTTTTAGAAAATGCAAAATTTGGTCTATTTGTTATCCCACCCAACTAAACTAAAAACAAACTTAATTTCAGTTAACCTAACCCAAAAACTAACCTAATGTAAGCTAATCTAACTTACTTAAGCCTAACCTAACTCTGTTTTTTGACGCAATGTGTTAATTTTCAGAAGCATCAATGAGTCAATAATAGTCAAGTATGTGAAAAAAAACTTCAAATATGTGAAGTTCAGTGAGTGTACTACCACAACTTGCTGACAAGGATCAATAGTAAACATTAACAGAACAGCAGACTTTTAAGTAGCATATAGTACTAGTCAAAGGAGAGAAGAGAGGTGCATTTATATATATATATATATATATATATATATATATATATATATATATATATATATATATATATATATATATATATACATATATATATATATATATATATATATATATATATATATATATATATATATATATATATATATATATATATATATATATATATATATATATATATATATATATATATATATATATATATATATATATATATATATATATATATATATATATATATATATATATATATATATATATATATATATATATATATATATATATATATATATATATATATATATATATATATATATATATATATATATATATATATATATATATATATATATATATATATATATATATATATATATATATATATATATATATATATATATATATATATATATATATATATATATATATATATATATATATATATATATATATATATATATATATATATATATATATATATATATATATATATATATATATATATATATATATATATATATATATATATATATATATATATATATATATATATATATATATATATATATATATATATATATATATATATATAATTTTTTTCTGGTAAATTGGTTTGACACAGGTTAACCTATGTAATTAACATTGTTGGGATTCCATGGTTTAAATAAGACTTAACTTAAATGACAATAAATATTTTTGAAAATTTGTGTTACACCATCCACTACTGACATTCCTGCCCACAGCTAACCAGTCACTGGAAACACACTTACTGATCATATACATATATATATATATATATATATATATATATATATATATATATATATATATATATATATATATATATATATATAATACACACAAATTTAAAGCATTATATTTTCCTTTCCAGGTAAGCATTGGGCAGCTGCCACTTGTCCGTTTTGTGGCAGAAGTGAACCCTGTGTAAGTTTGACTCATGATACTGTGCAGAGTGTGTAGAGAGGCTGGTATGTGTGTGCGTGTGTGTGCCTCACCCTGCCAGCGGGCCTGTGTATGCTGGTGAAGGTGCATGCAACATACAACTATCACCACATGAACTCTTAATCCTGATGCCTTACTTGTGCTTAACAGCAGTGAGTGAGTCTTACTTGGCTGACTGATGTCTATACAACTCGAACAATTTTCTGATGCCTCAAATTTCTGTAATGGCTCACCTACTCTAGTTATTCATCTCTTAATACGTAATAAATATGTATGAACCATGATCGTTCTGCTGGTTGGGGGATCAGTTTGAGGTACGTAAGGTTAAGAATCCCCTGTTATTGCACTGTAGGAAGGGTTTGGGCAAGAGACAACTCATTTTGTATAATAAGTGGTCCATTACAACGCTAAGTTGATCATCACCCGTGGCACGTCTGTGAGTGCGTCTGTGAACAGCACAGAGCCAGGGGTGGGTCAGTGCTGTTTGGCAATCTGGCTGTGGACTTAAGATAGTGCAATATAGCTGGAAGTTCTTTAACTTGGCTAAATGAGAATATAGATTTGGACACTTTAAATTCTTATTCATTAAGCATGAGCTTGAAGGTTATATTGAGTATACAGTTATAGAATTATGGTAATCATAACTAAGGAAGTCAAAACAGAGATGGCTCATTGTGACCTTGCTTGCCTATGGTATCTCGGGATCCAGGAATTCTAGTCAGCAGTTCTCATTCAGCTCAGTGAAAGAATTAATTCCATCATGTGTTAGAATGGTGCCCATGTTCTTCTGTGGAACTTGGTCAAAAGTTAGTGTAGATATTAAAATCAATGTTTTCTGTCCTTCAGAAAGTAAGTGTTAGGACTTATCACAAGACAACAGTGAATGGAGACATGAATTAGCTGGCTGGCTGTTGTACTGTTCATTCTGGAAATTACATATTATACTACAAAAATTAGGAAGAGTTCAAGGAAGATTCTTGAACTGTATTTTTGACACATACGTTTGAGATTAACAATGTCCACAGGTATGGTTAACTTAGTGAATATACCTGTGAGTACATACAGTTAAACAATAATACAAGAAACTTTATCAGGTGTTGATAAAACAAAGAATTTGTGTTTAGTCACAATTTTAATCAGCAACTCTTGAAAATGTAGCAATACAACAGTAGATACAATTCCTGGTACACAGGATATTTTTTTCAATCAATCAAGGGAGGCAGTGAGTTCTATACAACCAATTACTAGAATGCTAGGCAAACTTGTACTGCTATTACAAACAAATATAACAGAAGACATATTTTACCACTCAAGTAATTTTTTGAATATGAAAGTAATTTTAGATTAGAAGAGGTTGAAAAGTAAGCAAAACTTTTACATGATTTTTGGTGAGAAAGTCCAAGCTGATACTGATGCCTCTTCATGGGAACTTTGGATGTAGCCACATTAAAAGTTCCTCCATGTGATATTGTACCTTGTTTGACAGATCTCCCAAAAGGCAGTATATTTTTACAGTATTTTTAAACACCTAGTCACATTTATTGAGAATAAAGCATATGTGTTTCTGCCAGTGAGACATAGTGAGGATCACCTCTATCTGCAAGCATCACTGCTAACCCACAAAACCTGAAGGAGGAGCACTGAAACCATGCTGAGCAAGGCTTGAGGCATTTAAGGGCTGATGATGATGATGACCAAGGTGTTGTTGCTATGGTCACATTTTTTTTGTTTTATTTTTTTATTTATTTATTTTTTTTTTTTGTTTAGTGCCATGGTGATGTGATGGAGGTTATTACAGCATTTTCAAGTTATAGGGAACTGTTGAACATCCTTCATACTTGGTATCATGTGACTGTTACAATTATTCATTCACATAAGATGTAATAATATCATCCTTTTAAGTGTAAAAGATATGTACTTTCTAAGGGCTACAATGAACTTAGTTAAAAACAAACTACATACCCCTAAATTTTAACTCTTTCCTTGATAAAAAAGAAAGAAAAAAAAAGTTAGTGGGGAAGAGCTCCAGTCATGCTAACCAGTTTAGTCGTGGAGGTGTCTTAGTATTCCTCTCTTAAACAGCCACCTTTGACACTTCTGAATGATGAATAATGATAAAAATACACTAAAAGTTTAAACCATATAAGTGAATCTTTCAAAATTGTTAACAGATTTTACATCTGACCAATTTATGGCCTGGTGCCATGAGTCAAGTGTTAAGTGTTACCACACCTTGGTGAAAGTGATGACTCCGTATGGTGCTTTGCAATGCAAATTGTTAGTGGAGATGATTCAGCAGGATTACCATAGCAAGATGGAATGGCATTCATTCACATACTATGATGGCAAGGTAACTGACATTTGGAGATGATTTCCAGTGTGTAGTGGTTGGAGAGCTGGAGGAGTGAATCATTGTGCATGAGGGAAATTATTGATGATCTCCTGAGTCTTGAGTGTGGGAAGGTCTTGGTGTCTCAGGGTCCTCAGGTTGCATTGCCCCAGTGTTACCCTCACCTTCAGAGAATGCCATAACACTTGCAAGGTATGTAAGGTACCACCACCAAACTTAATGAATCATCATGTACTGCTGAAGACACCGTCAAGAGGGCAGACATGTCCATGAGCACATTTTCTTTAGCCACCCTTTAGAGTAAGAGTCCTAAGCCTTTCCTCTTCCACACTGAGCTGTCATGCTTACCCCAGTGTCCTGTTTGAAGGGTAATGGTGTGCACTTATTTTCATGAAACCTCATATGTGGTTAATGGTAGGAAGAAATTCAGTGTTTGGATACAGAATCTATGCAGTTCCTCTGTTAATAGTATCTCTTTACTCCTTCACTCTTGGTAAAGATTTCATGTCTCAAAAAAAAAGTTTTGCGTCTTGAAAATCGTGATTCTCGTGGTGAGATTTTTCTAGCCAGGAAGCTGTAAGTTACAACGTGTATTGTAGGTGTTGTTATTTGTGACTCACATTCACTGCGTAACAGTGTTGTAATTCTGTACATAAATTATTTGGATTCTCTGTAAATACATATGTCATTTGAGTTTCAATAGATATTTTGTCTTTGTTTTTTATTTATTTTCAGTTTTTGTTATCCAGTTATGGTTTTTGGTGTTCATAGTGAGTGTCGTGGAAGAGGTTGAACTATGAGCTTACCTGCTAAACAATCCTCTTAGTGCTTTGTGGAGTTATTGGCTTCTTGCTCATCATAACTTAATTTTGGCTCGTGTCTGTGTATGTAACACATTTGTATGGAAATAAGAAGAGTAGAAATGACTGGTGTGAATTCTTTTCCCCAACTGTGTGAATGAGAGGCATGGAAACTCATTCCATAACTGTGTGAATGAGAGGCATGGAAACTCATTCCATATTACTTAATGCATTTTTTTTATTTCACATTAGTATATATAGAAAATGACTAGATTCATACGTGAAAAAATTCTTTGAACATTATATGAAAAATATAAGATGAACACATAGGTATATTTTGTTTGTACTAAAGAATCTAGCCTATAAATAATTTATAATCCATGGAAGGCATTTCACAATAGTAATCAATAGTGTTAGTCATATATGTGTAGTAACAGATCACTTAAAGGCCACAACATTATCAAGGTAGAAAACTAAATTGTCGATCCCAAAGGAAGGTAGAGGACCAGGCACAGCTGTCATGCAGCTCAAGACCTATGAACTCAATGGTGTAAGTTTGAACCTGGCACATAACAGGATAAGCTGCTTTTTTTCTTAATTCTGGGAAGAACATAAAGTGCTGAGGGAAGAAGTACAAGCCCTCCGACCTCACCTTTGATGACAAACGGGAGACCTAGAGTTACTTTGTGTAATTCCAAATCTTAGAGGTTCTTTTTATGTAAAACTGATAATGCAGTTAAGACTTATAAGGCAGCTCAGGACTCATAAGGCAGATCCCAATGATCACTAGGTAATTAATGGCACCAATAAACTGATCTAGATTAGGTGTGTGTGTGTGTGTAATTCACTGTTTGATCTGCTGCAGTCTCTGACGTTACCCTACGGAACGAGCTCAGAGCTCATTATTTCCGATCTTCGGATAGGCCTGAGACCAGGCACACACCACACACTGGGACAACAAGGTCACAACTCCTCGATTTACATCCCGTACCTACTCACTGCTAGGTTAACAGGGGCTACACGTGAAAGGAGACACACCCAAATATCTCCACCCGGCCGGAGACCCGGTCCTCTGGCTTGTGAAGCCAGAGGACCGGTATATATATATATATATATATATATATATATATATATATATATATATATATATATATATATATATATATATAGTCTGTATGAGGCATTTTACTCTGAACACTACTTGTACTATAAGCCCTGGAAGGCATTGTGCATTAGAGTAGTTCTATAGTAGTATTACAAATAAAGAAATAAACTAGAATGTTTTGTACCACTTTCATGAAGCAAAGAAACAATTTCTGTGCAAGTTTAGTATATAAGACGGGTTGTTACAAAACCATGACTTCCTGAACACCAATATGACTAGATAAATGTACTTTATATTTGGCTAAAGCTTTTTGCTATCAGGAAAGCTCTCATACTGGATGTCCTCAGGCTGTGTAGCAAGTAGACTAGGGTTATGATGTCCTCTACATCTCGCAACTATTGTGTTCCCTGACAGCAACAGCCATGGAAAGTGGATCATGTAACGTACATCCTGGGGATGAGTTAAGCATCACTCTGACCTTCCCTGGGCACAGTGACAGTCTGGGGTGGGGGAGGAGCACCCAGATAAGGCACCTTGGATGGGGCACCACAGTCATATCCAAGCTTGGCAAAGTCTTTCATCATCACATTAAAAGTAATGGTGATCTCTCCATGAGATCTCACACGTGTCACTGAAAGAAAGAAATATTTGAAGTGTTAACCCTTTAACGGAAGAGGATATATATATATATATATATATATATATATATATATATATATATATATATATATATATATATATATATATATATATATATATTTTACAGGCAAGCCCCGGTTAGTGAAGGGGTTACATTCCTAACAAACCCTTCGTTAAGCGAAACTTCGTTAAGCGAACCGATTATAACAAGTTTAACCCCTGACTTGAACTTCCATTGAGAGTAAACAAAGCGAGAGTGCATCATAGTACAGTGAAAGGTTTAATGAAGGTAAAAATTATGAAATTAAACATTTAGGCAGTTTAATTTAAGTCATTATAATGTACACTAATGTATGTATGTATGTAACTTTATAATGTTAATAATCTTAAATTTATGAAGGAAGGGAGCATGGAGCAGGAAAGACACTAACCGGCAACCTGTGGAATGTAAACAAAGGGCGCATCATTGTATCACATATAAAACTTATGTACCACATTTCCACAAGGCTTTCCATTTTATCCATTGTAGAGTCATGAGTTCAGGTGGTTCTTTTAGCTTGCAAGGAAAATACAGTCTCACCAGCCTTCTTAATGGAGTCTGCTGACTTGAAAATAGTAGAGACAGTAGATGGAGTCAAGATGGTGGCGAGCAATGCTATTAGTTTTCTCGCCTCTCCCGTGTCTGTGAATAATATCCAGCTTCACTTTGAGAGTAAGAGACTTCCTAGTCTTAGCAACGCTAGGTGACATTACAGGGCGTTTTGGTGGTAAGTTGAGCGAGGGAAGACGAGCTGCTGGTGACGCTGTTATTGTTTTGAACGGGGAGTGCGTGGTCCGTGTGTTGTCCACCAGAGGTGCTGGTGTATTCAAAAGCCTGTTGGCTTGCGTGATACGGCAGTGTTATCAAATTTGGAAAAAATTACCAGGATAAAACTTTGTTAAAGCGAGTTTGGTGTTCGTTAAACGAGCAGATGGTAATAAAGTGAAACCTTCGTTGTAGCGAAATTTCGTTGTGTGAACCTTCGTTAAGCGGGGGTTACCTGTATATATAGTGTATATATATATAGTGTGTATATATATATAGTATATATATATATATATATATATATATATATATATATATATATATATATATATATATATATATATATATATACACACAGTAAAACCTCAGCTCACGACCATAATTCGTTCCTAAATCTTGTTCGTCACCTGATTTGTTTGTCCCCTGAATAAATTTTTCCCATTAATCCGTTCCAGACCAAAAAAAAAAATAAATAAAATTGATACTTTTGTCCATAAAACCCATTCAAAATAGATCTTTAATGTATGCATTACATGAACGAAATAATTATAAAAAGCCTAAATTGTTTTACTTACCTAAATGCTATAAAAATTATAATAAAATTAATAAAAAAGAAAAGGTTATTTACTTGAGAGACTGGACGTTGATAGCATGATGGAATGTAGGAGAGGAGGATGGGGAGGAAGACAGACAAGATCCAAGAAGACAGTCATGAGAGAGGACTTTGGATGTGCGCAGCGTGCCAGAGCTACACAACAGGTGTGTAGCGTCACAAGTCAGTGTCGCTATGTGGGGCCCCGTTATAGCAGAGAGGATAATGCCGAAGAAACTACAGTAGAGGGTGCCGGTAACATCACCATGCCCAGGAAAAACAGGAGAAAATTGTGGTGGCATGGAGATTATGTTATGTAATATTTTTCGTATGTTCCTGTTTTTATTTTCTTTTATGATTATGTTTTGTTTTGTTGTGTGATAGCCGGGTTGGCTATCACACAAACGGCTCCGGCGAGCCGTTTAACTGCGTTCGTCTCCCGAAATATCGTTCGTCCCCGGGTCGATATATTGACAAATTTTTTGGTCTCCCGAATTGTTCGTCCTCAGAGACGTTCGTCAAGCGAGGTTTTACTGTATAACACATCTATATATAGAAATTCACTATAATGACAACACGGTGAAAGATATTCAAGACCCTAGATTGCAAAATCTTAATAATTAATACCCTCACCTTCACGTCCTCGGCCTTGGGCAATGATTTTAGGGTTTAGGAATTCAGGTCTTCGGCCAGTGAGCCATGACATGAGCTTCTGGATGGTGGAGGCTGACTCTGGCACAAAAGTTTTAAGCCTGTAAGTAAAATTCCATAAAAGGTTGGTTGAGTAGTGATATTATCTGAGAAATATAAGTAACCTATTATGTAGTAGTAAGAGTTAGGTGGAGATAGGTAACACAGTTCACAGTACCTGCGGGTGTGGGTGCCGGGAGTGATGGGTACATGACAAGCAGTATATCCCACAATGACAATGTTGCCAAAGAAGTCTGTGCCATACACACTCAGGATGATCTGTGGCCCTGCAATGGAAGGTGAATATTTATATTTTTATTTCTTTACTGCCAGAAAGTTCCTAGCTGTGCATGCAGCAACTCACTCAAAATACAGCATGAAATTTGTAATCTGTTTCATAAACTGCTTATGTACATTTAAGTAATAGAATATAAAAGTAACTGTCGCAATGGAATGTGGAGATGCAGTAAATCATGCAAGAAAATATTAGTCAAAGATCTACTCTGGCTTATATTTATCTCAGTGAATTATTATGTGGTTCTGGTCTTATATATATAAAAGTAAATGTCGCAATGGAATGTCGAGATGCAGTAAATCATGCAAGAAAATATTAGTCAAAGATCTACTCTGGCTTATATTTATCTCAGTGAATTTAGTGAGGTGACAATGTGGTTCTTGTCTTTCATATTCTTATTTTGTACAAATATATACACATCAATACACTGGATTAACTGCATGACATTACAAGTTTATAAACCAAGACGTATCATCAGTGAAGACATGACTGAAATGCAAGTCATTTGAAGGTAAAGAAGGATTATGGTTGAAAATAACATGAAGGATTGGAAAGTCATCTTATAACAAAAAAAAACAGCTAAAAATATAGCACTACTGTATAATGAGTATATAACTAATCTTGCTCTATGGATTTCAGTTGTCATTTAGTATGTGTAGGCTTATCAAACTGACTCTGGTGAGCCTCTGCAGTGAATGCCTATGACAGAAGTGCCCTTAAGGTACTTTGCCCATTATTATATTTATATAGCACTGCAGAATGTTTCTTTATACATTCAAAGTGTATCTAAAAATTATAAGATACTAAACTTACAGCCAAAAGGATTTGTTGACTTGTATGTAATGTCTATTGGAAAATTCCACACAAACAATTGCCTCTCATCATCACTGCAACAGGCCGTCTGTGACACACATTCCTCCAGTCCCTGTGAGAAACAAAGTGGAAAAAAAATCCTGGTGGTTGTAATTAACAAGAAGGGAAAAATATATTTTGTTCTAGAGCAATAAAACTTGACAGAAGGATGTTTTCTATAGTATCCTTGCTCGCAAGCAGTAAACCACATCTCTCGCAAGGTTTAGCTGAAAAGTGTCAGTGAATGACAACAGCAAAAGCATAATGCTGAGTGAAGATTGGAGTGAATAGAAAATTGGGTGATTGATTGTGAAAGATTGTGGATTCAACATGTAGTGCTTGATAAGAGTAGCAAAAATATTACTGAGAAAAAATCATTAAGAAAAAGTGTCTTAAAAGATTCTGCAGGCAGGGAGAACTGCAGCCATGTAGGAACCATGACAAAGTCCCTCAATAGTTGTGTCTTGCAGGTGGCATGAGAACCACACATTCTCCATGAGAAGAGCAATTTTATCATTAATCCTCAAGTTTCCAAGATGACTAATGGATTAAGATGGAAGCACATACTAAAGTTATTATGACAAAAATATTCAGCTTCACAAATCTCACTCAAACTGATTGAGTAACAAGCTGACACAGTTACTGACTGTCACACGGTACATGGTACTCTGTACTCTCATAACACTGAGGTTCAAGTCAGTGTAACTCACCGACACCACCTCCCAGTCCTGGCCGGCAGTGAAGCAGTAGTTGAAGTGGAGGTTGTCTCCCCCCATGAAGCGGCCAGCCTCCACCTGCCCTGACACACTGAGCAGGAACACACTTGGCGATGACACAGACATTGCAGTGACAGCCAGAGATGACGATCTGTTATATATGGAAAGACATCATTATTACCATCATGTGTATTAACTTGTGTTACAGTAGCTTCTAGCACTCAGCAGACAGTCGTGATTGTTGGAAGCACTAGAGTCGTAAATTGGAAACTAACCATTTGTGATGGAAATCATGTAAAACATCAATCAGTTCACTACATATCTCACCAGGAAAAACATCAGCCACATCTGAAAATCATTGGTCGGGCGAAACTATAAACTGACCCTATATTACATTAATGTGAGAATAAAGGTAGCCAGCTAACATAACATAACATAACATAAATAATAGGATAACAAAGGGCCACCAGGGCCCATCTAGGTTATCCTGTATCAGTCGCACAGCGACCTCGTCATCAGTACTTAAAGATACACTTACAAGTACACAATACATTATATACTAATTCTAAATATTTGGCCCATTAACAGGGCTAAGTCCTGCAGCGAAATCCTCTACAATTTGTGGTCCCCATACATGGGGATCATGTCTTATTTAACTATAGTAAATTTCTTATAAAAACTATCATGCAGTGCTATACATAATTATAAATCTAATAAATTTAAGTGCTTATCTAATCTGTTTTTAAACATTGTCAAACTAGTGCTATTTACAACCGTCTCTGGCAATGCATTCCAGAAGTCTACCACTCTATGACTAAAGAAATATTTTCTTATATCTAACCTGCAGCCTTGCTTTCTAATCTTCCTGCCATGATTTCTAGTCCTATTTCCCTCCTCTAAGGTAAAGAAAGATCTCACATCTATGTAGTTTGTATCTGAGAACATTTTAAATAACTCTATCATATCCCTCTTATACATCTCCTCTCAAATGAAAACATGTTTAATTCCTTTAATCTATCTCTATACTCCAGGCGCTTTAATGCTGGTATCATCCTAGTTGCTCTTCTCTGAACTGCTTCTAACATGTTGATATCCTGCCTATAGTGGGGTGACCAGGCCTGTATGCAATACTCTAAATGGGGCCTAACATAGGAATTATATAAGCTACGCACCACTTCCTTACTTTTATAACTAACATTTCTATTTATAAAACCCAGGATCCTATTTGCCCTATTTCTTGCTTCTAAACATTGCTTTGAAAATTTCATAGTCCTGTCTATCACTACTCCTAAATCCTTTCCTTCCTCTACTGCCTCTAGCCAACATCCCTCCATCTCATAGTTAAAGTTTGTGTTGTCTTTACCTAAATGCATAACCTGACACTTATCAGAATTAAACTCCATCTGCCACCTGTCTGCCCATGCTATCAGCCTGTCCAGGTCTCGTTGTATTCTGTAATTGTCCTTTTCACCCTGTACTGCACATGCTATCTTAGTATCATCTGCAAACTTTGATACTTTGCTACTAATTCCTATATCTAAATCGTTAATGTACACCAAGAAAAGAAGAGGTCCTAGCACTGATCCTTGGGGTACCCCACTAACCACTTCCTTCCACTCAGACATTGCCCCATTTAATACTACTCTCTGTTTCCTATCAGAAAGCCATTCACTAATCCAATCAACTAACCTACCCCTATCCCATGTAGTCTCAATTTGTACACTAGCCTCCTATGCGGTACCTTATCAAACGCCTTGCTAAAATCTAGATATATAACATCTATGCTATTTCCATCATCTAACTCCTTGGTAATATATTCTAAGATATCGAGCAAATTTGTAAGACAGGACCTCCCTGATCTAAAGCCATGTTGGGTATCTCTAATTAATCTATTCTCATTTAAATGCTCCCAAATACTACCCTTAATGATTTTCTCTAGTATCTTACATACTATACTAGTTAAACTGATCGGTCTATAATTATTCGCATCATCCTTCCTACCTTTTTAAATATTGGAGTAACATTAGCTAACTTCCAGTCCTGAGGTATCTCAGCAAACCTAAGTGATCTTTCAAAGATTAACTTAAGTGCTTCAGAAATACTGTCTACACCCTCCCTAAGTACTCTGGCATGTAGCTCATCAGGACCACTAGCTTTCCTATCGTCTAGTTCAAGAATAAATTTCCTAATAATTCCCGGTTTTATATCAATATTTTCTAAAGCTCTTAAACTACTCGCACTGTTTGTAACAGGATTTCCTATTCTTTCCCTAGTAAATACTGAAGAAAATTGTTCATTCAATAATTCTACTATGTCTTCATTTTGATCCACTACTACACCATCTTTTCTGAGTGGTCCAATCCTATCCTTATTTCTTTTATCACTGACCTTGTAATAACTATATAATTTTTTTGGATCTTTACTCCCAGCTCTAGCTAGTTTTATCTCTGCCTGTCTTTTACTTTTTTTATAACCTTACTAGCTAGATGGCTGGAAACCCCTCTTCTATACATTAACTAAGCTAACATTACTGTTTGCCTGTGCGGATCATGGAAACAGCTCACATGATTCCATCGAAACACACACACACACACACAAAAAAAAAAAAAATTAATGGCTTTTATCTTGGAATTTGACGGATGCAGCTTACCGAAAATGTCTTCGATTGAGTGTAGGGTGAGTGTGCAGGCAGCGTCTCCCCGGAGAATGTTGAGGCTGAGGTGTGGTGCGGCGTGTATGGCAGTGGTGGTGTTCTTGGTGATCTATGAGGCATGGTGGTGTGTTGGGTGCAGGCGTTGGTGTTTAGCGTGTGTTGGGCCGCCTGTCAAGTGTCAACACGGCGGGCTTTGTTTACCAACACTAGTGGCGGCGGGAGTAAAGCTTTTTCATAGGAGAGAACGCGCCTTTAACTTTGTGTCCTTAACGATTTTTCCTTCCATTCACCGTGCATGAAGTATTCTATGATTTCCCTGTACTAGAAATAAAGGAAAGTAAAACAGTGGGAATTCTGGGTAAGGAGTCGATACGGGTGCCCGCTGGTGTGGTATATCGATTAGCTATCTTGTATACCTCCGTCTCACAGTGAGCCAGTGAACGATTATAATGATTTAGCTATTACTATGACCACACCAACGTTATGACGCCACATGTGCAGATTAGTCATTCAACCTTATAGTAAACTGGTAAAATGATGATTACCGCTGGTCTGACTTAACTATTTCAGTACACATTTTTATCATGAGTTTTGTATATGATTAGACGATTTTATTTACATTAGGAACGCTCTCTGGACGTCAGAAGATTAATGGGCAGAGTCTTCACTACTTTAATCCCCCCTTAAGTTTCTGAAGCTGTATGAAATCACTAAATAGTAACCAGAATGAATATGGGTAACGTGTCATGGTACTGAAGGGTTTAAACTGTTTGCTGGTGAGGGGAGGAAAGGGCAAGGATATCACGGTAACACGGTAGAGGGAATAGGGAAGAACTGTATATCTCCCTACCAAGTGTATATGAAAATTGCGATGGAGTGAGACTGTGAGAAAGATAAGTTCCTAGATATCACGTATTGTATTAATGTCGTATACTAAATAAATGTGCCTTTTCCATTAGTAGCATGTA
>NC_059304.1:17715985-17725985 GCF_017591435.1 Portunus trituberculatus
TGTGTGTGTGTGTGTGTGTGTGTGTGTGTGTGTTGTGAGAGGAGCACATGCCTGTCACACACACACACACACACACACACACACACACACACACACACACACACACACACACACACACACACAGATTGGAGTAAGCGTGCGTCACTGTAGCGTGCATAGAGTGTGGCTGCGAGGATGAGCTGAGGTGTTATGAAAGGTGATTGAAACGAGTGTGTGTGTGTGTGTGTGTGTGTGTGTGTGTGTGTGTGTGTGTGTGTGTGTGTGTGTGTGTGTGTGTGTGTGTGTGTGTGCGCGAACGAACGTTGTATAACTATTAGGAGCTTATTTTTGATGTCTTAAATCTCTTACATTAGCAGATCATCCTTAGCAATAGCCAGTGACACGGCTTAGAAAGAGGAGGAGGAGGAGGAGGAGGAGGACATTGCAGCTTAGCCATCCAGCTCATTTTTAGAAGGCGTGTGTTGAGTGCATTCCTTTCCTCTTTTCTTTTCTTTCTTCCTTACTTACTTTCTTTCTTTTTTCTTTCTTTCTTTCTTTCTTTCTTTCCACAGTTCTGAAACACCCCAGCGCCGCACTTCCGCTACATTGGAAAGGCTGCCCCTGAAGTCACACTCATTTTTAAGGCAGTTTTTTTCTTATGGTTGTAGTGACAGGTTAGCGATATTTCTTCATTATTAACAGAAGAAACACTCACTTGGCTTCGAAGAGAGAGAGAGAGAGAGAGAGAGAGAGAGAGAGAGAGAGAGAGAGAGAGAGAGAGAGAAATACGGGCCTATATCCTTCCTTTTTCCTGTATAGTGGTGGATGTTGCGGGGAGGCGCCAGTCGCAGGAGCGTTGTCCGGTGAGAGGCTCCCAGACTCCAGACTAGACGGGAAGTTGTGCTCTAATTTTTCTCCCCTCCTTCCCCCCCAGGCGATGTTGATATGCCAGCGGAGGGACGAGAAGCAAGCGGCCTTGGGGTCATGGAGGAGAGCGCAGGGTGACGCCGTGCACTAAGGGAGGGACGCGGGTGTGGGTGAGTGCCTGACTACCTGTTGTGTGGCATGCAGACGTGATTCCCTCTAGTGGAGTTGTTGAGTGTGGTAGTTTTGATGTTTGTCTGGTTAATGCTTCGTGTTTGGCTTGGCTGGGTTGTTTGTTGTGGTGATTGTGGCAATTTCTCTTCTTTATCTCTGGATTGTTTCAGGGAATTATTCACTAAGTTATTTCATGTGAAGCTATTCGTAGATAATAATTATATTTTACACACACACACACACACACACACACACACACACACACACACACACACACACACACACACACACACACACACACACCGCGTAGTGCAGTGGTTAGCACGCTCGACTCACAATCGAGAGGCCCGGGTTCGAGTCCCGGTAAGCGGCGAGGCAAATGTGTGGCCCCTGTTCACCTAGCAGTAAATAGGTACGGGATGTAACTCGAGGGGTTGTGGCCTCGCTTTCCCGGTGTGTGGAGTGTGTTGTGGTCTCAGTCCTACCCGAAGATCGGTCTATGAGCTCTGAGCTCGCTCCGTAATGGGGAAGACTGGCTGGATGACCAGCAGGCGACCGAGGTGAATTACACACACACACACACACACACACACACACACACACACACACACACACACACACACACACATGAGTGAAAAGAAAAACACAGTCGGTTGATATATACTTTTATAACAGTATTCTCATTTTACTGCATAATTTAATCTGCAATTTTAAGAAGAAAAACAAAACAAAACATGCACTTCCGTCTCGCTGGTACACGCGGTGGGGGTGTGAGAGGCGTGGCTCGGGTGAATGAGTTACGTTAGGTTGGATTATTTTGTAGGTGTGCAGATGTAGTGGGTGAGGTGGTGTCCTGGGTGATGCGTGGCGGTGTCCGATGGTCTCGAGACATCTGATGACGTGACGCACCACCTCCCTCGCTGCCTGTACTGACGCGACCCCTGTCATCCCTCATCGTGAAGGGCGGCCACTCTAGCCACTGCTGCTCCCCTAGCCTAGCCGCTCCAGCTCAGGTTACTGCTGGGGTGCCATTTTGTCTTGCTGTCATGGCCTTCACGTACGTACACGCTTCTGTCACTTAGATACGACCAGCCAGATGAAAGCAAACTCAAAGGATGTGTTGTGTGGATGGCTTGTTATTATGCTGAGTTATCCGGGAGGGTGTATATGTTACACCCCGTTTGTGAAATTGCCCATTTCATGAAATGGGCAAACCCAATTCATGAAATGAACCTAACCTAACCTAACCTAACCTAACCTAACCTAACCTAACCTAACCTAACCTAACCTAACCTAACCTAACCTAACCTAACCTAACCTAACCTAACCTAACCTAACCTAACCTAACCTAACCTAACCTAACCTAACCTAACCTAACCTAACCATTTCATGAAATGGCCTCTCCATTGCACATTTCATGAATTGGTTTAGGTTAGGTTAGAATTAGAAGAATTAGAATTAGAAGTTAGAATTAGAATAGAATAGGTTAGGTTAGAATTAGGTTCATTCATAATTAGGTTTGCCCATTTCATGAAATGGGCAATTTCACAAACGGGGTGTAACATATATATTGCGCACCATAACAAAGAAACTAGCCTTTTGATATTAAGGGGTTGAGACGAGGCATGCGGATATATTGCAGGGAGTTTCATGCCACCTTGAAGCAGAAGAGACGGAATGGATGCTTTTACCCCTCGCTGTGGCTTGCAAGACGCTTCCCGCATTTCCAGCTTGCCCTCCTGCCCCTTGCGTCCTGTGCTTGGCGGGGCCGCTGCCCGGGAAACCGTAATGACATCCGCCTTGTATGAGCGCCACGGGGCTGAAGGAAGGACGTCATGGAGCGAGGCGGTGCAGAAGCAATGAAGGCAAGGCTGCACAAATAAGTGACTTGCTGCGTTATTACTTGCAAAACAATGTTGGGAAGGAAAGACAGTGTGATGACATCTTTTTATTTTATTTTTTGTATTTATACCATGTGGGCTTTTCACGGGAATTTATGGGCCGAAGGGGATGAACACTTGAACGAATTATTCCGTTCAGTCTTCTCACCTGAATAATAAACATGACATTTTGGACTCAATTTATTATTATTATTATTATTATTATTATTATTATTATTATTATTATTATTTTATTTTATTTATTATTTTTTTTGGAGCACACAAGGATAACATGTTCCCAGCTTGCAGGGTGTGGCATTCCAGACCCTCAGGCATGACTCCTGGACCCGCCTCCAGCCTGTCACCTGCCGGGCCACCCAACACATGTGCCGGGGGCGTCTAATGCTTTGCCACAGCTCCGTCCTTACACACACACACACACACACACACACACACACACACACACACACACACACACACACACACACACACACACACACACACACACACACACTCACTCTCTCTCTCTCTCTCTCTCTCTCTCTCTCTCTCTCTCTCTCTCTCTCTCTCTCTCTCTCTCTCTCTCTCTCTCTCTCTCTCTCTCTCTCTCTCTCTCTCTCTCTCTCTCTCACCCGTTGCATCTGTATACGTTCAGAAACATTGCTGTCTCACCATTACTATTTTTAAAGGTCCTGAGGTGATTAGTAAGGTTCTCAAAAGTACGTCTGCTTATACTGGAGACATCTTGCTAATCTGTCACTAGAGTCTTAGCAACAGAATCGAAAACCTTTATCGCTTTTAACTAGTAGAGCCTCTTGGAAGTGGCGGAGGTAGTGCGTGGTGCGTGGAAGTGTGTCAGCATAGGTCTAGTAATTTGCCTGCTGCTGAGATAATAAGGTATACAAAAGTGTCTCAGGTGCTCCATGTATTGATTAGGTCTGGTATGCATCATCATCATCATCATCATCATCATCATCATCATCATCATCATCATCATCATCGTCATTATTATCATCACCATCGTTGCTGAATCTCCAATGGCCGTAGTGGGGTCGATCGAGCCGCCACCCACAGCTGTTCCAACACTGTCTCACACCTGTTATCCAGCACACCTGTGACCAAACGGCTATCTCTCTCTCTCTCTCTCTCTCTCTCTCTCTCTCTCTCTCTCTCTCTCTCTCTCTCTCTCTCTCTCTCTCTCTCTCTCTCTCTCTCTCTCTCTCTCTCTCTCTCTCTCTCTCTCTCTCTCTCTCTCTCTCTCTCTCTCTCTCTCTCTTCTTTCCTCCTCCCTTTCCCTCTCCTTCCGTTAGCTGTCTCATTTTTCCCTCTCACCTTTCCTCTACATTCTCTCCCTTTCCTCCTCTCCCTCACTCCCCTCACTGCTTGTCCTCTCCCACTCTCCACTAGCTGCCTCTTTCATTTATTCTTCCCTTCCGCCTCTCTTCCTTTCCTCCTCTTTCCATCCTAACCATGTTCCCTCTCCATCTCTCCATAGTTCCGTTGGCAGTTTAATATGATTTCTACTTTATATATAGCAAAAACACTCATACGAAGCAAGCTCCTCCTATGTGTGGACTTTGAAAATTGTGGCAACATAATCTGTTTTAAAAAGTCTCTTGTTTCTATTGATAGATCATATTGATATCTACCTTATCAAAAGAAAAAAAAAAACACTCTTACGAACAAAGTTCCTTTATAACTGTGGAGTTTGAAAAATAGTGGCCACATAAACTGTATTTCTAAAAGATTGTTGCTTCAGTAACATAGTTTTTTAAGGGTAGTTTGATGGTTCCATTGGCATATTAACACGATTTCTATCTTATCAATAGCAAAGACTCTTGTTTCAATCATACGAGGTTTTAAGGGTAGTTTTATGATTCTATTGACAGACTAATATGATTTCTAATATATATATATATATATGTAGCAAAAACACTCATATGTACGAAGCTCCTCATGTCTGTGGACTTTGAAAGTTGTGGCAACATAACGTATATTTTAAAAGACTTTTATTTCAGTCACACAGGTTTTTTAAGGAAGGTTTGAAGGTTCTATTGACAGATTAACATGATATCTACCTAATCAAAAGCAAAAACACTTACGAACAGAGTTCCTCATAACTGTGGACTTTGAAATATAGTGGCCACATAAGTCGTATTTCTAAAAGATTCTTGTTTCAGTTATTTATGGGTATATTCATCGTTCCATTGACAGATTAACATGATTTCAACCTCATCAGTAACATAAACACTCTTACGGATAAATTTTATCATCTCTGTTGACTTTGAAAAATAGTGGCCACATAACATATATTTTGAAAAGATTCTTGTTTAGTCACACGAGCTTTTAAGAGTAGTTTGATGGTTCTATTGACAGATTATTATGTTTTCTATTTTATATATAACAAAGACACTCACACGAACGAAGCTTCTTATATGTGTGGACTTTGAAAATTGTGGCGACATATTGTATGTTTTAAAAACTCTTGTTTCACCCTTCCTTCTTAGTCTCTCTCTCTCTCTCTCTCTCTCTCTCTCTCTCTCTCTCTCTCTCTCTCTCTCTCTCTCTCTCTCTCTCTCTCTCTCTCTCTCTCTCTCTCTCTCTCTCTCTCCCAGGGTTTTGTTAGCCCACATCCACATATTTATATTATTATTATTATTACTATTATATTGTATTATCTTATATTATCATTATATTTATTTGTTTTTATGTGTATTAAAGGCATGATGTCTCTGTCTCCCAGTGCATTGTAGGGGTGTCATTTTCGCGCTGCCGCCACAGGACAGCTTGGGTCACGCTCAGTTGTTGGCTGGCTGTCGTATCGTAAGCTCCACTACTGACTCTGTTCGTGTCAGCCCTTTGTTATTTGTATTGGCTGCAGCAATACACTCCATTACTCACGCAGTGTTTATTTCCACCCCTGGACCTTCTGGACTGATATTGTGTTTGCCAGTCGTGCTCCACAGAACCTTATAGCGAACTATTAATTCATCTATTTCTATATTTTTGTCTGACCATCAATCTATCTGTTCTTTCTTTCTTTCTTTATCTATCTATCTATCTATCTATCTATCTGTTCTTTCTATAGAATTTCCTTCCATACGTTTCCAGGAAGTAACGTGGTGTTGTCATCTTACCTGGTGGTAGTCACTCGGAGGTGGAGGAGGGTGGAGACAAACAGGTGGGCGGGGAGAAATCCTTGTCCTATTTCTGTCGTCTTTTCCCACACGTAGCTTGATTAAGGCAGTAGAGATGTCGAGTCAATCATTAGATAATTTGGTGAGTGTGTGTGTGTGTGTGTGTGTGTGTGTGTGTGTGTGTGTGTGTGTGTGTGTGTGTGTGTGTGTGTGTGTGTGTGTGTGTGTGTGTGTGTGTGTGTGTGTGTGTGTGTGTGTGTGTGTGTGGTTCTCTCTCTCTCTCTCTCTCTCTCTCTCTCTCTCTCTCTCTCTCTCTCTCTCTCTCTCTCTCTCTCTCTCTCTCTCTCTCTCTCTCTCTCTCTCTCTCTCTCTCTCTCTCTCTCTCTCTCTCTCTCTCTCTCTCTCTCTCCTACCTTCCTTCCCCTTCCATCCCTCCCCCATTCCCTCCCTTCCTCCCTCTCCCTCCATGTATGAAGAACACGCTAGGATGGGAAGTTACAAATTTATTACAGCAGTAACCTGCACTTATACGTGAGTGTTGTATCTACAGCGAGTGGAGGAGCAGGAGCTGGAGGAGGAGGAGGAGGAAGGGAAAGGGTGAAAAGGAGGTATAAGATGATTGCACCGAGGAGAAGGAGGAGGAGGAGGAGGAGGAAGAGCAGATACGGGTGAAATAGATTTAGGAATTAGATGATTATTACAACAATTAGGAAGTGAAGGAGGAAGAAGAGGAGGAGTAGGAGGAGAAGGAAGAGGAGGCGATGGTGGAGGAGGGATGACTGCGAAGGAGAGGAGAAGCACAAGGATTAGGAGAAGATGCAGATGGAATAGAATGAGGAATTAGATGATTATAAGGAAGAGAAGGAAGAGGGAGAGGTGGTGGAGAAGGAGGAGGAGGAGGAGGTTTGAGGAACAGACGACACAGACAGCACTTGATGGTGACTCTCGAGGTACAACGGACAGACGAACAGACAGACAGACAAACAGACGCACACTCAAAAAACCATGAGAGTTGATCTAGTAATACAGATAGTAGTAGTAGTAATAGTAGTAGTAGTAGTTGTAGTAGTTGTAGTAGTTGTAGTAGTAGTAGTAGTAGTGTAGTACATATGTATAGAACAATATTAGTAATCCATCAATAAAAAAGAACGAATTGGAAAAAAAACACTTACGACCATTCATCCTAATAATAATAATAATAATAATAATAATAATAATAATAATAATAATAATAATAATAATGACGTTCACAGCGCAACACTATTTTAATATCCTTCAAGAGAACACTTAGATTGATGCCCCATGAAATTCTTCCTCTTCCTCCTCCTCCTCTTCTTCCTCTTCCTCCTTCTCCCTCCTCTTCCTCTTCATCCTCCTTCTGTTAGTTCCCTGAAGCTGGTACTTGAGGGCTTCAGGCTGAGGAGGTGAGGGAAGAAGACAAGGAGGAGGAGGAGGAGGAGGAAGAGGAATGGTGAGGAGGGGGGGAAGAGAAGGGTGGGGTAGGGGGCAGGTATTCTAACCCTTTGAGAACCTTAACGGTAGAATAATAAAGGAGGAAAGAAATGATTGAATCCGTAAGGCTGACTGGAAACTTGCACCTCTTTCTCTCTCTTTCTCTATTTCTGTCTCTCTTTTATCTTTCCTTTTTTTTTTTTTTCCTTCGTTCTTTCTCTCTTTCTCAAGTTTGACCGAAAGTTCCCGCCTTTTCTTTTGTTTGTTTTATCTCTTAACTTTTTTTGTTTTCATTCTTTGGTTCCTTCTTCTGTCTTCTTATTTTTTTCCCTTCTTTGCTTCTGTCTCTTTTCCTTCTTCGTTATTATACTCAACCGCTTGTTTCTGTCTTCTTTTTTCCTTTCCATTTTTCTCCGAGATTTTCACATCCACTCTTTTCATCATTTCTTTTCTTTTTTTTTTTTTTTTTTCTTGTCAGTTTAACATTTCCTCTCTGCCTGTTCCTTGAAGACACGTCACTCCCTCACAGCTTCCTTTCTTCATGTCAGTCATTCTCTATCTTTTCTCATTCTCTTTCCTCTCATTATGGTCACACTCATGATATAGCGACATTACACTTCCCTTGGCGTCAGCTTGGGAGGGGGGAGAGGTGGGGTCTGGGGCCAAGAGGGAGGGGAGATCGGGGGAGGGGAGAGGGATGGATAGTTGTAGATTACGTTTTCATATGAGGTGGAGGCTTGTGTGGAGGGCCTGGTCAGTAGAGAGAGAGAGAGAGAGAGAGAGAGAGAGAGAGAGAGAGAGCGTTCCTCCAGGCGTAGCAGCAGCAGTTAGTCAGTCGCCGCCTGCCGCCAGCCCAGCTGAGGACAGGGGGACTGGCTAGCCCTCCTATTGGTGACTCCTCTGGAAGCTGACGACCAGGCTGCCTTCACTGCGGGGCACGAGGTGTGGGGAGGAAGGGGATGGGGAGGGGAAGGGAGGGAGGGGAGGGAAGGGGAGGGAGGGAGGCACCTACAGCTTAATAATCCCTAATAATAGTTGACTAGGACAGGTGGGGCGTCACTGAACCCGGCTGATTATGCTCCTGACTGTGCCGGGCGCCCGTGCTTCTCCCGCCGGGGACTAGAGTGTGGCGGGGCGGCGGGGCGGCCTCCACACCGCGGCCCCCGCTCACTGCCTCACGCATGCCTCCCTCACGCAGGGTACGAGTATTGTCTTATCGTTATGTTTTTTTTTGTTCTTTTTACACTTTGTCTCGTAAAGGGATGGTTATGATTGCTATTACCTATCGGAATAGATACTTGGTGTGTGTACGCCTTGTATGTACGCTAGAATACGTTGTGTGTGTGTGTGTGTGTGTGTGTGTGTGTGTGTGTGTGTGTGTGTGTGTGTGTGTGTGTGTGTTTGTATGTGGTTGTGTTTGTGTGTGTGTGTGTGTGTGTGTTTTCTACAGGTGGTGCTAACATTACAAATTACATTCCACCTTTGCCGTGGCGTGGCCAAGAGGCGAGGCGGTCCGAGGCTGCGGTCACCTGCGTCCCGAGGTTTGTATCTGAATTGAGTAGGCCGGGAGGGCGAGAGTTGTCTGGATCACCACGACCTTTCTGCAGCCCTTTGAGGACCTGAGAGCCTTAGATGAAGGGAGTCTGGGACCATTTGTTAGTGAGCGTCAGGTTTTTTTTGAGTTGAGTCAGGGGCCGCCTGCCAGGGAGTAGCTCGCCCATTGGCTTAGGGGTGGGTGGGTGAAGCCTGTGCGTCGAGCATCACCACTGAGCCCCGCGCCGCACCCCGCCTCGCCACACGCTGAGAACGTCGCGTCAGGCACAGGCCTATGCGCTGCACCACCACGCACCAAACCCGCATCAACGGAACAAATACAGAGACAACAGAGTATTTTTGCTTTCATCGTGCTTTTGCATGCGTGGTGTCCTGCGCGAGGGCTGGTGATGAGCGGCGGCCGAGACGAGGGGGGGGACGTGCCTGGAGCGCTGGGGCACGTAGGGGGGCAAGCGTGATCCCGGCGATGCCCTGGTGTGTGTGGGCAGCTCCCCGCGGCGCCGCCCCGGTGAGGCAGCGCTGCTAAAGGTACATCTTATTAAAATTATGACTGGGAATGACGAGTTTGAACTTCGATAACCCTCAGGAGGAAGGAATGAAGTGGGAAAAGAGGAGGAAGAGGGGGAGGAGGGATATGAGGAGAATTAGGAACAGGAACAGGATCAGGAGGAGGAGGAGGAGGAGTTGAATGTCTTCAAGATGTACAAAACTATAGTATGGGGGATCGTAAAAAACGGGAATCCTAGAAAAGTAACCAATGTTCCAGCGTCGGGTTGACTAAATAATGAGCAGCAGCAGCAGTAGTGGCGGCGTCGTCGGCAGCAACCCGCCGCCGCTGCCGCCGCCGCCGCCGCCGCCTCTGCCGCCCAACCCCAATCGCCGCGTCGTCACTCTCACCCAACACCGCACCACCTCGCCATGTCACCACCACCACCATCACCACCACCGTCGCGAGTTGGT
>NC_059304.1:17730985-17743485 GCF_017591435.1 Portunus trituberculatus
TCCTCGGCCTTTCTCAAGATATTTTCCTTCCTTTTGAATGTTATTTCCATCAGATTTTCCTTTCGCCGTTCGCTCAAAGTCAGATATTGGTGCCTTGCAAACACACGAGTATCCTTCAGTTATTTGTACTTTGCAATATCCCTCTGTATAACTCCCATCCCTGTATCTCACTCTTTTTTCGTTCCCCTTCGATCTTCACTTGTTTATTTCACTAAGTACTTTATTAATCCCTTCAGTGCTATGACGCATTTTCATATTCATTCTGGTTACTCTATGGCGATTTTATACAGCTTCAGAAACTCGTGCGGGTGATTAAAGTAGTGAAGACTCTAGCCGTTAATCTTCTGACCTCCATTGGCCCTTCCTAATGTAAATAAAATCGTCTAATCATACCCAAAAACTCATGGTAAAAATGCGTCCCAGTATTGCATCTATCCATCCTTGAAGTACTTTTGTTTATTTAGTTCACGTCACGATCTGTGCATGTCTTCCACCAGCAGAGTAGTATGTCAGTCATTTCTTTCCTCTCTCATATCACACGTCCATTAATCGTCCTTGTAGTGTGTTGATGGTACACTTGCAAGTTCAGATCACACCGGAGCCATCTCTCTCCCGTGCTAAGTGGCGGCTGTGTGAGTGTATTGTTGTGTATGTGGTGTAGTGTAGTGCTGTGTAGTGTAGCCCAGTATAATGTATAGGCTCGTATTCTTAAACACTTCTGCGCTTAATCTTCACTATTTCAAAGGGTTATATTTAGATTTACACGAGTTTTTAAGGTGTTTTTTGCGTTTCTAGAGGCAGAGTGACAAGATTTCTATATTATTAACTGGAGAGATACTTGAAAACCCCGCTAATCATCTCTGTGGCCTTGGAAAACAATCGTGGTGAGAGAGCAGAGCGTTTCTGAATACTGAACATAGTGCAGCCAAGCCAACGAGACGAGGAGAAAGTAAGAAGTGAGTTGTTGTTTGTCAGGTGAGGTTAAATCAAGTACGCTGGTTTGTTTGGTTTGGTCAGATTGACGTTAGGTTAGCTTAGGTTACGGTTAGCTTAGGTTAAGTTACGTTTGAGTCAGTTCGTCTTCTATAAAGGGGAGCATAGATTTAACCCCTTCAATACTGGGACACATTTTTTTACCTTGAGATTTGTGTACAATTAGACCATTTTATTGACATTAGGAAGAGTAGGGAGATCAGAAGGTTAATGGCCACAGTCTCCACTATTTTAATCCCCTACATGAGTTTCTGAAGCTGTATAAAATCACCAATTAGTAGCCAGAATGAATATGGAAATGCGTCGTGGTACTGAAAAGAGTAAGGCTGCAGTGTTACGGTGAAGCAAGGTTAGGCAGTGTGGAGTGTGTCGCTTGCTATCCTTTGTTATCTATTCTTTCATGGATGGATCTTTGTGGCATTTAAAGGCGTAGTACCTTACGTGGCAGCCATCTGGTGTCAGGAATCGTAAACACATATCCTTTGGTGTTTGTGTGTATGTGCGTGTGTGTGTGTGTGTTTCAGTGTTTGATCTGCTGCAGTCTCTGACGAGACAGCCAGACGTTACCCTACGGAACGAGCTCAGAGCTCATTATTTCCGATCTTCGGATAGGCCTGAGACCAGGCACACACCACACACCGGGACAACAAGGTCACAACTCCTCGATTTACATCCCGTACCTACTCACTGCTAGGTGAACAGGGGCTACACGTGAAAGGAGACACACCCAAATATCTCCACCCGGCCGGGGAATCGAACCCCGGTCATCTGGCTTGTGAAGCCAGCGCTCTAACCACCGTGTGTGTGTGTGTGTGTGTGTGTGTGTGTGTGTGTGTCTATGTCTAGAGAGAGAGAGAGAGAGAGAGAGAGAGAGAGAGAGAGAGAGAGAGAGGGACGGGGACTGAGGGATGATACCGAGATGGAGAGAAAGAAGGAAAAACAATGCGAAGGAGGAAAAGAAAAGAGGGAAGCGGACGAACATGAAGAGAGAGAGAGAGAGAGAGAGAGAGAGAGAGAGAGAGAGAGAGAGAGAGAGAGATAATAGGAAATGACTGTGATTTAGAGATTCGAGAGAGAGAGAGAGAGAGGCACCATGTTTTCCCTAACGGCAAAGATCTTTACCTGGGCCATTAACGACACTAATTACCTCTCTCTCTCTCTCTCTCTCTCTCTCTCTCTCTCTCTCTCTCTCTCTCTCTCTTTTTTTACGTATTTTTAACTCCGAGTCATTTCCTTTCTCTCTCTCTCTCTTCTTCTTTCTTCTTCTTCTTCTTCTTCTTCTTGACATTCTTGATTAATTCTCCACATCCTCCTTTCCTCCTTCTTAATTTTGTTCTTTCTATCTTTCCTTACCAGAATACTCTCTCTCTCTCTCTCTCTCTCTCTCTCTCTCTCTCTCTCTCTCTCTCTCTCTCTCTCTCTCTCATACCACATCTTCCCTCTCTTTCTCTCTGTGTTCCTTCCCTTGACTTCCATCCTCCTCCTCCTCCTCCTCCTCCTCCTCCTCCTCCTGATTCATTCTCCGATTTCCTACTCTCCCTCCCTCGCCATGTCAATTACTAGTGTGCCATCCCCTTACTTACTCCCATCCTTCCCTCTCTCTCTCCCCTCATCCTCCCCTCACTCTCCCCTCACCCTCCCCTCACTCTCCCCTCACTGTCCCTCCCTACTCAGTCTTTCACCAGAGGACAAAGAGGAGTCTCACCATCTCTTCTCGCGTGTAGATGGGCGGAGGTGTGGGTGATAGTGGATGAGAGTGGGTGAGGGGTGGGTGGGCGTGGGTGGGTGCGTGTGGATTGGGTGTTGGGGTGAGGGAGGGTGATAGAATGGGGGTACAAGATAAACATTGTGTGTGGGGCTCAGAGAGAGAGAGAGAGAGAGAGAGAGAGAGAGAGAGAGGGGGGGTGACTTGCACAACACACTGGCACTGAAAGGGAAATGTGTTCTCTCTCTCGTCTTGCTGTGAAGGGAAGAAATTGGCACCTAATTGTCTGAGAGAGTAGAGTTGTTTGTTTGTTTGTTTGTGTGTGTGTGTGTGTGTGTGTGTGTGTGTGTGTGTGTGTGTGTGTGTGTGTGTGTGTGTGTGTGTGTGTGGTTGTTCGTTATTGTTTGTTGTTATCATTCTTGTCATCGTTACTACCACAACCACTGCTACTGCTATTTCTACTACAGCAACAACAACAACAACAACAACAACAACAACAACAACAACAACAACTACTACTACTACTACTACTACTACTACTACTACCGGACTATAGAGATAATTCATTAAGCTATTGAGTTAAATAGGAAATACCACCACCACCACCACCACCACCACCACCACCAAGAGACTATGATCCTTATTCAGAAACGCTTTGCTCTCTCACCACAACTATTTTCCAAGCCCACAGAGATGTTTAGCGTGGTCTTCAAGAGTGTTTCTCCAGCTAATAATAGAAATCTTATCACTCTCCCTCTAGAACTGTAAAAAAACACCTTTAAAAACTCGTGTCAATATTAACAAAGCCTTCTGAAATAGTGGAGGTGAAGGACAAAACACGAGCCTGTAGTCCACCAATCCAGCGGGCGAGGCAGGAGAGGGAGAGAGTGCGTGGGGGACTGACTGACTTGGTGTGTTATGTTACATCCGCTGGCCGGGCTGTGTTCTGGATAACACTGCCAATGGTTCGTTTCCTCTTGTCAACGTGTTCATAATCTTTACTCCGTTCCTTGTGTCGTTATATGAATGGTGTTACCTTTCGCTGTTATTGTTGTTATTGTTATTATTGTTATTATTATTATTATTTTTTTTTATTGTTGTTATTATTATTATTTCTTCTATTTATTATTTATTTTGTTGTCATTGTACTGCTTCGTTTTTTCTTGTTTTTTTTTTGTTCTTATGTGTTCTTCTTCTTATTATTATTATTAGTAATAGTAGTAGTAGTAGTAGTAGTAGTAGTAGTAATAGTAATAGTAGTAGTAGTAGTAGTAGTAGTAGTAGTAGTAGTTTTAGAGTGATTTTTCTCTTTTTTCTGGTTTTCTTTTTTTTTTTAGTCTTTTATTTCTATTCATGTTTTCCTTGTGTTTTATTTTGTTAATTTCTTTTGCTGACATTTTAGTGTTTCTCACGTTCACTTCATGGTTGTCTTTTTTTTTTTTATAATTTTGAAGTCGTTTTTTTTTCCTACATTCTTTTTTATTTATTTTTTTTTTACGTAGGGAAGAGGGCCAGCCAAGGGCAAAAAATAGAAAGTAAAAAAAGGCCCACTTGAGCGCTGGCTCTCCAAAGGGTACAAAAAGTGCCAAAACCGTCAGCCAGAATTACGGGAGCAAATGCCTCGATACCTCTCTCTTAAAAGAAGACAAGTTGCAGGAATTCGGAAATACAGATGCAGGGAGGGAGTTCCAGAGTTTACCAGTGAAAGGGATGAATGATTGAGCGTACTGGTTAACTCTTGCATTAGAGAGTTGGACAGAATAGGAATGAGAGGAAGAAGAAAGCCTTGTGCAGCGTGCCCGCAGGAGGAGGGGAGGCATGCAGTTAGCAAGATCAGTAGAACAGTTACCATGAAAATAGCGATAAAATATAGAAAGGGATGCAACATTTCGGCGGTGAGAAAGAGACTGAAGACAGTTAGTCAGAGGAGGGAGTTGATGAGACGAAGAGCTTTCGATTCCACCCTATCAAGCAAAGCTGTGTGACTGGAACCCCCCCAAACATGCGAAGAGTACTCCATACAGGGACGGATAAGGCCCTTATACAGAGTAAGCAGTTGGAGGGGCGAGAAAAACTGTCGGAGACGCCTCAGAACACCTAACTTCATAGAAGCTGTTTTAGCAAGAGATGAGATGTGAAGTTTCCAGTTAAGATTATGAGCAAAGGACAGACCGAGGATATTCATTGTGGAAGAGGAGACAGTTGAGTGTCATTGAAGAAGAGGGATAGTTGTCTGGAAGGTTGTGTCGAGTTGATAGATGGAGGAATTGAGTTTTGAGGCATTGAAAACTACTAGATTTTCTCTGCCCCAATCGGAAATCTTAGAAAGATCGGAAGTCAGGCGTTCCGTGGCGTCCCCGCGTGATCTGTTGATTTCCTGAAGGGTTGGACGTCTCTGAAAGAACGTGGAAAGATGTAGGGTGGTATCATCAGCGTAGGAGTGGATAGGGCAAGAAGTTTGGTTAAGAAGGTCATTAATGAATAATAGAAAGAGAGTGGGTGACAGGACAGAACCCTGAGGAACACCACTATTAATAGGTTTAGGAGAAGAACAGTAGCCGTCTACCACAGCAGCAATAGAGCGGTCGGAAAGGAAACTTGAGATAAAGTTGCAGAGAGAAGGATAGAAGCCGTAGGAGGGCAGTTTTGAAATCAAAGCTTTATGCCAGACTCTATCAAAAGCTTTTGATATGTCTAACGCAACAGCAAAAGTTTCACCGAAATCTCTAAAGAGGATGACCAAGACTCAGTAAGGAAAGCCAGAAGATCACCAGTAGAGCGACCTTGACGGAAGCCATACTGGCGATCAGACAGAAGATTGTGAAGTGACAGATGTTTGAGAATCTTCCTATTCAGGATAGATTCAAAAACTTTAGACAAGCAAGAGATTAAAGCTATAGGACGGTAGTTTGAGGGGTTAGAACGGTCACCCTTTTTAGGAACAGGCTGAATGTAGGCGAACTTCCAGCAGGAAGGAAAGGTAGAAGTCGATAGACAAAGTTGGAAGAGTTTGGCCAGGCAAGGTGCAAGCACAGAAGCACAGTTTTTGAGAACAATAGGAGGGACCCCATCAGGTCCATAAGCCTTCCGAGGGTTTAGGCCAGCAAGGGCATGGAAAACATCATTACGAAGAATTTTGATTGTAGACATGAAATAGTCAGAGGGAGGAGGAGAGGAGGACAAGCCCAGAATCGTCCAAGGTGGAGTTGTGAGCAAAGGTTTGAGAAAAGAGTTCAGCTTTAGAGACAGAAGAGATGGCAGTGGTGCCATCAGGATGAAATAAAGGAGGAAAGATGAAGAAGTGAAGTTATTTGAGATGTTTTGGCTAGATGCCAGAAGTCACGAGGAGAGTTTGAGTTTGAAAGATTTTGACATTTCCTATTTATGAAAGAGTGTTTGGCAAGTTGAAGAACAGACTTGGCATGATTCCGGGCAGAGATATAAAGTGCATGAGATTCAGGAGATGGAAGGCTCAAGTACCTTTTGTGGGCAACCTCTCTATCATGTATAGCACGAGAACAGGCTGAGTTAAACCAAGGTTTAGAAGGTTTAGGTTGAGAAAAGAATGAGGAATGTACGCCTCCATGCCAGATACTAACACCTCTGTTATGCGTTCAGCACAAAGAGATGGGTCTCTGACACGGAAGCAATAATCATTCCAGGAAAATCAGCATAATACCTCCTCAGGTCCCCCAACTGGCAGAGGCAAAACGCCAGAGGCACCTTCGCTTTGGGGATCCTGCGGAGGATTGGAAAAATAGGACAAGATACAGAAATGAGATTGTGATCGGAGGAGCCCAACGGAGATGAAAGGGTGACAGCATAAGCAGAAGGGTTAGAGGTGAGGAAGAGATCAAGAATGTTGTGCGTGTCTCCAAGACGGTCAGGAATACGAGTAGGGTGTTGCACCAGTTTCTCTAGGTCATGGAAGATAACAAAGTTGAAGGCTAGTTCACCAGGGTGGTCAGTGAAGGGAGAGGAAAGCCAAAGCTGGTGGTGAACATTGAAATCTCCAAGAATGGAAAACTCAGCGAAAGGGTAGAGGGACAGAATGTGCTCCACTTTAGAAGTTAAGTAGTCGAATAAATTACTATAGTCAGAAGAGTTAGGGAGAGAGATAAACAGCACAGATGAATTTAGTTTGAGAGTGACTGTTAAGTCGTAGCCAGATGGTGGAAAATTCGGAAGACTCAAGAGCGTGGGCACGAGAGCAAGTTAAGTCGTTGCGTACATAGACGCAACATCCAGCTTTGGAATGAAAATGAGAATAGAGAAAGTAGGAGGGAACAGAGAAGGGGCTACTGTCAGTTGCCTCAGACAGCTGTGTTTCGGTGAGGAAAAGAAGATGAGGTTTAGTAGAGGAGAGGTGGTGCTCCACAGACTGAAAATTAGATCTAAGACCGCGAATGTTGCAGAAGTTTATGTAGAAAAAGTTGAGGGAGGTGTCAAGACATTTGTGGTCATCAACAGGAGGTGTTTTTGTACTTCATTAATTTACTCTCTTATTTGCTTTTCTCATTTATTTATTCTTCTCTACAATTTTCTTCTTTATTTTCCTTCCTTTTATGATAATTGTTAGCTTTCTTTTTTTATTTATTTATTTTTTTCATTTATTGTTACGAATTGTTATTGCCTTTTTATATTTTCATGTATTCGCTTATTCCATTTATTAATCTCTCTCTCTCTCTCTCTCTCTCTCTCTCTCTCTCTCTCTCTCTCTCTCTCTCTCTCTCTCTCTCTCTCTCTCTCTCAGTCTCTGTGTCTCTGTTCTTTAGTGTTTGTGTGTGTGTGTGTGTATGTGTGTGTGTGTGTGTGTGTGTGTCCTAGCTAATATTGTCATTTCTATTATTGTCCTCTCCTTCCGGTCTGTTTGCTTATCAGACTCACACACACACACACACACACACACACACACACACACACACACACACACACACACACACACACACATGAGAAAGCGTGTGTGTCAGTATCCTGACTTATCGATCTTCTTTCAGCTGCTTGATTATTCTCTCTCTCTCTCTCTCTCTCTCTCTCTCTCTCTCTCTCTCTCTCTCTCTCTCTCTCTCTCTCTCTCTCTCTCTCTCTCTCTTTCTCTCTTTTGTAGTTGCTTTTAATCTATTCCTGTACTAAAGCATATCCTCCTCCTTCTTCTTTTCATTCTCATTATTATTATTATTATTATTATTATTATTATTATTATTATCATCATTATTATTATTATTATCATTAGTAGTATTGTTGTTGTTGTTGTTATTATTATTTTTTTTATCATTCTTAACGACTTAAAAACTTGGCTCACTTCTTTCCTCCGTATTTTCTTTTACAACTTCTAAAATCCTGACTCTTATTCTATTATTCTCTTTAATTTCTTTTATTATTTTTTTTTATCGACGAAATGACAGGAATTTTACACTTTTCTTTCTCTCTCCTCGTTTGGCATTCTTATTTGCAACACGTGACATTGAATTGCAGTGCACGATATGACCTTGACACGCGGGTGTTTTACCTGTTGCTTTCCTTTACCTGCGTCTGACGTCACGCCCCGCAACACATGCCAACATTGCGTCACTCCATCTGGTCCTCACTCACACACGCCCTGTCGAGTTAACCTTTCCCTCTTCACTCGCAATATACAAAGAACGACAATCTGTGAGCGTCGTGCTACACCTTTTCCTCGACAAGGTTATTTTGTTCAGTCTTTCCTCACAGTGTTTGAATCATTTCTTTAACCTTGGTTCACTGCCTGACCTTCCCCTTGACCTTTGACCCCACTGAGTTGCTCCTCCCCTCATCCTTACTCTGGTCTTGATGCAACGCTTCTTATTTTACTAACCTCTTCTTAACCTTACTTCAGACGTCAACTTAAAATGTCTAACTTCATCTCTAACTTCCTTCCTCCACCTCCTCTTCCCTTTCCTCATCGCTTTCCTGGTGCTTCTGCTACGTTTCTGACTTTCATTAACTTCTTCAGTACCATGGCGTGTTTTCATATCTATTCTTCCTAATATTTGGCGATTTTATGCTGCTTCAGTAACTTGTATGGGGAATAAAATAGTGGAGGTTCCGTCATTAAGCTTCTGACCTCCATAGACCCTTCTTAATATAAGTAAAATCGTCTAATCACACCCCAAAACTCTTCGTAAAAATGTATTTCAATATTGAAGAGGTTAACGAGTCTTAAGCCTTATTTCAGATCTTATTAATCTCTCTTTAACTCTCTTGTATCTCTGCATTCCTTCCTCCATCCTTAACGGTGTTCAGGCCGCAACGCTTCTCACTTTATTAATATCGTTTATACCTTGATTCAAACCTCTACTTATTTCTCATTAACTTTATCTCTTATTTTTTGGCCTTCCCTCATTACCCTGGTCTTGCTTCAACGCTTCATACTTCACTAGACTCTTACTTTTAAGCTTCATTTATTCAGTCTACTCGATTCTTCTATGCCTTCTTTCAGTCAATTAGTCACACTCATTAGGAACGTTTCTCCTTTCGCTGCATCCATAAACCTTATCTTCTCTCTCTCTCTCTCTCTCTCTCTCTCTCTCTCTCTCTCTGCCATGTCCAAACCACCTCAGTCTTGCCTCGCTTTCTTTGTCCCTAAACTGACGTATTGTGCCTTTAATATGTCCTCCCTGAAGTATTTCATATCTCTTAACACTTATTTTAGCCCTAACATGTCGCCTCTAACCTTGCTAAGCCTCTTCTAACTCCCTAGTCTTACACATATCGTTACTTTGCGTTTAAGGCCTTACTAAGTAACTCGCTCACTTAGACAAGCTTGTAGGACTGTAGCACTCATTTAGAAACTCGTAGGGATGGTTGTTCCTTGCAGACTGTGGGTGGAGGAGCTACGGTTTTACTTGATAATCCGACCTTGTGTTTGTTATTCCTAAAACGCTCTGAGTTGTAACATTGCACACACACTTTCACTTTACTCGAATGTTCTGCGCAATCTTAAGTCCACTGATCTGCTTAGAGTCTCCTTGCAAAGCCTGAGTGATTCTTTGCAGATTAGAAGATGTAAGATTCAGAGGGGGAGAAAAATACAGTGAACTATATTGGTAGTGAGTGGAAGTGTTGCTTGCTTCCCGGCTGCGTTGGAAGGAAAAACACTGAAATATATTGAAAACGAGTGAAAACGTTACCAGACTAGACCACAATTGTAGGAAAGAAAAAAAGGAAAAAGAAAAAATAACTTGTGAGTGAATGAGGGAAAATATTCCTAGATTTCTGACCACGAGTGTACAAGGGGGCGAGAGATCAGGAGGTCAAGAGAGGGAAGGGGTGTCATGAGCCAGGCTGGGGAGGCAGAGTGGGTGGGTATCGGTACTCAAGTCTCGTAAGGAGTGGGTTTCTACTACAGGGGCGCAGTGATGATGACGGGTTGGCTCAGAGGTTAATATGACGCGCCTTACTCGTGATTCGTCAAGGGTCGCGATTTGAGGGTCAGTGGTCGTGTCAGAGCTAAAAGAAGAAGAAGAAGAAAAAGAACAGAAATGGTGGGAGGGAAAGAAGAGAGTCTGTATTATGTTGTTTCCGGGGTCATATCTTAGTAAATTCTAATTCTGGGTTGTGGTTTGGTTACTTGGTTGTTGTTGTAGTCAAGGATGTTAAGAGTGAGATGAGAAGGGTTTTTTATTAAAGGTTTGACTTTTTCTGAAGGAGAAATGATATTTGTGTCTGTTTTGCTGTTTGTTCTCGTTTCCTTTGTGTAGTGTTTCTCATTGCCTTGTTATCGTTTGTCCGTTAGTCAGCCAGTCAATCCGTCAAGCATTTAGTCATTTAGCTAGTTAATCAGCCAGCCATTCAGTTAGTCAGACAGCTAGTTAAACAGTCAGCCAGTCAATCCGTCAAGCGTTTAGTGATTTAGTTAGTCAATCAGTCAGCCATTCAGTTAGTCAGACAGCTAGTTAATCAGTCAGTCAGTCAGATATTTAGTTATTCAGCCAGTTAATCTGTTAGTCAATTAGTCAGTCAGTCAAGCAAGCAGTCATCTAGTTAGTCAGCCAGTCAGTTATTTAGACAACCGTGGAGTCAGTAAGTCACAGAGCTTATCAGTTAGTCAATCAGCCAGTTAATCACTCAAGCAGGTAGGCAGTCAGTCACTCAGGCTATGTCTATGGCTATGACTGACTGACTAAGACTGACCGGGAGAAAGTATTTTATATCTGTCAATATACAGTCCTTTAAAATATTTTGTACTTTTCTCCCTCTTGACATATTCCTTTGTTCCTCCTCCTCCTCCTCCTCTTCTTCTTCCTCCTCCTCCTCTTCCTCTTCCTTTTCCTCTTCTTCTTCCTCTTCCTCCTCCTCCTTCTCCTTCTCCTCCTCTTCTCCTTCTTCTTCTTCTTCTTTTTTTTCTTCTTCTTCTTCTTCTTCTTCTTCTTCTTCCTCCTCCTCCTCCTCCTCCTCCTCCTCCTCCTCCTCCTCCTCCTCCTCCTCCTCCCTCCTTTGCGTTCCCAACAGGTGTTCGTGAAATGTGTGTGTGTGTGTGTGTGTGTGTGTGTGTGTGTGTGTGTGTGTGTGTGTGTGTGTGTGTGTGTGTGTGTGTCGTTGTAAGAATGATTGACTTGTTCATGGAGTGAGTTACATTTTCTCCTTCTCATTCTTACATGCATTCACTTTCTTCTTTCCCTTTTATTTTCTCTTCTCTTCTCCTTTTCTTTCCTTTCTGAGTTCTATTTCATTCTCCCCTCTCGTTCATCATTTTCCTTCCCTCCTTCTTCCTCCTTTGCCTTCCTTTTCTTAATATCTCTACTTTATGTAATTACTAAGTTTTTTTTATATTTACTTTTCTTATTTCCTCTTTCCCTCCTTTTTCTTTCTTACTCTTTCTCTCTCTCTCTCTCTCTCTTTCTTTCTTTGTCTTTCTTTCTTTCCTTCCTTCCTTCCTTCCTTCCTTCCTTCGCTTTCATGATTTCTTATTTCTACTTTTCTATAATATTCTTTTCCTTCTTCCTTTCTACCCTACATTTTTTTATGGCTCTCTCTCTCTCTCTCTCTCTCTCTCTCTCTCTCTCTCTCTCTCTCTCTCTCTCTCTCTCTCTCTCTCATTCACACTTCTCTTTTCTTCCATATCTCTCCCTCTTCCCTCTCCCTATCTCCCTCCCCACCCCTCCCTCCCTCCCTCCCTCCTCTCACCACGACCTTTAATTAATCAAACGATTATCAGTAATTAAGATCATTTGTTACTCTAATTATATTCTGCTGGTCTGATTATTACTCTCTCTCTCTCTCTCTCTCTCTCTCTCTCTCTCTCTCTCTCTCTCTCTCTATTTCTATTTCTATTCGTACCTCACCACTACTCTCTCTCCTTCCCTTCAGTTCCTCCTCTTTTTCTCTTCCTTCCTCCTCCTCCCTTCCTCCTCCTCCTCCTCCTCCTCCTCCTCCTCCTCCTCCTCCTCCTCCGCCCCCCTGTTCCGGCAAAGAGGTAAATGCTACTAGATTGTAATTGGTGAGTGTGCGTGAGAGAGAGAGAGAGAGAGAGAGAGAGAGAGAGAGAGAGAGAGAGAGAGAGAGAGAGAGAGAGAGAGACGAACCTATCATCTTTAACACTTTGGGCGACGAGCCAACACCCACCTCTGCGATTTTGACGGAGAGAGAGAGAGAGAGAGAGAGAGAGAGAGAGAGAGAGAGAGAGAGAGAGAGAGAGCACACACAAAGCATATATCTTATCCTTCCATCACATTGTTAAACGTCTCACTTGTAACTCCTCCTCCATCCTCCTCCTCCTCCTCCTCCTCCTCCTCCCGCTCGTCTCTTCTCTGCCCTTTAACTTTCTTTTCTCCTCCTCCGT
>NC_059304.1:17748485-17750985 GCF_017591435.1 Portunus trituberculatus
GAGGAGGAGGAGGAGGAGGAGGAGGAGGAGGAGGAGGAGGAGGAGGAGGAGGAGGAGGACGAGGAGGAGGAGGAGGAGGTTAAATAGAAGCGAAAGTAAGAGGAGAGAAATCAAGAACACCAGGAGAGAGAGAGAGAGAGAGAGAGAGAGAGAGAGAGAGAGAGAGAGAGAGAGATGGTACTGTAGAAATTAAGAGAAACTGAGAAAAAAAAATAGGAGAACGAAGGAAGGGAGGAAAGAAGAAAAAGAGGAAGAGGAGAAGGAGGAGTAGAAAATAAAGCAAGGAAGAGTAGAAGTGATGGAAGAGGAAGGAATAGGGAAGAGTAGAGGGAAGAGGAGGAGGAGGAGGAGGAGGAGGAGGAGGAGGAGTGAGATAATGAAGGGCCGTAGATGGGTGATCATGTCTCCAAGTGTGGGAAGGAAAAGGTAGGGTGGGATGGGTTAGGATGGGTTAGGATGGGAGTTATTACCACCTGAGAGAGAGAGAGAGAGAGAGAGAGAGAGAGAGAGAGAGAGAGAGAGAGAGAGACAAAAAACGAATCTAAGGAAACAAGAGACTCATCTGAATGATAAAAAAAAAGGGAAAGAAAAATGCAGAGAAAAGAAAAGAAAAGAAAAGAAAAGAAAAGAAAGAACTACTTGAGGTATGAATAGGCTTCCTGTCACACACACACACACACACACACACACACACACACACACACACACACACACACACACACACACACACACAGCACTGTACAAACATGGAGACACTTTCTTCATGTCCTGCTTGTCTGTGCCTTCACTCTAAGGTTTCGTGGAACGTGAGACGAATTTTCACATGGATTATCCACAAGGCAGCGCAGCGAGGACGTGGCTGACTTGCTTAGGTGTTGGGGAGGAGGGGAAGGGGAGATGGTTAGCTTAGGTGTTGGGGAAGAGGGGAAGGAGAGAGGGTTGGTAGGTGTTGGGGTGGAGAGGAAGGGGAGATGGTTAGCTTAGGTGTTGGGAAGAGGGGAATGGGATATGGTTAGTTTAGGTGTTGGGGAACAGGGGAAGGGGAGAGAGTTTGTAGGTGTTGGGGAGGAGGGAAAGGGGAGAGGGTGGGCTTAGGAGTTGTTGTGGAAGAGGGGAAGGCGGAGGGAATTGGCTAGTGAAAGGGGATGAAGGAGAGGAGAAAAACCGAGGAAATAAGGACATGCGTGGGAATGAAGGGAAAGGGAAAGTAGGACAGTGTGATTAAAGAAAAAAAAAAGAAGAAACAAAATGGAAGTGAGGGTAGAGGGAAGAGAGGGACAGTATTGTGGTGAAGGAAAAGCGACGAGGGAGAAAAGGGGAGAGGGTGAGGATGAGGGGACGTGGAAGACGGGGAAGGAAGGGTTGGGGAGGAGAAAAGGGATTAGTGCATTGGTGATAGGAAGGGGAAGTTTAGTAAGACTCGTTTCCCTAAGAATATAATTTTTAACTCCTTCAGTAACATGACGCATTTCCACATTCATTTTACTAACTATTTGGTGATTTTATTCAAGTTCAGAAACTCATGTAGGGGATTGAGATAGTGAAGACTGTGGCCATTGATTTTCTGACCTATATAGACCTTTTCTAATATCAATAAAATTATCTAATCGTACACAAATCCTAAGGTAAAAAATGTCTTCCAGTATTAAAGAGATTAGAATAGTAAAGGCTGTGGCTATTAATTTTCTGACCTCCATAGATCCTTCCTAATGTCAATAAAATGGTCTAATCGTACGCAAATCTCAAGATAAAAAAATGTGTCCCAGTGTTGAAGGTGTTAAAGTCTTATTTTCATCATTTAACTAAACAAACATTTAATTATTTACCCAGTTAATTATGATTTTATTTTCCTTATTTATTATCTTAGTTATTATCATTATTATCATTTTTTTTTTATCATTTGTATACTTTATTTATTTTTCCTTGATTCGTTTCCTTTCCGTGTCTTGTCTTGGTTTCTTTATATTTTTGCTATTTTTTTTTTATCTACTCTTATTAATTTATTTTCTCTTTTGTCATTATTTTCTTTACATATTTCCTATATTTCCTTTGTCTCCGATCTACTTCTTTTCTGTGTCCTTCTTTATTAATTCACTATTTTTCTCTTATTATTTTTACTCCGTTCTTTCCTGTATCCTGTCATTATCGTTTTTTTTGCTTGTCTTATCTACTTTTTTTTTTTTATCTATTTGCTTATCCATTCATTATTCTCCTCCATATTATCTATCCAGTTATCTATTTACGCATCCATTTTTTTATTCTTATCCATTCGATCTACTCATTTACGTGTTTTCACCATCCATTCTGTTATTCTTATCCATCTTTTCCATTTACTTATCTATTTACGTATCCATTCTATTATTTCTTTCCTCCTATTTCTTATTCTGGTTCAGTTTTTCTCTTTCTGGTTCACGCCCGGTATCCGCTGGGAGTCCCGTGTAGTACCTCGGACAACGGCATATCCTTTGTTACGCTGCCGTGTTTCCTGCGGCTCAGGGAA
>NC_059304.1:17760985-17823485 GCF_017591435.1 Portunus trituberculatus
ACTAAGGGCGGATCCTCGGGCGGCACGAATTTCAGGGCCAGCTAGGGACAGGGCAGGGATCAGGGTAAGGTATGTGTGGGAATAAGATAACTAGTCCTAGCAGGAATAGACTCAGTGTGATATTGTGGTTGTTTGTGTTGAGTGAAGAGCGCTGAAGGATGCCAAGATGAAGCCATGGGTTGTAATAGTGATTGAAAGGTGTGGTGTGTATAGGAATATTTTGTACAGGGACTACCACATATAGGCCAAATGGCTTCCTGCAGCGTTCCTCTCATTTTCATCTTGTAGTAGTTACCGGTGTAAATGTTCACCCAGTTACCAGAGAAAATGGAGCGTTAAGAGATGTACTAGTGTAAAAGGCCGATGTAATTTGAGAGAGAGAGAGAGAGAGAGAGAGAGAGAGAGAGAGAGAGAGAGAGAGAGAGAGAGAGAGAGAGAGAGAGAGAATGATGAGTCTTGCTTGTTATAATTAGTTTGAAAATGTTAATGTCTGGGATTTAGATATTCTTTAGGTCAGTCAAGGGAGTGTTTTGTTATAATAAAAAGATTGTTCATGTCTATTAGAGAGTGCAGGTGGCTTGTTGCTGGGAGGTACTCCATTTTACAAATATAAAAAGGAAACACCATTTGGCAAAGAAACAGTACACGGAAAATACAGGTTACAGGAAATTCACGTCTGTTCAACCTGAGGTGAGCTCACCCGTCTGTAGTGCGTCGTGACCACTATGAAGAAGTGAATGCCCAACGCCAGCTGGACGAGGGAAACCATGCTGCGCAGGGAGGGCGTGCGGGGCAACGTGACCGCCACCCACGCCACCAACATGGCCAGGCTCACCACGCTGCACGCCAGCCACGGCACCAGCAGCCATTTGTTTTCCTGCAGGACAAGGTGATGGCCCTGCAGTCTCTCTCTCTCTCTCTCTCTCTCTCTCTCTCTCTCTCTCTCTCTCTTGACATAAGTTTGATTGACTGGTTTAAGACCCACGTACCACCCTGCTCTTCACCACACCCATCGCACTCACCTTCCTCGCTCCGTGTAGCAGCAGAATGCTCGCCACCCACTGTGCGGCGCTGATGCTGCCCGACGCCAGACTCAACCTAGTGTCTGTGGCGGAGAATAGTACCATTCGATGAAAGTGGAGGCTAGAAGATATCTGCTCTGAATATAGACGAGGCTCATGAAAATGTTTTCGTAAAAAGAAAAGTGGTTTGTGATCATTATTGTGAAGAAAACCTCGCTACTATTGACGTCTGAGTAGAAAAGGTAAATGCAGCCAACAGAAGAGTAGCACGGGCATACTGACTGACGGTATAGTCAAGGCAGCCTTTGCAGGGCTGTTCCGGAAGGTGAGCTGATATGAAGTCCAGTAAGACAGCCACGGCGCCCCACACCTGCCGAGGAGCGGATAGAAGGCAGTCAGTGATTCGGACACGGGAATGAAGGTCGAGAGATGAGGATAAGAGGGAGAGTATAACAGGGAACAGGAAAAAACTCTAGATGACGCATAGACAGTGATAAGAAAAGGTGTGGGATTACGTTTAGTTTACACAATGTCAGCAAAAGTATTGTGAAAGCGAAAAGAACAATAAAGTGGCGCGTGATAAACAAGACGATAAGAGAATGAAGGAGAGAAAGTGACCGGATGGAGGAAGATAAAAGGCAAGGAGTAAGGATGAAAGATTTAGGTTAGGTTAGGTTAAGGGGAAGGTTAGGTTAGGTTAGGTTAGAGGGAAGGTTAGGTTAGGTTAGGTTGGGTTAGGTTAGGTTAGATTAGATTAGATTAGATTAGAGGGAAATAGAAGAGAGTTTGTTGATAGTGAAGAAATGGAAGTGCAGGGACTCACCACACCCACAGCACCGATCCACCAACACGCCTCGTCAGCATCCACGCAGAAGCAGCACGTCAGGGAGTAACATCCGGTGGCCTTAGAGTAGCGGCACCCCATCCTGCCACCACCACCACCACCACCACTACTACTACTACCACTATGGCCCGTGATCACGCTTTGCACTCTCACCAACACTGTTTTTTCGAAGGCAACTGCGATAATCTAGCTGGGATTTCTAGGAGTGCTTCTTGTGTTAGTACTCGTATGTATATTAGCGCGCTCCATAAAATATCCTTAAAAATACGTTTAATTTCAACTATCTTTTGGATGTAGCGAGATGTTGCGAGGCGCTGAGATATGTTACCTTCATGTCCGATATGTTCTACCTCATCATCATCACCATCACCACTACACGCACTCACACGCACTCTCACACACGGAAAGATGTCTACTACAGCAATAAGACTGTCGACTATTGACACACACACACACACACGCACGAAGTTGGGAATCCTTATCTGTTTGTTTTTAATGTGACTTCCTTTCACTATAACAACACCTCCCTCCCCTTTCTCTCCCTTCCCTTACCCTCCCCGTTTCCATCTCCCCTTCCTCCCTTATCGTCTCTCTCTCTCTCTCTCTCTCTCTCTCTCTCTCTCTCTCTCTCTCTCTCTCTCTCTCTCTCTCCCTTACCCTCCCGTTTCCATCTCCCTTCCTCCCTTATCGTCTCTATCTCTCTCTCTCTCTCTCTCTCTCTCTCTCTCTCTCTCTCTCTCTCTCTCTCTCTCTCTCTCTCTCTCTCTCTCTCTCTCTCTCTCTCTCTCTTTGGTTCCATTTCATTGCGTGGAGGCCAATAATGCTAAAGGAACGAGGTTCAAAATAACTCAGGAAATCAGGCTTATCATTATATTGTTCTCCAGTTTCCTACATAGGTTAGGAACAGTATGTGCAGCACACACAGAACACATAACCGTGGCTGACACACACACACACACACACACACACACACACACACACACACACACACACACACACACACACACACACACACAGTCCTACCCGAAGATCGGTCTATGAGCTCTGAGCTCGCTCCGTAATGGGGAAGACTGGCTGGGTGACCAGCAGACGACCGAGGTGAATTACACACACACACACACACACACACACACACACACACACACACACACACACACACACACACACGTTGATGTATACCTAAAGTTACTAATAATCTTATGATTCGTTCACTTTCTCACAAATTTTCGTTCTTTGTCTTGCTCAAAAAGTAGAGGCAACATTAATTTCCTTCATTGTAACTCAATAATAACATCAACAACACCTCACACATGACACGCCTCCTCGCTGCCACCTCCTCCACCTCCTCCTTCTCACTGGCACTCCTCGCTCCTACATCGTTGTCAGGATCTCCCCGAGGGGCTTGCGCTTGAGGTCTGGCACCGTGGCGTCCTCGGTGGGGTAGCCCAGAGGCAGCAGCAGCAACAGCTTTTCGTGGGAGGGACGGTTCAGGATGGAGCGCAGTGCCGGGCCGCAGTTGAGGGGCGTGGAGGTGAGGGTGACGAGGCCCGCGTTCTGGTGTGTGAGGAAGGCTTTGTTAGACTATAGAAGGTGCTCAGTGCTTACTCTTATTTCCTTCTTTATTTTTGCTGTTATGGCAGTTCTTAACATTTAGAGCATTAAAAGAAAAAATGTCGGAAAGACACACACACACACACACACACACACACACACACACACACACACACACACACACACACACACACACACACACACAAAGAGTAGAAAGTTGATTGTCGTTTAAATGTATATGTATATGTATATGTATATGTAAGTATATTTAAGGAATTGTAACTTTGAAACGTTTCCAAAAAAGTTGTAGGCTTCCCCCGCTCCCCTCCCCCTCCCTCCCCACCTGTATGGCAGCCAGCAGGATACCGCACGAGATGGACGTGGAGATTTCATGGTAGTAGTGGTTGACTTTGCGTCCGTCAGGGAGCGGTGAGTAGGGCTGCTTGAAGATGAGCAGTATCCACGGCGCCTCCGTCAGGTACTCCTTCGTCCATGTCGTCTTGAACGCCTTCAGGTCTGCCACCCACTGCTTGCCTGCGGGGTGAAGGATGTTGAGGATTACGGTCAGGAGGGCACAGGAGTTAATAGGTATAGATTTTCGCGAAGTTAGCAAGGACACATGGACCGTATGACTGGGGCCAGTATTCTAAAACGCTCTACACTCTTACCACGACTATTCTCAAAGGCCTCAAAGATAATTAGCTCGGCTCTCAACACACACACACACACACACACACACACACACACACACACACACACACACACACCGAAAAACCCATGTAACCTCAACTATCGTCTTTTCATTGTAGTGGTGTGGTGCAGAAGGGTTTCAAAATATGGTCCTTATAAACCACGCTTGAAGCAAGGTGGTGTCTGCGCGAGCCTGCTCTGTTGATGGTGTGACGCAGGTGTGGGCGCATGGTGGTGCTGTTTGTAAGGCCCGGCACTCATCTGACCAGCAAATGCATCACACGTCAGAGTTGAGGTGTTCCCCGCACGATACCTACCCATCCTCTTGGTGTAATTGATCTCCTCCTCTGCCTCTACAATGGATCGGATCTGCTCCTTGATGTCCGGGTCACTCACCGCCACGAAGGACCACGGTTCGGTGTGCGCCCCAGACGGCCCCGTGCCTGTGTAGGAGACACACACAGATATATTCTCGTGGTGGACGTGTAGCAGATATGTTTCAAATGATGAGCTTTTACACCAGGCAATCGCTACAAGTGTCAAGATGCCGAATGGTGATGAGAGCCGCACCAGCCGTCAGGACAAGCTTCTCCACCAGCTCCCGCGGCACGGGCTCGCGGCTGAAGAAGCGAATGGAGCGTCGTTTGTTCATCAGATGGTAAAACTCATCCGCCCTCTGCTGGCTCTCCTCGATCATCAGCCTGGAAGAAAGGAAAGATGAGAACCGCAGTTTAATAACTTCGCCATCTGTCTCACGTGAAGCTGCTGACCAGTTGTGTCTATGTGTGTGTGCGTGCGTGTGAGTGCGCGTGCATGGGTGCGTGCGTGCGTGAGTGCGTGTGTGCCCGTGTGTGCCTGTGTGTGCATGAGCATGTTATACGGTCCCCACCTGTCGTGCTGGTAGCGGATGTGCGACACATCTTCGCCGTGGGGCGGGTCCACCAGATCTGATTGGTCGTCATCGTCGTTGTCGCCGACGTCACCAAATTCTGAAAAAAAAGAAACATTGTAAGAATAGAATTAAGGTAAGCTGATCCAGCTTGCGTCAACCAACCGCTGCCACCACGGAAAGGAAACAAATTCTGCGTTAGTTACTACTGCAGGACTTCCTACTGGCGCGACAGCCAGGGACACAAGAATTACCCCAGTGTACCCACCCGTACAGAATCGCGGTAATGGTGGTCAGCACTCAGTATCACCTTTCCTATTCTGGCAACATAATTTTGGTGTTGTTACAGATATCCTTAAACTGAAACCTGTGTGAGGACTCTGTCCCTCGAAAGAAATGTTGGGCACAAGAAGGCACCTCACCACGTCCTGGAGGTCCGCTACTGGGGATACATGTAGGAAGGATGTAATCAGTGGTGACGACTCATAATCATAACAGAGAATCGCCAGGCAGATAAGATAAGGGCACAGACAAGAGCAAAGGAATTCTGAGAGTGTATATGCAAGGTCAACAAGTGGACGCGTTTGGGAGGGAGGGAGGAAGGGAAGGGGACGGGTCTGTCGAGTGTTGTTTGCCACATATGTGGGCTTTATCTAGCTTTGTTGTCATGGAACAACACAAAGCTTCCTAAATCTCAGTTTATATCACTTCACTTCAATTCCACTTCCTTTCATATCCATGTTTGTTTGTTTTTCCTTTTTTTCTTTTTATTCCTCTACAATTTTGTTATTACTTTCGCAATTTTAACCTACCATTTTAATTGTTTTGATCATTTTATAGTGTTGTCATTTGACAGTGCCTTATCTTTTTAAATGAGTTTATCAATGATTGCTCTCAGATAAGTTCAGCTGCTTATTGATAAAACAATACTACACACACGAGACCATCCCAGTCTTACAGAACTGCATGGTATTAAGAGGGAAACTACTACTATTACTACTATTTACTACTTACTACTTACTACTTACTAACTACTACTACTACTACTACTACTACTACTACTTACGGATGACACGATTAGCTGCGGCTTTCTTGGTGTCGTCTGTGTGGCTGTCGTATGAATTGCGGCGGCGGTACAGCAGGATGGACACCAGCAGGACCAGGAGAGTGGGCAGCAGCAGTGGCCATGTGTTGTAAAGGAAAGGCAGGAGGTAGTGCGTGGTCAGCGACATGGCGTACCTGTGTGGTGGCGAGGATATTACTTAACGCTGACGCAATCCCCTCTTACACGCAGATTTCAAGACACTTTTCCTGATCTTTTATTTTATTTTTATATCTCTTTTGAGTCTGGTACCTTCGTAGGTCTTTTGATTTATTTTTCATGTTTCTCTTTTTTTTTCTTTTTTGTTGCCCTTGACCAGTGCTCCTCTTACGTAAAAAAAAAAAAAAAAAAAAAAACCGCGCCATTTGGAAAACTGATCTATACTCAAATCGTAAAGGTTTCAAGTAATGAGCGAGTAGAGTGAGTAGTGTTGCGTGCGTGGATCAGGCTGTACGTTTTCATGAGGACGGAATAGCCTTGTGATCGCGCACGTTACTTATACACACACCGCACGATAGTCTGTTTGTCTCTATAAAAGGAAAATTCCAGTTAGCATGCAGTTTTACGACAAAAAAACCTTTAATCTTGTGAAAATAGAGCAGCTTGACTACTGGTATGTGAGTGGCAAGAGTCGTGAACCTTGAGTGTCGTGTGAGGGGTTCGATCCTCGGCCACATCCTCTCTTGACTCAACCCGTTAGGTAATCATCAGTGTTTGAAAGCCACAGTTAAGTATTTAGTGACCTCGTGACATGCTACGTAGGTTTAAGTAGATTTTGCTTCTCATAGTACTTTAACAGACATTGGTATTGTTGCGTGCAATACAACAATGAAAAACAACACTATACTCTAAAGTCAAAAGTTATTATCATTCTTACTACTGACTCTGAAATTGTACGAAAACCTTAATGTGTCATGTCTCGTCATTTTCATCCATCCTGAAATTGAATGTTCCGCGTGTCGAAGGATATGCAGAAATTGAGTCAAGTAGAAATAACACACTCATGCACACTCACTACACGCGCACCAAGAGGATGAAAGTGGAAGGAAGTTATGTTGAAGGGAGATGACGGAAGGTGAATATCAGAGCGAGGTCATTTTGGTGGGACGGACTGCCAGACGTGTGATGTGTTGGTGGTGAGAGGCTAATGGCGGAAGGTAAATATTATCGGGTCGAGGTAATCTTGGTGGGACAGACTGCCAGACGTATGTTGTATTAGTGGTGAGAGGCTGACTCATAAAGGTTAAGAGTAACATGACCATTTTGTCCAACCTTCAAGACAATATGGAATAACTAATATACATTAAGTATCTCTCTCTCTCTCTCTCTCTCTCTCTCTCTCTCTCTCTCTCGTATCGTGGCGGCATGGTAAATACGCAAATACGCTGAGGCAAGCTTGGTATTTGCCATGGTCAAGGCGTCAGGCGGTTCTGGTGATACCACAACCTTCACTAATCCTTCTTGAGGCACTGCTGACCTTGGCTGCCACTAGACTACAAGTCTGTTCTGTTCTACATTGACTACCTCATCGAAGGCCGCGTGCAAGGACACATCACCTGCTAGTCTTTTTACACTCGCGAAACACTCCTTGGTGTGTATAAGTGTATTATGTCATTATTTTCCTGTAGCGAAGAATAGCTTGTAAAAGTTGCTTGTCTTGTCTCATAATTATTTAATCAGTGTGCACTTGACCAAAGGAGCCGTAACACAGGCTGCATCATAGGCTGAAACAATTAAATAATATCTTCCCGACCACTTCATCATGGTTGTGTTTGATGGTCCTTGGTGCTGACTGACGGCTGCGAACGACGATGCTAACACTGGATTGCGTATTCGTTTATTGCGACCCTTTAGTACGAAGAATTATCATTATTTCCAATACTGAAATTGTAGACAATTTATGTATGTATGTACCTTTTTGATAATCCTGATACTGACTTCCGTGTACCGTCAAGATGTCACTGAGGTAGAGCAACCAGCGAGGCTGTCTGAAGCCAAGACCAAGGTGTGTCTGTGCACTGGCAGGCCCTGGACTACTGTGACTGTGAGTGTGTGGCCGCGAAGGCCAGTCGGGCACTCTGGGCAGCCGCAGCGGTGTCTGTGGTCTCCCTGGCGAGCCTCGATCACCATCCATCCTCACCATCCCATCTAAGGCCACATTGCTGGTCTAGATTCTATACGTGATTACCAGTGCACTCCTTTGTGGTGGAATGTGTCACTGTGGACGGTAACATTTTGATGCGCCTCTGCGAAGATGTGATGTAGAGGCAAATAGAAACAAGTACAGCTGATAGCATGCAACCCCTAACAGCCGCCAGCGGACTCACTACCCCACACACACACACACACACACATCGGGATGTAACTCGAGGGGTTGTGGCCTCGCTTTCCCGGTTTGTGGAGTGTATTGATGTGGTCTCAGTTCTACCCGAAAATCGGTCTATGAGCTCTGAGCTCGCTCCGTAATGGCTGGGTGACCAACAGACGACCGAGGTGAATTACACACACACACACACACACACACACACACACACACACGGCGCCCGCGGTGAACTTTTTGCCGTGCAAGTTAAGATGAAGTGTGCGATCATGTCACAGACCAGATGTGAATTCTTTTATTTGTTTTCTATTTGTTAGAGTGAGCGGGTGTTAGAACATGATTGAGATGCAGGGACGGCCTCGAGTGTAGAGCTGACGACTCTCACTTAACCTTATTTTCATGTTCTTATTTCTTAGTGTTCTCAAGTGTGCAACACAAGAGAGAGAGAGAGAGAGAGAGAGAGAGAGAGAGAGAGAGAGAGAGAGAGAGACTGCGGGATATGGGGATGGAAAAAGCTGATTCCAAGATGACTATGAAAAAGAGAACAGTGAACGATGTCTTGGTTTGATTGGCTGAGTTATGCTTTTTAGGTTGTATGTTCTGCTGTCATGATCACTAAGGCTGTTTTTCTCTCTCCTGGCCCTTGTTGTTATTGTTGTTGTTGTTGTTAGTAGTAGTAGTAGTAGTAGTAGTAGCAGTAGTCATTACCGTTCTTGTCATCATCATCATCACCATCATCATCATCATCATCATCATCACCATCTTTATCATCACGGCATTAATTTCGGTGTGTAAAATAATGAGAAGACAAACCTAATGAGAAGAGAAACCAGAAGAGATTGTGAGTCACCTTAGTGGATGAGGTTGTACGAGTATGATGGGTAGGCAGGCCTCGACAAGTGTTGCTTCACTGATCGCTGCAGAGATCTGGTGAAGCGTCTAATGTGAAGAAATTAAACAACAACGATAACACTAGCTCGGTTACATACACACTTATTACGACTCTCGACAAGTGTTTAGCTTTTATCACTGACACCAAGATTATGTACAATAGCTAATCAAATCGTAAATTACCTTTTCTTTAGCCGTGATTGTGAATTATGGGCGTATTAAGTTAGGTTATGTGATGGTAGGTGTGATAATGATAATAATCGAATAAATAAACAAATTCACTAATACTTGTAGTATCACATAGATTTGATAACCAAGAGACGGCATTCATCAAGGCTATAGAACATCCTTGCATTAGGCACAACGCATCAGACCACCTCAATACGCTGACTGGCTCCTGCACACCCCCAACCCAAGCTCCAATCCCACCAGCCCAGCCCAGAGCAGGACTATACTGACCGGAATGTCGTGTAACCATTTCAGTACCGCTCTAAGAACACACTGAAACAGATGATAAAGTGTTCCATTTCTCGTTCAAGTTATGAAAATATTTGGATGGCAACATACACACACACACACACACACACACAGTAGCTCAGTGGTTAGAGCGCTGGCTTCACAAGCCAGAGGACCGGGGTTCGATTCCCCGGCCGGGTGGAGATATTTGGGCGTGTCTCCTTTCACGTGTAGCCCCTGTTCACTGTTCACCTAACAGTGAGTAGGTACGGGATGTAAATCGAGGAGTTGTGACCTTGTTGTCCCGGTGTGTGGTGTGTGCCTGGTCTCAGGCCTATCCGAAGATCGGAAATAATGAGCTCTGAGCTCGTTCCGAAGGGTAACGTCTGGCTGTCTCGTCAGAGACTGCAGCAGATCAAACAGTGAAACACACACACACACACACACACACAGACGGGCTGTTGAATATGCTAGGAGGCTTCCTGTTTTTTTTTTTTTATGTGTGTGTGTCTATGTTTTGTTTTATATAGCTCACATTTTCTTTTTGCATCATTTGGAGGGTATGACGAGAACATTTATATATCGCAAGGCAAGTGTGAATGGTCATCTGAATGTGTGTGTGTGTGTGTGTGTGTGTGTGTGTGTGTGTCCGTCACTTGTGTAAGACATCGGAAAGCATCACAGTTAAGGTTATATTTTTTGGCATATTTTACAAGGAAGCGTGTCATCGCCTCATCAAATTTAGTCTGTGCCCATGCAGTTTGAGAGCGTGACGATGCTTGGCACCACCCTGGGATGGAAAAACACGATATTCCTACCGTGCTGACTACTAGCTATATATACACGCAATACTGGCTGTACATATACAATGGAATGTCCACGCCACTCTGCCCTTAACATCCCCAGCTTGCCTTGCCACTTCGTAAACAACAGATTTTGAAATTGTGGGAGGGATTTCGTTCGTGCATTGCCGCTGCAACACGTGCAGGGCAAATTTGTCTTTCCTTATTTGCACTACTGGCAAAAAGTTTTTGTTTTTCTTTAAATATTGTTCAGTATTGTACCAGTCTTTGTTTTCTATATTTCTTTCTGAATGTTTGTATCATAAATGATTTCAAAGTATGTGTTATTAGTTAAATAATGGCGCAAGGTTAAAGGTGTGCTCACTGATCGTTCCATGACCGCTGAATGTTGTCAGATGTTGCGATGTAACAATTGTTGACAGTGTAAACCCTGAATGTTGAATTCAGTCCAGTCCGGTTTGAGTGTGAAACAACAATTCATGTTGGAAAATTATCATTATCATCTCTACGGGCCAAATTTAAACTTTATTTATCTGCACGAGTACATTACACTGTGGATAAACTTTGTATACCTCCTCTAACATTACTGCCCTCACCAAAACTTCTCAGCTCTTCCTCTGGGACAATTTCTTGTCTTTGATGCGTTGTTTCTCCAAATATCTTGATGGTAGGTAGGTATGCTTCACACAGGGAGTGCCAGGGGTAGGCTAGGCGGCTTCCTGCAGCTTCCCCTATTTTTTATGTCCCTATGAGTTTACACGTACACAAATATAACATAAAAGTAACTGAAATCTTGCAGTCGCGTAAGGATTAAGTACAAGCTGTCCTAGCGGGATCACAAAAGTCCTGAAATCATTAGTGGTGACTATCAGTGTCCCGGAGTCATATACCTGGAGTGACTGCAAATGTCACTACGTTTGTCTTGGTGACAGCCTGTCCATTAACAAGGAGAGGCGGTGACTCACAGCAGCCAGATGACTCATTTCGGGATATCCCCGCCAGGGAAGGGAGAGGGTGGGAAGGGGCAGGAGTGGAGAGTGCTTGTAACACAGTGGTCGTCACCACGTGGATCTTCCTTCAGGTGCGTCACCATTGCCTCACCGCCGCCATTGTGATCACGATGGTTAACCGCGGGCTTGATAGCGCCTGCCCGGGCGCGGCGTGCAGCTCAGCGGGGAGTGTGCTTGCAGTGGGCCAGCGACGCGGAGGTCAGTCTGAGGTGGCTAACTCTTGTTCTACGAGCCACATCACTCATTGGCCCATATTGTGTGTGTGTGTGTGTGTGTGTGTGTGTGTGTGTGTGTGTGTGTGTGTGTGTGTATGTCTATCTCCACAACATCTACATAACACTTATGTAACATCTTGTATCTTTCGTCTTGTCACCCACACAGCTCAGTTTTATTTTTGCTCCCTTGTGACTCGCCTGACTCCTCCTCCCTGCGACCTGCTCAGCCTCCACAGTCCACCTCCAGGCAGCCATGGAGCGCCACACCAGCCTCACCATCCTCCTTCTTCAGCTGCTGCTCTTCCCTCTGCTCCTCAGCCGGGGTTAGTTTCAGTGGGCGCCGTTGATCTGGTTGGTTGCAGCGGTGACACACCTGCTCCCTGTGTGGTCGCACTTCCATTATCACCGGTTTGCTTTGTACCAATTTTTTTTCTATTTTTGGATCAATTGTTTCTATTGTTTTAGGTGTTGTGGGGCTTCGTTTATTCTGCTTTTGTTTTTATCCTTCTTTCTTCTCCCTGTTTTCTTTTACTAACCTTTGTTTTTGTTTTTTCTTCCGTTCATCCGTTTCTTTTCTCCCCTGTTTTCCTTCATTGCATTGTTTCCTTGTCTCTTCCTTTCTTTTCTATATTCATCCATTCTTTTTTTTTTTACCCTTCCTCCTTTCCCTTCATTATTTTTTCTTTCATCCATCTATCCTTCCTTCCTCACCTCGTCCCCTCGATTAGTCCTTTTCTACCTTTTTTCCTTTTTTATCCCTCTTTCTTCCCTTCCTTCCTTCCTTTTTCCTTTATTGCTTCCTTCCTTCATTTTTCTTCATTGCTTCCTTCCTTCCTTCTCACCTTCCTTCCAAGCTTCCATGAGTCAGTTTAAAGCGCTTCAAATTACGTGTCCAGTATTGATGAGGTAGTGATGAAGTGCACAAAACCAAACACAGGCGGTGACCTTCACTGGAAAGCTTAATGGCGCCGCATCGTATACAGCCTCTTGTCTTAGTCTTAAAAGTTGAGCCTCAGATATTAACGTTTTTTTCAACTTTTTATTAGCATCTCGAAGTGCGACGCAACTTTTCGTGTATTTGTGTTAGTTGCGCTGTGGTTATAACCCTTAATTGTACTGTACAGGGTGCGCAGCAGCGGCCGACGGCAAGGAGACGGCGTGGCTTTCTTTCTCCACCAAAGAGCTTGACTTGGTGGCGGACGATCATGAGAACACCACGATATTCCTTTTGCTCAGGTGTGTGTGTGTGTGTGTGTGTGTGTGTGTGTGTGTGTGTGTGTGAGAGAGAGAGAGAGAGAGAGAGAGAGAGAGAGAGAGAGAGAGAGAGAGAGAGAGAGAGAGAGAGAGAGAGAGAGAGAGAGAGAGAGAGAGAGAGAGAGAGAGAGAGAGAGAGAGAGAGAGAGAGAGAGAGACAGACAGACAGACAGTCGGTCAGTCAGTCTATCATTAAAAAGTCATATTACTTATCAAAACACTTCATCTGACCACAATTCCTTACACAGCACTGACACCATCACCACCAAAACAACACACACACACACACACACACACACACACACACACACACACACACACACACACACACACACACACACACACACACACACACACACACACACACACACACACACACACACACATCCACAAACTACATTAACTTATCCCCGCCTGCAGAGGGACATCCCAGGAATGCTTCACCGTCAACTTCACCTACGAGCCCTCCAGCCCAAGCTTCGTGCCCCTCAGTGACTTCCTCTTCTGCCCTAACCAGCTGCCCACATCACCTACTGCATCATCTTCCCGTCCTCCCAAGGCCCGTGGGGAGGAAACCAGAGGAAATGGGGAAGATGTGTCCTTACTGCCCTCCTCCGTCCCTCACTCACGCCGCAGTCCCCTTATGGAGTTTCTGGATTGGGCGTCTGGATTGGGAGCAGTGCAGGAGTCTTCAGAGGGCGGTGAAATAATAGGCAGCGTGAGTTTGGATATTGTGAGTCGCTGGGTTGGCAAAACTACTCTGAGTGTGGAGACAAACTCTTCCAGTGTCAGGTGAGTGGTGGTGGTGGTGGTGGTGGTGGTAGTGTCGTGCAATATCATGAAATACGCGCTGCAGATCCACTACATTAAAAAATATTCTATATAGTTGAAGTTGCACGGGATTTTATGAATAGGCGAAACAGTCTTGTGAACCCGGTTAGTCATCTCTATGGCCTTGGAAAATAGTGATGGTGAGAGCAGCGTTTCAAAGTACGGATTTTGGTCAGATGTCAAATTAATCACCTTCTCTTTGCTTCTGTTCTTTTTATGTAAGAGGGACACCAATGGTAACAAAAAAGGCTCAGACAAGAAAGAACACTTACTGTGATAGCTAATCCCCCCAAAAAACGTCAGAAATATCACACTAAATGGAGGATACGTGTCTTGAAGTCTCCATTGACAAAGAAATAAAACCATAGGAAGGAGAAAATACAGAAGAGGACAGGGAATTCCAGAGTTAGCCAGAATATGGGATGAATGATTGCGAATACTGGTTAACCATTGCATTAGTGTGACTGAGGCGCGGTCCTTTTCTTCAGGGCGGTGGACGCCTTCGTGGAGGTGTCGGTCATCGTCTCGAGGGGCTGAACGTGGCGAGTGACGTGATGGGGTGGGCCTACACGGTGATCTGGGACGTCTCCTTCCTCCCGCAGGTGATCCTCAACTGGCGCAGGAAAAAGTAAGTACGAGAGATGAGGACGAGGAATTGGAGGTGAAGGAATGGGAGGAAAAGGAAGAGGAGGACTAAGTGAGAAAGGAGGACTGGGTTAGGAAATAGAAAGGGATGACTAAGGTGAGGAGGAGGAGAAGATGGAAGAGAATGAGTAAGGAGGAGGAGGAGGAGGAAAACTACGATGAGAAGTAAGAGGATTATAGTGAGAAGGAAGAGGGAGTACTAGGAAAATATGAAGAAGGAGAAGAGCCAGATGAGAGCGAGAAAAAAAAAAAAAGACGAGGATCAGGAGAAGCAAAAGAAAGGGAACAAAAGGAAAATTAGAAAAAGAATAGGAAAAAACTGAAAAACTCGAGAGAGAGAGAGAGAGAGAGAGAGAGAGAGAGAGAGAGAGAGAGAGAGAGAGAGAGAGAGAGAGAGAGACTAGCAGAAGGAAAGTAATATATGAGAAATTAGATGATAGTGGATATAATGCCTTATTTAATCTGAGTTACTGCCACGTATTTGGAGAGAAGAATGAAAAAAGAGTGACAGGAGATACAAATATAAAAAAAAAAAACCTGAAAATAACCGTGAGCATGAAAAGATAATGTGTTTTTTTTTCGTCCTTGTTGATTTCCTTACATTGACATCTGATAAAAGCGAAATAACAAGTGTATAGATTGATATGTAGAGTATTGTGTTGGTGCTGATAACTCTCTCTCTCTCTCTCTCTCTCTCTCTCTCTCTCTCTTAGCGTGGAGGGTTTCAGTTTCGACAATGTGGCGCTGAACGTGATCGCGTACTTCTACTACGCGATGTTCAACGTGGCCTTCTACTGGATGCCCCTCATCAAGGTGAGGCCGCGGGTCTGCTGCTGCCTTTGTGTAGATTATGTTTCATATATTCTTTTTATTTGGACACAATACTGCGCAATATGAACACTGTCAATCTGATGAAGTATTTGCTGTCCAGGTTCACTGAAACGTAACTCTTTTACGGACGTATTACAACACAAGTAATTATTAGTCAGATGTTGATTACACAAACAAATAACATCATATGATTGACGAAACTGACATATATAGTACTACACGCGTGTATTGCATCAGGGGAACGAAACCTCCCATTCTATAGGAAGCTTTTTCGTTCCTGTTTCTCTTGTTACCATCCTCCACCACCTCCCACTCACTCTCCTTTCTCATTTGCATCAGGGAAACAAAACCTCTCATTCTATAGGAAGCTTTTCGTTCCTGTTTCTCTTGTCACCATTCTCCACCACCACCCACTCACTCTCCCTTCCCATCCCCCTCCCCCACGCAGGACCAGTTCAAGGAGCGATACCCAAGAACAGTCAGCCACGTGGAAATCAACGACGTGTTCTTCGCCACCTACGCCTTCACCATAATGATCGTGCTCGCCGCGCAGTGCTTCATGTACGGCAGGAACAAGGGGCTGAGGGTGTCGTGGCCGTGCATTGGGCTGGTGGCCGCCTCCGTGCTGGCCGTGGCCGTGGAGTGCGTACTGGTGGCCTGCGGGCTGTTGTGGTGGCTCGATGTCTTCTATCTGATGTCCTATATGAAGCTGATCATCACACCGCTCAAATATATTCCTCAGGTGTGTGTGTGTGTGTGTGTGTGTGTGTGTGTGTGTGTGTGTGTGTGTGTGTGTGTGTGTGTGTGTGTGTGTGTGTGTGTAAGTAAGTAAGTAAGTAAAGTAAAGGTTTATTGCCCATTAGCATAAATACATTTGAGAAAGACATGTTTACAAACGAAAAGAAAAAATGGCAGAGACTGTCAAGCCGAAGCTTCCCGTGTGTGTGTGTGTGTGTGTGTGTGTGTGTGTGTGTGTGTGTGTGTTCACCTCTCATGCCTCCGCTCCCTCAGGTGTACGTGATCTACAAGGTGAAGAGCACGAGAGGCTTCAGCATCCTGGGCGCCACCATGGACTTCAGTGGCGGCGTGCTGTCCCTGGCTCAGATGTTCCTGCTCTCCGCCAACAGCAGTGAGTCCTGCTCTTTGCCCTGCTGCATCCCTCTCTCTCTCCCCCTGCCCTGCTTCACCTGTCTCTGTCTCTGTCTCTCTCTCTCTTTTCCTCCTCTCTGTTACGTCTTCGCCCTTCCCTTTATTTCCTTTCTATTTGCTTTATCCCTTTCCATACTTTCTTTTCCCCTACTCTCATTTCTGCCTCGTGTGTGTGTGTGTGTGTGTGTGTGTGTGTGTGTGTGTGTGTGTGTGTGTAATTCACCACCACCACCACTACGGTCGTCTGCTGCTCACCCAGCCAGTCTTCCCCATTACGGAGCAAGCTCAGAGCTCATAGACCGATCTTCGGGTAGGACTGAGACCACAACACACTCCACACACCGGGAAAGCGAGGCCACAACCCCTCGAGTTACATCCCGTATCTATTTACTGCTAGGTGAACAGGGGCTACACATTAAGAGGCTTGCCCATTTGCCTCGCCGCCTCCTGGACTCGAACCCGGACCCTCTCGATTGTGAGTCGAGCGTGCTAACCACTACACTACACGGTGTGTGTGTGTGTGTGTGTGTGTGTGTGTGTGTGATTCACTGTTTGATCTGCTGCAGTCTCTGACGAGACAGCCAGACGTTACCCTACGGAACGAGCTCAGAGCTCATTATTTCCGATCTTCGGATAGGCCTGAGACCAGGCACACACCACACACCGGGACAACAAGGTCACAACTCCTCGATTTACATCCCGTACCTACTCACTGCTAGGTGAACAGGGGCTACACGTGAAAGGAGACACACCCAAATATCTCCACCCGGCCGGGGAATCGAACCCCGGTCCTCTGGCTTGTGAAGCCAGCGCTCTAACCACTGAGCTACCGGGCCGTGTGTGTGTGTGTGTGTGTGTGTGTGTGTGTGTGTGTGTGTCTCATGCGTGCTGACAGAGGGTGTTGTTCTACAGATGACTACACCTCCATCTTCACCAACTTCAGCAAGTTTGGGCTGGGGGTCGTCACTCTCATCTTCGACATCATCTACTTTTGCCAACATATTCACTACCACCTCAGGTAATGTACGCCGCGCTGCTGCTGGCTGGTCTTGACTGAATCAACAGTGCACGCAGGCAATACTTTCCTTGGGTACTCCAGACTCAATATTTTTTGTGGTGCTGGAGTTAATGTTAATATAATCACAATGTAAAAAGAAAAGGTTTTAGTGCCCAAGGATTCCAGAGCTTAACCCCTTCAGTGCTACGACGCATTTTTATATTAATTCCACTTGCTATTTGGGAATTTTATACAGGTTCAGAAACGTATTTGGGAATTAAAGTAGTAGAGATTCTGGCCATTAATCATCTGACCTTCCATAAACCCCTCTTATAATGTAGGTAAAATCGTCTAGTCATACCCAAAAGCATGGCAAAAATGCGTCCCAGTACAGAAGAGCTTAATCTCGCGAGTTAGGGATGGAGAATGGAGATAAGAAGAGTACAGATGTTGGCTTAACCCTTTTACTGCTACTTAATCCTTCCCATAATCATCTACAGCTTTCAAAAGACTTATTTTCGTATTGCAGTCTCCTCAATACGTACTCCAGTAACTTGGTTAAGATTAAATCAACCTTATATTATTTTATATATGCATCGTCCATCAACCAATTTATTAATCATCTTAATGTAAACAAAAGACGGACAGAGCAACAAAAGTTAAGAGAAAATATCTTCATAGTCATTAAGGGTCACGGTGACGCGGGATGGGTAGTGTTGATGCTGATGTCTCTGTCTTTCTTCAGGGCTCGAAAGTAAGGATACCAAAGAGTGTCGGAGGAGAAGCAGAAGGAGGAGCCGTGCAGGTGTGACAACCAAGTGATAGCCCTCCCTCTCCCCTCCCTCACCCATTCCTAGGCAGGAGGGCGCGCCTGTTACTGCTTGACTTTCTTGCCGTGCAGTCAGGTTTGATTAGTGCTCACCTCGATGAATTACGTGCATTCCAGTGTTCCAGAAAACTGATAAAGTTGGCTGTGCCGGGATGCTGTTAATGTGTGTGTGTGTGCGCGTGTGCGAGTGTGCAAGTGTGTGTGTATGTGTGTGCGCGAGTTTCCACTGTATTATTATTAAGGAAACGTTATCTCAGATGGAGGAAGAGGAGGAGGAAATTGTATCAGGAGTGTCAGGGGTTACTGAGAATGCTGCCGCTAACTGTCATGTGTCTGAACAAAGCAAATATTCAGATCGACAGTTAGATGAACAAGTATTATAATCATAATTGATGAATGAGTACCATGCATTGTTAGTTACATATTTATAAATGAGTATGTATAACCAGATAAATAGATGGATGGTCACTCATGGTATAAAGCAATGTAAAGGTAAATAGATAGATACGCAGATGGATTAATAGATTGATAAATGCAGCTAAACGGTTACCAAAATAAACAAACCACCATTAGGAAACCCTGAAACACGGGTCGAAACACCGGTCCGTTCGAAACAAGGTTCATTTTCGGTTTTGTGAATCAGCAACCGGCCACTCCTCGCAGAGCACTCGGGACAGACAGTCTGTACAAGAGTTGACCTTTTGAATTAGTGCTGCAACCCCGTGCTATACATGAGCATTGCATCTTGGTGTCGGCGAGGAGGTCCAGAGTAGCAGGTGAGGTGTGGCCGTGGTGCTGGTGGTGGTTAGCTGTGGCAGAAATGTACAGCGTAGTCACGGTGTATCCGATGAGGGTGTCTTGTTGGGGCGTGTTGGCTTAAATCAGTTCTTCTTCATGCTAGGCAAGTGGGAGAGAGAATAAAAGGTTGGACAGTAAGAAGAAAAGTTAAGAAATACAGAAAATGGTAGGAGTATAAAAAGTCGGACCTATATTTAAAGACCATAAAGTCGTGTGTTCATGTTTTTCCCCACTGATTGTATATTATCTCGTGAAACTATCATTGGAATAAGGAAAACATCTTTGAAGACGTAGGCAAACTGGTAAATTTCCAGTTTCACCACATTCTCTTTTCCGGACGAAACTAATTTTTTCTGGTAGATTTCGGCTTGCTTTTAATTAATTTACCACTTGTTTTTGGCGCAAATCACCCAGTTTTTTTTTTTTTATCACCCCCCAAACCTAACCTAATCTAACCCAACCCAACCCAACCCAACCGCCAAAAATACGATTAAATCTTTTAAATTCGGTATTGCCGCCATAAATAGGTTGCGCCTTATAAATATGGGATTCAAAATACTCGTAATGAGGAGCTCTATCTCATGAGGTGGGTAAAAAACACCTAGTGGAATGTGGTGAAACACTGGAATAATACTGGCAAACTACCACTTGTGGAGACTGATAACAGTAATTGAGATAAAGCGCTGGCGTATTAAGGATTGCAGTCCCTTATCGCTATCAGGGCAATCGATGCACTCAGTCGGCCACGGTACACAGGTGGTTATCTGGCTTGTTTGTGGTCGTTACGTCGCTAGCGATTAAGAGCTTATTGTGTAAATTAATTGCCAAGTGTTGGAATGAAGAATGGTTGGTGGTGCTGGTTACTGCCTGTGGTTGCGTTGTATTACTAGCGGTGAAGAGATTGTGTGTATTAATGGCTGATGTGATGATTTTTTTTTTTCTTTTATTTATACCATGTGGGCTTTTCACGGGAATTTCCGGGAATTTCTGGGCTAAAGAGGATACTTTTTAGGGTACCTCCTATCTCAAAGCCCACCCGCTAGGAAACCGTTGCCCCGAGTAAGGAAGTCCAACCTACACTCGGACCGTGGACAGGATTCGAACCCGTGCGCTTGGAGACCCTCGGATCCCAAAGCACGCATGGCTCCACTGTACCACGGCGGCCCCCCTTGAGTGACTTCCCCATTGATAATGTAGAATCCTTGTCAAATTATCACCAGACTCATGATAAGCGTGTTTGAGAACTTCGATAATTCTTGATAGAATTTTTTTTTTTAGTTAAGTTGCCAGTGCGTAAGAATATAGTGTACTTCAAGGTATTTCTGGCCAAAATACCTACTTTTGTCAATCTGAATCTTCCAAAGAATCATCACAAGCATGTTCACCTTCACTTCACAGTAGCCATGTCAAAATTTGTGTATGTAGTATTGTATAAAGCTGGATTCATATGTGTACCCAAAATGACGATGTACTGCTATGTAACTTGGAACTCAATATATCTTGAGTGAGATTTTTTTTTTTTTTTTTTTTTTTTTCCACCTTTTTTTTTTTACTGATATCTACGCATATTACATCGTACTTGTTACTGATATGTTTCGTAGGTCCTTATATCTGAGAGATAGACAAGATAGCGAGAAGTAGAGACAAGAAAGAAATGGGAGAAGAGAGATGAAAGGCGAGAGAAGTGAGAGAAAAAGATGAGAGGCGAGAGATGTAAGACAAGACGAGAGATGAGAGATGAAACAAAAGATGAGAGACGAGACGAGACGATTTCAGTCAGAGAGAGAAAAGAACATTTGATGCTGCATACTGAAAAAAAAAAAAAAAAAGCACAAGTGTTATTCAGGAACCTTGACACTAGAAGGAACAATTGCAAATCTCTCACTCTTGCTCTGGGTTGTCACCGGAAGATACCATGTGTATTGGGAGGCAGTTAGTTAGTAGAAACTCTTGCGAAAGTTGTTCCCAGAGAATATATGGTTGTTGTAGATAGGATAATAGCTGGTACGTTGCAGCCCGTGGCTTTGATGCTGAGTAGTGCCTGCTTCTCTGGTAAGACACACTATAAATGCTTAGTCTAAAGAGTCCCATAAACACCCGCATAATCTTAAACAAATCTCTCTGAGTATGACTAGAACTTACTACTAGTAGGTAGTCACGGGCCATGTATAGAGTTTGACCACGCTTCTTCTAAAGCAACATTCATAGCGTGAAGTAGCTGCATCTATGTGCGGTAACGAAAGAGAAAAAAACACTAAAGTCAGCATCGATATTACCGGTACTCTGAAACGTAGATACGTTTCGGTTTGATACCAAAACAATACCGATATACCGGTATTTCCTGGTAAGTACCGGTAATACTTTTTTTTTTTTTCATTTTAAGTGTCCTTTATCTAACAGACGGTATGTAAATAGATAACACAAGGTAGTTTTCGGTGACTTTTTTAATGGTGCGTCAGTGATCTTATCCTTGTGGTGACGAGAGAGAGAGAGAGAGAGAGAGAGAGAGAGAGAGAGAGAGAGATTTTCAGAGTTCTGCCAAAATTGATTCGCCAGCAATCCATTTATTTTGACGATTTTTTTAATCAATGAGTACTCCGGAGTCCGGACTGCGGGAGTTGTTCATTTGGAGTAAACGTCATAGAAAACAAACAGTAGGCTACACATTATTTATATTTGCAATATACAATATAAAGTGAAATATCCTTTAAAAAAAAATTACGAGTTGACATTAATAGAAACAAATGAATGGAGGGCAACAAAGGCCATGTTAAGAAAATAAAGCAAAAAAAAAATGGCTCCCCATAAAATTAATAAAAATAATGGTTCCACCCCAAAAAACGCAATATAATGGTTGTCCCCCCTACTGAAAAAATAAAGAAAATTAATGGCTGTGCCCCAAAAATGAAACAAATTAATGGCTCTGCCCCAAAAATGAAGCAAATTAATGGCTCTGCCCCAAAAATGAAGCAAATTAATGGCTCTGCCCCAAAAATGAAGCAAATTAATGGCTCTGCCCAAAAATGAAGCAAATTAATGGCTCTGCCCCAAAAATGAAGCAAATTAATGGCTCTGCCCCAAAAATGAAGCAAATTAATGGCTCTGCCCAAAAATTTAGCAAAATAATGGCTCTGCCCTAAAAATGAAGCAAATTAATGGCTCTGCCCCAAAAATGAAGCAAATTAATGGCTCTGCCCCAAAATGAAGCAAATTAATGGCTCTGCCCCAAAAATGAAGCAAATTAATGGCTCTGCCCCAAAAATGAAGCAAATTAATGGCTCTGCCCCAAAAATGAAGCAAATTAATGGCTCTGCCCCAAAAATGAAGCAAATTAATGGCTCTGCCCAAAAATTTAGCAAAATAATGGCTCTGCCCCAAAAATGAAGCAAATTAATGGCTCTGCCCCAAAAATGGAGCAAATTAATGGCTGTGCCCGAAAAATGAAGCAAATTAATGGCTCTGCCCCAAAAATTAAGCAAATTAATGGCTCTGCCCAAAAATGAAACAAATTAATGGCTGTGGCCCAAAAATTAAGCAAATTAATGGCTCTGCCCCAAAAATGAAACAAATTAATGGCTCTGCCCCAAAAATGAAACAAATTAATGGCTCTGCCCCAAAAATTAAGCAAATTAATGGCTCTGCCCCAAAAATGAAGCAAAATAATGGCTCTGCCTCCAAAATGAAGCAAATTAATGGCTCTGCCCCCAAAATTTAGCAAATTAATGGCTCTGCCCCCAAAATTAAGCAAATTAATGGCTCTGCCCCAAAAATGAAGCAAATTAACCCTTTAATGGTCACTTGGGAATTTTCATAACTGAAAATTATTTTTTTGTTTTACCTTAACTTTTGGATAATAAGGAACAACTTTCATTTCGGAACTTTTTTCATATTGTTCATAGGTTTCTTGTTATGATCCTCAACAATTTTGTTGATATACCAGGACATGGTAATAATATCTTCTGAATTATTTCCTCCTATGTAGTGACAAAAATATGTAGATTCTCAAGAATAACATACCTTTTTTTTAGTATAACTTCCATAAAATAATCATTTATAGTTATAATCATGTTTTACAATATAATTGTACTATTTCTTTTATTTTTCTAGGAATAGATATGTAGTATTGAATTCCTTTTATAACTAAAAATAGTTCACTTCCGAAAATATCAAGGAATTTGATAGTAATGAAAATATTCTCACTGCCACTGCAGATTATATACTAGAAAAATAAATACATATACATATATCATCACATTATATGCAAGAAATGAAAATAAATAGATGTATCACAGCCTCATATCCTCACAGCCATATGCAAAAGAAATTATAAGTATATCACAGTTGTTCCACATTATATGCAAGAAAATAATAACAATTGATACAGTATCCAGAAAGAAATGTTGAGTATGCATTATTTGGCTTCATATCCTTTGTTATTCATCTAGGTCTTTGTGTGATATTGTACAAAACACATTTGTTTGTTCTTCAGGCATAGAAATACATTGCATTTAGTGCATCTGAAACCTGAAACCCCTTTTGGGCACAGAGAGCAGCGCCCCCTTGCTTGCTTTTCTGAGCTTGTTGGCATAGGCCAATGGTCAATTCCATCATATCGGACATCCTTTGATGGCTTGGCTTTCTTTACATTGCCCTTCTTGGGTGTTATTCCTCTGGATATTGGCCTACCTACACTGACCTTCTGGTTTATCTTTACTAAAGTGCCAGCTATTTCAGCACGAAAGCATTTCAGTGTCATTGGGGATTCCTTCAGCAATGTGGCTTCACGCTTATACAAAAGCCAGCTATTGGCCACTGATAGATCTAGCAAATAGCCAAAAAGGGGAAGGTACCACCTGTGGGATTTCATAGGTGTTTTGTACAAAGATACCAACATGTCAGAAAGGTCAATGCCTCCCATGTGCTTATTGTAAGCTAGTACAATAGAAGGGCAAGGAATGTCAATCTTGCGTTTTTGATGTTTATCATATCTTTTCACAGCTCCTTCAGGTTCAACTCCCACTGCATTACTAAGGAGTGTTACACATTTATTGTCATGCCATTTGATAGCGATGACATCTTCAGATGATTTATAATCATAGTAACCCCGTTCTTGCTTCTTCATGTCTTTGTCTGATAGCAGCTCAACTCCACCGCATCTGGATTCTCTTACTGTGCCAAGACATTTTATACTAATCAAAGACTCCAATTTCTTTACCAGTTTGTAACTGATAAAAAGTTATCACAAAAACCACACAAGAGGAAGGATCAGGGATGGACCTACACAATACCAACATGACCTTTTCACCAAGCAGGAAATCTTTCTCATTCTCAGGTAGATCTTCATCATTAAAGGTTGTTGTACCTTGATACAAAAGTAGATCATGTACAATTCCAGATGAACTAGATCTACAGTAAATTTTGAAACCCCATTTATGAGGTTTATTCTTCACATACTGTCTTAGTGTCCCAGCCCTTGTACCCTTGTAAGGCACCATCACCTCATCTACACTCTGGTGATTACTTCCCTCTATCTTCTTACACTGTCTGCGAACCATTTCAAACACAGGTCTTACTTTGTGAAACTTATCATCTTGGGTGTCCTTTTTCTTATGGTTGTCAACAAAATGCAAATACCTCTTCAGGCATTTGAACCTTTTTGAACTCATTATGTCAGCCACAAGTGGATATCTAAAATGGACACTCCAGTAATCATCCATTGCTGGCAAAGAGCATATCCCCATGTAGAGTAACACAGCCAAAAACTTTTGCATTTCTCCTACAGTTGTACATATACTACCTGTTGTTTCCTGAACTGAATACAAATTAGTCTGTTGTACAAGAAGATCTACCAGTTCATCCATTTTCCTAAAATGAGAAGAAAATGTGTAAAAAAAATCTGGATTTTATGGGCAACTCAACAATTTTGTCGATGAGCCAGCTATAGTCTCCCAAAGCCTTTGTGGTCTGGGAGGCTGTGGTCCGACCTGAGGCGGAGCCCGTCTGAGCGTTGCCACTTCTACGTTTCGTCCACCCATAGCTGTCCTAAAAATAGCTTGACGATCCCTAGAGAGCTTTCCCTCGCCCTAATTGCTCTAGAGCTCCGCCCTCCTCTCTCTCTCTCTCTCTCTCTCTCTGATGGATGGATGCACGTTTATCGTAATGATGATAGTAATAATAACGATGATAATAATAATAATAATAATAATAATAATAATAATAATAATTGTAATAATGATCATAAAAATAATAATGGTAATAATTATTAATTATAATAATAATTAAAATAATAATAATAATGATAATAATAATAATAATAATATTGATAATTATGATAATCATTTTGACTTTTTTTCCACACCACCTCTGGGGTAAAAGTCATAGGCGCGTTTTTTTATAGAGGTATCCCCTGTAGGCCTAATCCTCTCTGGTGCTTACTCAGATAACTCGTCGTCTGAGCTCTCTTCGATGTTGACAACGAATGACTCCACAAATCTCTCAACCGCTATGTCTTGTCTTGCATCTTGTTCTTGAAGCTCTTCTGCATGCCTCACTGCCTGCTTCCAGTTTTCTGGTGTTATACTGTCGACAGCTTCTTCAACCAAAGGCTTCAGTTCAGCAGATTTGAAAGTGTTTTCTTTGCAACGTAACACTTGACCTGAGCCCAGATGAGCTCAATCGGGTTATACTGACAGTGGTATGGGGCAGCCGTACAACCTTATGTCCTGCCTCTGCAGCAATAGCATCGATGACATAAGTTTTCTTGCCATTGCAGAGTTTCTTTGCAAGGTCATAGAGCTCCACCTTCAGCATGTCGTCCCGTGGTTGTGCTCCTTCGCTATCAGCCACTCCTTAATGGCTTCTTTTCTCCATGCTGTAGTTGGGTTTCTTTCTAAATGAACAGAATGATAGGATGCATTGTCCATCACAATGACTGAGTTCTGGGGGATATTTGGGAGCAGCTTAGTCTCAAACCATTCTTGAAACACTGTAGCATTCATCTGCTTGTGGTAGTCGCCGTCATTTTTCGCCTGGAAAATGTGCCTTGCATTCGGAACAAACCCTTCTTTGGTTCCTGCATGGACAATAATCAATCTGCTTCCTTTACCAGTAGGCGGGTTCACTCCTGTTGCTTTGTCAGAAGAGGTGTCAATCCAACATTTTCCGACAGTGTAGTTTTGCTTTGCACCTGCGTGGTGACCTGACTCCCCCCAGGGAAAATCTCGCCTCGGGTCGGGTGGGCTTAACCACAGTGCTATTTTTATTATATATATATATATATATATATATATATATATATATATATATATATATATATATATATATATATATATACATATATATATATATATATATATATATATATATATATATATATATATATATATATATATATATATATATATATATATATATATATATATTATATATATATATATATATATATATATATATATATATTATTTATATATATTTTTTTTTTTTTTGCAGTAACAGACTATCGTCCCTCATTCATTCATCTTTCATTCATATACGCAATTCGGGAACTGCATCTTCACCAGCAGGACCACAGCTTTCCCTATCAACACGGACTTTTGGGGAAGAGTGATCTGTCCACTGTGCGGAGAGAGAGAGAGAGTGCTTCTTTTGTGCTTTTGTCCCATGTGCTTCTAGTGGACAGGCTTCCCCAAAAGAGACACAGCTAAACCCTGTTATATATGACTGCTGGTGCTGCAGACCCGAAATTGCGGTATTTACATAGTCATGTTGGGTGATTATATATTAGGAATGATTACATGTGTAATAATCTTGACTTTAGGTAATTTTCATAAGTTATACATTCTTTCAAGTTAGTAGTTAATTAGGATTGCTTTTGTATTAATTTTGTTATTGGGTATAAGTTAGTTTTGTTCCTTTTAGTAGTTAGTTAGTTGCGTTAGTTTAGAGGAAGGATAAGGGTAAGGATCAGGTTGTAGATCGCTGTCTCGCTGTCGTCTTTCTGGTGGTCTCTGTGGAAAAACTGAACAAAATTAACGTTGCCTAGTAATTATTGGTTCAGGAATAACTTGGTGTATTACTTTGCTGGTTTTGGGGAACCATGAGTGTTCTCTTTCGTGGTTTATTATTAACCTGTTATAATGTTCAGGTTCAGTGACTCTCACAGCTTCCCAGGCTTTCTTAGCTTTTTGATTAATTGATATATTTAGTGGAGTAATGTTATATTTTGTGTGAAGCTCTTCCAGGGTTGCCTCACTATCTTCATTGCAGTTTATGAACTTTATTGCTTTATTTAGTACCACTTGCATGTTTCTTTTTTGTGTAAGTGACATTGCACATACTGGAATTGGCGGATATTCTAATATTGGTATTAATAGTGTTTTTACAAGGGTGGTTTTTATTTTAGGTGATAGATTGCGAAATCTTCTTAAGTTGGTTAAGACTGCATTACCTTTGTTTTTAATGTTTGAGCAGTGTCCAATCATTCCTGTGCGTTGCAGTTTTAGTCCCAGAAATTTACCTTGTTTGCAAGTGTCTAAATCTTTACCATTTACTTTAATTTTCATAGTTTTATATTGGGCAATAGGTATTATTTTAAATTTTTCCTCGCTTGTTTGAATTTTCCATGATTTTTCATATTTATTTATTCTTTCGATTTCTCTTTCAACTTTAATTTTAAGCATATTTTTGGATTTGCTTGGTGATGTTATGACCTGAGTAATATCGTCTGCAAATATAGTGTCAAGGCAGCCTGGCCCTGCCTGTGGTAGATCGTTGGTATATATTGAATACATTGTGGGGAGAGTACACTCCTTGAGGTACTCCACTTTTTAGTTCTATTCCATTGCTTCGGTCATTGCCAATTACAATTGTTGCTATTCTATTGTTTAAAAATTGCATAAGGTTTTCTCTAATATTGTGGGCATTTTAGTCTTATTAATTTATATTTTAATCCATCGTGCCAAACTTTATCAAATGCCTTGGCAACATCTCTTAATACTACGTAAACTTGGTGTTTGTTAGCCAGTGCGTTTGCAATAGTTTCATAGGTGGTAGCTATTGCTGTGTGCGTTCCTTTGTTTGTTCTGAAGCCATGTTGTCTTTCGTGTAAAATATTATTTTCTATTAGAAATGAGTTTAATCTTCCTTGTAGTATTCTCTCATATAGTTTCCCTGGGACTTCTAGTAGCGAAATTGGTCTATAGTTAAGTGGCTGAATTGGTGACTTATCTTTTTTAGGAATGAATTTTATTATAGCTGATTTAAATGCATTTGGAAAATACCCAGCTGAGTAGCAAGCATTGAATATGTTTTTAAGTTGTTCTAGGGCTTTATCTGGAATATTATCTAATATTGATTTATTGATTTTAGAGGTTCCTGGTGCCTTATTTTTAAATCTTCTTATATAACTTTTTATTTCGTCTTTTTCAATTTTTCTTGTTTGATAGTTTTCTTCATTTAATCTACTTAAATTTGATGTGGGAAAATTAGATACTCTCTCTTGGTTTACGTTTATGAAAGCTTCTATATGATCTGAATGATTTTTATCAAATTTATTTTCTTCTTCTTCAGTAATTCTAAATATATCCCTCCAAGTTCTTTCCAGTAAATCACATTTTTCTTTATCTGTATAATATTTGTTCCCGTCTGAGTCTTTCATATAGTTGGTATGTATGATATTTTTACCTTTTAATACTTTGAATTTGTTCCAAAATTCTTTACTGTTTTTACTGTGATTCATTAAGTCTGCAACTTTCTCTTCCCAATTCTTATTATAGTTTTCTTTGCATCTTTCTCTTAGTTCATTTCGAATTCTAATATATTCTGTATAGGAACCATTGGTCCATCCATTTGTTAAGGCATTTTGTTTTAGTGTTTTAAATTGATGTTCTAGGTTTCTTGTTTCAGGAGTACTTTTTAGTTGATGGATGAATTTATGATTGCTTTTTGGGATAGCCTTGTCCATTGCCTTTTTTACACATTCCATCCATTCATTGGTTGCGTCTTCAAGATGTTCTATGTCACTTTCGTTTAGTTCTTTTAATGTTATATATTTATTTAAAGTTTCATGAAATAATTCCCAGTTAGCTTTACTAGTTTTATATATTTGTGGTGTGTCATAGATAAATGGTTTTGTTGACAATCTGAAGATAATTGGTATATGGTCGGATGTAGTTAATTCCCCAGGTTCAGACATGCAATTTAGATAATGATGTTTGTTAGAAAAGATTTTATCTGGTGTTGTAGCAGAATTTGCACCTAAAAAAGTTGGGAAAAAGGACCTAGGTGCATCATTTTACCCTTATTTATTAAGTTTACCAAACTTTTTCCTTTTATATTATTGTCTTTATTCCCAAAGTGGGTATGCCTTGCGTTAAGATCTCCAATGATGTATGTTGGAATGTTGTTACTTATGAGTTTATGGATATCAGTGAGTGGCAAATAGGGTCGTCTAGGTGGTAAATAAGTGGTAGAGATAATTACTGGACCCAGACTGGTATCAATCTCTACGGCTAATACATCTGTGTCGTAATCGTCATAAAGTTTATGTTTAATGTTATATTTAACAGCTATAGCAGATCCATCAGCAAGCTCTTCACTATGATTTATTTTATGTACATGATATCCCGGTATTTTTAATGATTCATTAGCTTTTAAGCCATGGCTATTCATTAAAATTAATTCTGGTTGGATTTTTAAGTAGTTTTCAATTAGGGATTGTTTATTTGTTCTCCAGTTCATGGTATTATGTTGTATTATTGTTAGATAACTTGTCATGATGGTAGTATTTTTTAATTCTGGGATCCCTAGGTTGGGTTGGTGACCTTTCTTCTTGTAATCCTGATCTTATTTTACGAAATTCAACATCTGAGATTGTGCGCCAGCAACTTTTAACATAATTTTATCTTTTAGAATCAGTTTGTATATTTGTTCATCTTCAAATTTGTCATTTTCATATGTGAACTTATATGTATTATTCCTTAGATCTCTGACCAGTGATTCATGTGTAAGGTTTTCATATTGCCATCCTTTTTCTTTGGTTGTGTATATTTTAATCCTAGATCTTTATCTTCAATGTTATCATCATCTCTTATTTGTCTGATTTGTTCTGTATCACTTAAGTCGCTTTCACTTTCTTTAATTATATTTGGTTTTGCTTTAGTACTTCTGTGTATAGTTTCTGATCTCACTTCCTGGGCCTGAGCCTGGGGCACCTGTGGTGTGAATAGTGCACAAGAGTTAGGACAGTCAGGTATGATTATATTAGGTAAATTATTAGCTGTCAGTAGTTTATTTAGTTCTTCGCTGTATATTCCGGGATTTGCAAGGTTTTTATAGTGAGCGTGTGCCACACAAATTTGAATTTTAAGTGTTTCCTCCCTAGAAATAAGAGGTGTAGTGAATTGAGGTGGTCTTGCATGACCAGAATATGTGGTATGAGATTTAGAGATGTCAGAGAAACTCATTTTTTGTTTTTCAATTTCCTCTTTCCTTTTCTCTTTTAAGATAATCTTTTCTTTGGACATTTCATTGCAAGTGTAGAGTGATCTTCATTACAGTTTAGGCATTTTTTGAATCTTTCTTTGCATTGGTGCCACACATGTCCCATGCCACTACATTCAGAACATACTTTGTATTCTCTGTTTTGGGGACAATCTCTGGTATTGTGGTTTTCGAGCTGGTAGCAGCGCATGCAGCATTTTATTGATATGTATGTTTCTTGATGTATTTCATAAGGTGGTATACTGATACGGAAGGCTTTTAGTCCTGCTTCAGTACATTTAGCTGCTGTTGAAGTCTGTGAAAAAGTTAACTTTATGGTATTTGAGTTGGGAAATTTATATATTGTGTCCAGATCATCCTGTATCCATGTATTTTCCGACTTAAGTTCCTCCCCAATTGCATCTTCATTTTTTCCATAAATTTCGTCATCAATTCTGGTCAATATCACACTTTTTTTAACCTTTAGCTCTGCTGGCATAAGTGGGTTAAATCCCTCCTCGTCCAAGCTTCTTTTTACTACTCTGGTGAAAATTTTATCAGCATGAGATTCATTATAGGCTAAGACGGTGAAGCCGTCGTTAGCCTCAAATATTCTGCTTATGTCGATTTCATGACTGAACAATATTCCTAGTAGTTTATCCTTCCTAATCCTGTCTGGGGGTCCTCTGCTCTTTATTTTCACTCTAGTCATTGTGTGGCATAGTACCTACAACATTCCTGCATACATTTGCAAGAATGTTGCCCCGTGGGGGTCTCCTAGAACCTGACTGTCAGAGTCCTTATGGCCCGGGTGCTTGCCTTCCTATAACCGTGCTGACTACAGCACCCCTTCAGGGACTGCCCTACGAGGCAAACCTTCAGGGTTCAGCTTCGTACCAACAAGCACCTTCTAAGTGGGCAACAAGTCGAGAAGACGTCTTGGCTGGAAAAAACAGAGTCCACAAAGTGGCAAAAGTGAGGTAAGAAAAAACAACAAATGTTCTTCTATGCCAGGGACTAAGTCCCAGTCCCGCAGAGCGAGTGGCAGCGAAAAATCGACGAAGTCCACAAAGTGGCTCAAAACACGGAAAAACTCCGGAAAATCCTTCCTCTATGCCAGAGACTAAGTCGCTTAACTCGTCAAGCGAGTTCAAAACAAGAGGAGGAGCGGGCGAGGTCTGTCTGCTTCGGCTGCCAGGAGTCGAGTTTCACTTGGTATATAACACTTATTTGTATCACCTGCTATTTAATGAAATAGTCAGAATATTCATAGAACGCCATTTGTTAATAATACAATGATTAAAGAATCGTGACTAGTATAGGCTGAATGTTTTGACTGGAAATCTGGCATAATGGCAAACAACACCCCACGGGTCAGTACAATTTAGTTTTACTTATAATGGCATATTTTTACCATAAACAGGCTCCTCAACAAAATTGTAGACAACATTTCATAGATCCAGTACTTCATCATTATCATATTCTTCGGGACTTATCATCATATCAACATGATCACTATTGTTTAGACTTTGCAATAATGTCACACATATGCATCATACCCTTCTACGTAGCATCCAATATAAGCAAAAACGTAGAGCCAGGTGAAGCGTGCCGGCTAGCTGCCGGTGGTGTTGATGTCCTATCAGCTGACTACCACACCACTGCCATCTATTGAGTCAAGATTGAACTATTTCTGTTCGACAATAATGTAGACGTGCCTTGATGAGAAATATTTTTGTTTTGGACCATTTATTACTTACTTTATGTAAGTAAAAAATAGCTCAACAATTTTGTTGAGCAAACGGTTTAAGGGTTAATGGCTCTGCCCTAAAAATACAGCAAAATAATGGCTCTGCCCCAAAAATGCAGCAAATTAATGGCTCTGCCCCAAAAATGAAGCAAATTAATGGCTCTGCCCCAAAAATGAAGCAAATTAATGGCTGTGCCCCAAAAATAAAACAAATTAATGGCTCTGCACCAAAAATAAAACAAATGAATGGCTCTGCCCCAAAAATGAAGCAAATTAATGGCTCTGCCCCAAAAATACAGCAAAATAATGGCTCTGCCCCAAATAATTAAGGAAAATAATGGCTCTGCCCCAAAATTTAAGCAAATTAATGGCTGTGGCCCAAGAATGAAGCAAATTAATGGCTCTGTCCCAAAAACTAAGCAAAATAATAGCTCTGCCCCCAAAATTAAGCAAATTAATGGCTCTGCCCCAAAAATGAAGCAAATTAATGGCTCTGCCCCAAAAATGAAGCAAATTAATGGCTGTGGCCCAAAAATGAAGCAAATTAATGGCTCTGCCCCAAAAATAAAACAAATTAATGGCTCTGCCCCAAAAATGAAGCAAATTAATGGCTCTGCCCCAAAAATGAAGCAAATTAATGGCTCTGCCCCAAAAATGAAGCAAATTAATGGCTCTGCCCCAAAAATGAAGCAAATTAATGGCTCTGCCCCAAAAATGAAGCAAATTAATGGCTCTGCCCCAAAAATAAAACAAATTAATGGCTCTGCCTCAAAAATGAAGCAAATTAATGGCTCTGCCCCAAAAATGAAGCAAATTAATGGCTCTGCCCCAAAAATGAAGCAAATTAATGGCTCTGCCCAAAAAATTAAGCAAATTAATGGCTCTGCCCAAAAATTAAGCAAATTAATGGCTCTGCCCCAAAAATGAAGCAAAATAATGGCTCTGCCCCCAAAATGAAGCAAATTAATGGCTCTGCCCCAAAAATTAAGCAAATTAATGGCTCTGCCCCAAAAATGAAGCAAATTAATGGCTCTGCCCCAAAAATGAAGCAAATTAATGGCTCTGCCCTAAAAATACAGCAAAATAATGGCTCTGCCCCAAAAATTAAGCAAATTAATGGCTCTGCCCCAAAAATGAAGCAAATTAATGGCTCTGCCCCAAAAATGAAGCAAATTAATGGCTGTGCCCCAAAAATAAAACAAATTAATGGCTCTGCCCCAAAAATAAAACAAATTAATGGCTCTGCCCCAAAAATGAAGCAAATTAATGGCTCTGCCCCAAAAATACAGCAAAATAATGGCTCTGCCCCAAATAATTAAGGAAAATAATGGCTCTGCCCCAAAAATTAAGCAAATTAATGGCTCTGTCCCAAAAATTAAGCAAAATAATAGCTCTGCCCCCAAAATTAAGCAAATTAATGGCTCTGCCCCAAAAATGAAGCAAATTAATGGCTCTGCCCCAAAAATGAAGCAAATTAATGGCTCTGCCCCAAAAATGAAGTAAAATAATGGCTCTGCCCCAAAAATTAAGCAAATTAATGGCTCTGCCCCAAAATTGAAGCAAATTAATGGCTCTGCCCCAAAAATTAAGCAAAATAATGGCTCTGCCCCACCCCCCAAAAAACAAAGCAGTAATGGCTGGCTCTTCCCCTAAAAAAGCCACACCATTGGTTAACAAATTCTCCTCGTGGCTTCTGGCATCTAGCCAAAAACGTCTCAAATAACTTCACTTCTTCATCTTTCCCTCCTTTATTTCATCCTGATGGCACCACTGCCATCTCTTCCGTGTCTAAAGCTGAACTCTTTTCTCAAACTTTTGCTCACAACTCCACCTTGGACGATTCTGGGCTTGTCCCTCCCTCTCCTCCTCCCTCTGACTATTTCATGTCTACAATCAAAATTCTTCGTAATGATGTTTTCCATGCCCTTGCTGGCCTAAACCCTCGGAAGGCTTATGGACCTGATGGGATATCTCCTATTGTTCTCAAAAACTGTGCTTCTGTGCTTGCACCTTGCCTGGCCAAACTCTTCCAACTTTGTCTATCGACTTGTACCTTTCCTTCCTGCTGGAAGTTCGCCTACATTCAGCCTGTTCATAAAAAGGGTGACTGTTCTAACCCTTCAAACTACCGTCCTATAGCTTTAATCTCTTGCTTGTCTAAAGTTTTTTAATCTATCCTGAATAGGAAGATTCTCAAACATCTGTCACTTCACAATCTTCTGTCTGATCGCCAGTATGGCTTCCGTCAAGGTCGCTCTACTGGTGATCTTCTGGCTTTCCGTACTGAGTCTTGGTCATCCTCTTTTTAGAGATTTCGGTGAAACTTTTGCTGTTGCGTTAGACATATCAAAAGCTTTTGATAGAGTCTGGCATAAAGCTTTGATTTCAAAACTGCCCTCCTACGGCTTCTATCCTTCTCTCTGCAACTTTATCTCAAGTTTCCTTTCCGACCGCTCTTTTGCTGCTGTGGTAGACGGCTACTGTTCTTCTCCTAAACCTATTAATAGTGGTGTTCCTCAGGGTTCTGTCCTGTCACCCACTCTCTTTCTTTTATTCATTAATGACCTTCTTAACCAAACTTCTTGCCCTATCCACTCTTACGCTGATGATATCACCCTACATCTTTCCACGTTCTTTCAGAGACGTCCAACCCTTCAGGAAGTCAACAGATCACGCGGGGACGCCACGGAACGCCTGACTTCCGATCTTTCAAAGATTTCCGATTGGGGCAGAGAAAATATAGTAGTTTTCAATGCGTCAAAAACTCAATTCCTCCATCTATCAACTCGACACAACCTTCCAGACAACTATCCTCTTTTCTTCAATGACACTCAAGCAAATTAATGGCTCTGCCCCAAAAATAAAACAAATTAATGGCTCTGCCCCAAAAATGAAGCAAATTAATGGCTCTGCCCCAAAAATGAAGCAAATGAAGAAGCAAATTAATGGCTCTGCCCCAAAAATGAAGCAAATTAATGGCTCTGCCCCAAAAATGAAGCAAATTAATGGCTCTGCCCCAAAATGAAGCAAATTAATGGCTCTGCCCAAAAATTAATTAATGGCTCTGCCCAAAATTAAGCAAATTAATGGCTCTGCCCCAAAAATGAAGCAAATTAATGGCTCTGCCCCAAAAATGAAGCAAATTAATGGCTCTGCCCCAAAAATGAAGCAAATTAATGGCTCTGCCTCAAAATGAAGCAAATTAATGGCTCTGCCCCAAAATGAAGCAAATTAATGGCTCTGCCCCAAAATGAAACAAATTAATGGCTCTGCCCCAAAATGAAGCAAATTAATGGCTCTGCCCCAAAATGAAGCAAATGGCTCTGCCCCAAAAAAAGCAAATTAATGGCTCTGCCCCAAAAATGAAAATGAGCAAATTAATGGCTCTGCCCAATGGCTCTGCCTCTGCCCAAAAATTAAGCAAATTAATGGCTCTGCCCCAAAATGAAGCAAATTAATGGCTCTGCCCCAAAATGAAGCAAATTAATGGCTCTGCCCAAAAATTAAGCAAATTAATGGCTCTGCCCAAGCAAATTAATGGCTCTGCCCCAAAATGAAGCAAAATAATGGCTCTGCCCCAAAATGAAAATGCAAATTAATGGCTCTGCCCCAAATTAATGGCTCTGCCCCAAAAATTAAGCAAATTAATGGCTCTGCCCCAAAATGAATGGCAAATTAATGGCTCTGCCCCAAAATGGCTCCCAAAAATGAAGCAAATTAATGGCTCTGCCCCAAAATGAAGCAAATTAATGGCTGTGCCCCAAAAATAAAACAAATAATGGCTCTGCCCCAAAAATAAAACAAATTAATGGCTCTGCCCCAAAATGAAGCAAATTAATGGCTCTGCCCCAAAAATACAGCAAAATAATGGCTCTGCCCCAAATAATTAAGGAAAATAATGGCTCTGCCCCAAAAATTAAGCAAATTAATGGCAAAAATTAATGCTCTGCCCCAAAATTAAGCAAATTAATGGCTGTGCCCCAAAAATGAAGCAAATTAATGGCTCTGCCCCAAAATTGAAGCAAATTAATGGCTCTGCCCCAAAAATGAAGTAAAATAATGGCTCTGCCCCAAAAATTAAGCAAATTAATGGCTCTGCCCCAAAATTGAAGCAAATTAATGGCTCTGCCCCCAAAATTAAGCAAAATAATGGCTCTGCCCCACCCCTCAAAAAACAAAGCAGTAATGGCTGGCTCTTCCCCTAAAAAAGCCACGCCATTGGTTAACAAATTCTCCTCGTGGCTTCTGGCAAAAAAACGTCTCAAATAACTTCACTTCTTCATCTTTCCTCCTTTATTTCATCCTGATGGCACCACTAAAAGCTGAACTCTTTTCTCAAACTGGCTCTGCCCTCCCTCTCCTCCTCCCTCTGAAATGTCTAAATCAAAATTCTTCGTAATGATGTTTTCCATGCCCTTGCTGGCCTAAAAAACTGGCTCTGCCCCTTGCCTGGCCAAAAATGTCTATCGACTTGCCTTTCCTTCCTGCTGGAAGTTCGCCTACATTAATGGCTCTGCCCCAAAAAGATTCTCAAACATGAACTGCAAATGGCTTCCGTCAAGGTCGCTCTACTGGTGATCTGGCTCTGCCCAAAAATTTCGGTGAAACTTTTGCTGTTGCGTTAAATTAATGGCTCTGATAGAGTCTGGCAAAAAGCTTTGAAAAATTAATGGCTTCTATCCTTCTCTCTGCAAAAAGTTTCCTTTCCGACCGCTCTTTTGCTGCTGTGGTAGCGGCTACTGTTCTTCTCCTAAACCTATTAATGTGGTGTTCCTCAGGGTTCCCTGTCAAAAATGACCTTCTTAACCAAACTTCTTGCCCTATCCACTCTTACGCTGATGATATCACCCTACATCTTTCCACGTTCTTTCAAATTCAGGAAGTCAACAGATCAATGGCTCTTCCTCCAATCAACTCGACACAACCTTCCAGACAGCAAATTAATGGCTCTGCCCCAAAAAAAACAAATTAATGGCTGAAGCAAATTAATGGCTCTGCCCCAAAATGAAGCAAATTAATGGCTCTGCCCCAAAATGAAGCAAATTAATGGCTCTGCCCCAAAATGAAGCAAATTAATGGCTCTGCCCTGCAAAAATGAAGCAAATTAATGGCTCTGCCCCAAAATGAAGCAAATTAATGGCTCTGCCCAAAAATGAAATTAATGGCTCTGCCCCAAAATGAAGCAAATTAATGGCTCTGCCCCAAAAAATGAAGCAAATTAATGGCTCTGCCCAAAAATTAAGCAAATTAATGGCTCTGCCCCAAAAATGAAGCAAATTAATGGCTCTGCCCCAAAATGAAGCAAATTAATGGCTCTGCCCCAAAAATTAAGCAAATTAATGGCTCTGCCCCAAAAATTAAGCAAATTAATGGCTCTGCCCCAAAAATGAAGCAAATTAATGGCTCTGCCCTAAAAATACAGCAAAATAATGGCTCTGCCCCAAAAATGCAGCAAATTAATGGCTCTGCCTCAAAATGAAGCAAATTAATGGCTCTGCCCCAAAATAAAACAAATTAATGGCTCTGCCCCAAAATGAAAGCAAATTAATGGCTCTGCCCCAAAAAAATTAATGGCTCTGCCCCAGCAAAATAATGGCTCTGCCCCAAATAATTAAGAAAATAATGGCTCTGCCCCAAAAATTAAGCAAATTAATGGCTCTGCCCCAAAAAAGCAAATTAAGCAAAATAATAGCTCTGCCCCAAAATGAAGCAAATTAATGGCTCTGCCCCAAAATGAAGCAAATTAATGGCTCTGCCCCAAAATGAAGCAAATTAATGGCTCTGCCCCAAAAATGAAGCAAATTAATGGCTCTGCCCCAAAATTTAATGGCTCTGCCCCAAAATTTAATGAAGCAAATTAATGGCTCTGCCCCAAAATTAAGCAAAAATTATTAATGGCTCTGCCCCAAAAATGAAGCAAATTAATGGCTGTGCCCCAAAAATGAAGCAAATTAATGGCTCTGCCCCAAAATTGAAGCAAATTAATGGCTCTCCCCAAAAAAGTAAAGCAGTAATGGCTCTGGCAAATTAATGGCTCTGCCCCAAAATTAAGCAAAATAATGGCTCTGCCCCACCCTCAAAAACAAAGCAGTAATGGCTGGCAAAAAGCCATTGGTTAACAAATTCTCCTCGTGGCTTCTGGCATCTAGCCAAAAACGTCTCAAATAACTTCACTTCTTCATCTTTCCCTCCTTTATTTCATCCTGATGGCACCACTGCCATCTCTTCCGTGTCTAAAGCTGAACTCTTTTCTCAAACTTTTGCTCACAACTCCACCTTGGACGATTCTGGGCTTGTCCCTCCCTCTCCTCCTCCCTCTGACTATTTCATGTCTACAATCAAAATTCTTCGTAATGATGTTTTCCATGCCCTTGCTGGCCTAAACCTTCGGAAGGCTTATGGACCTGATGGGATATCTCCTATTGTTCTCAAAAACTGTGCTTCTGTGCTTGCACCTTGCCTGGCCAAACTCTTCCAACTTTGTCTATCGACTTGTACCTTTCCTTCCTGCTGGAAGTTCGCCTACATTCAGCCTGTTCATAAAAAGGGTGACTGTTCTAACCCTTCAAACTACCGTCCTATAGCTTTAATCTCTTGCTTGTCTAAAGTTTTTTAATCTATCCTGAATAGGAAGATTCTCAAACATCTGTCACTTCACAATCTTCTGTCTGATCGCCAGTATGGCTTCCGTCAAGGTCGCTCTACTGGTGATCTTCTGGCTTTCCGTACTGAGTCTTGGTCATCCTCTTTTAGAGATTTCGGTGAAACTTTTGCTGTTGCGTTAGACATATCAAAAGCTTTTGATAGAGTCTGGCATAAAGCTTTGATTTCAAAACTGCCCTCCTACGGCTTCTATCCTTCTCTCTGCAACTTTATCTCAAGTTTCCTTTCCGACCGCTCTTTTGCTGCTGTGGTAGACAGCTACTGTTCTTCTCCTAAACCTATTAATAGTGGTGTTCCTCAGGGTTCTGTCCTGTCACCCACTCTCTTTCTTTTATTCATTAATGACCTTCTTAACCAAACTTCTTGCCCTATCCACTCTTACGCTGATGATATCACCCTACATCTTTCCACGTTCTTTCAGAGACGTCCAACCCTTCAGGAAGTCAACAGATCACGCGGGGACGCCACGGAACGCCTGGGCCGCGTTCCGTTGGAAGTTAGCACGCTGCCCCCCCCGCAACCCCCAACGGAACGCAAGGAACGCGCAAGCCATACGGGTATTGTTGACAAAGATGGCCGTCCAAGCTGCTCTCCTCCTCCTCGCTCAAGAGCTCGCAAAAGACCCTCTGTTGGACGCTGCAGAGCTCCTCTTAGCACGAGAGGAGGAAATATTGCTGAGGCAAGAGGAAGAGGGAGAAGAGAGGTTGCCAAGGCAAGGAGAAGAGGGAGATGATAGGCCGCCAAGTCCTGTGAGGGTCAAGGACTATGCAGAGATGATAGTGCCTCTTTACTCCGGGAAAGACTTATAGAACACTTTCGAATGCAAAGGGAAACTGTCCCTGCAGCCACAGGTGCTGGAGGGGCCTCTGCAGCAGCTACCATGGCGGTAGAGGCTGTCTCTTCTGCCTCAGAGGCTGTGTGAAGAAATGCGACACATATAACACCGTCTTTTATTGCTATAAATACTAATATTTTCGTCATATTGCCTTATTCCAGCATTCTACAAGGGATAACAGACTTACCACATTGTTTTTGATGTTCTGTGACGTCGCATAAGCTGTCAAAATAGCATTTACATCCCCCACACTGATAATATAGTGGTGAAGCGGCGGACGTCTGCGGTTTGTTGATAAACAATAGTTGCCAGACACCGCCAAGCATTCACCTCCGAGGAGCGCAAGGTCCCGCACGCTCCCGCAAGGCGAGCCGTATGCTGGTCCCCCCCGATTCGGGGGAAGTATGCCATACTGTACGCCATACGGTCCCCAACGGAACGCGGCCCTGGGCTGCGTTCCGTTGGAAGTTAGCACGCTGCCCCCCCCGCAACCCCCAACGGAACGCAAGGGAACGCGCAAGCCATACGGGTATTGTTGACAAAGATGGCCGTCCAAGCTGCTCTCCTCCTCCTCGCTCAAGAGCTCGCAGAAGACCCTCTGTTGGACGCTGCAGAGCTCCTCTTAGCACGAGAGGAGGAAATATTGCTGAGGCAAGAGGAAGAGGGAGAAGAGAGGTTGCCAAGGCAAGGAGAAGAGGGAGATGATAGGCCGCCAAGTCCTGTGCGGGTCAAGGACTATGCAGAGATGATAGTGCCTCTTTACTCCGGGAAAAACTTCAAGAAACACTTTCGAATGCAAAAGGAAACTGTCCCTGCAGCCACAGGTGCTGGAAGGGCCTCTGCAGCAGCTACCATGGCGGTAGAGGCTGTGGGAAGAAATGCGACACATATAACACCGTCTTTTATTGCTATAAATACTAATATTTTCGTCATATTGCCTTATTCCAGCATTCTACAAGGGATAACAGACTTACCACATTGTTTTTGATGTTCTGTGACGTCGCATAAGCTGTCAAAATAGCATTTACATCCCCCACACTGAAAATATAGTGGTGAAGCGGCGGACGTCTGCGGTTTGTTGATAAACAATAGTTGCCAGACACCGCCAAGCATTCACCTCCGAGGAGCGCAAGGTCCCGCACGCTCCCGCAAGGCGAGCCGTATGCTGGTCCCCCCCGATTCGGGGGAAGTATGCCATACTGTACGCCATACGGTCCCCAACGGAACGCGGCCCTGGGCTGCGTTCCGTTGGAAGTTAGCACGCTGCCCCCCCCGCAACCCCCAACGGAACGCAAGGGAACGCGCAAGCCATACGGGTATTGTTGACAAAGATGGCCGTCCAAGCTGCTCTCCTCCTCCTCGCTCAAGAGCTCGCAGAAGACCCTCTGTTGGACGCTGCAGAGCTCCTCTTAGCACGAGAGGAGGAAATATTGCTGAGGCAAGAGGAAGAGGGAGAAGAGAGGTTGCCAAGGCAAGGAGAAGAGGGAGATGATAGGCCGCCAAGTCCTGTGCGGGTCAAGGACTATGCAGAGATGATAGTGCCTCTTTACTCCGGGAAAAACTTCAAGAAACACTTTCGAATGCAAAGGGAAACTGTCCCTGCAGCCACAGGTGCTGGAAGGGCCTCTGCAGCAGCTACCATGGCGGTAGAGGCTGTCTCTTCTGCCTCAGAGGCTGTGTGAAGAAATGCGACACATATAACACCGTCTTTTATTGCTATAAATACTAATATTTTCGTCATATTGCCTTATTCCAGCATTCTACAAGGGATAACAGACTTACCACATTGTTTTTTATGTTCTGTGACGTCGCATAAGCTGTCAAAATAGCATTTACATCCCCCACACTGAAAATATAGTGGTGAAGCGGCGGACGTCTGCGATTTGAGGCGCGTTTTTGATAGTCCACGCTTAAGGCAGCCTTAAGCCTGGCTTAAGGCTTACGTCATTTTGTGTTCTTTCATGTCCCCAGACTTGAGCCAGAGCGTAGCCCGCCTTAAGGCAGGGCCGGCCAAACTCAAGCCAGCTGCAGAGCAGGCTCGACTTTCCGCTAGCCAGTTGTGACGTCACATGTAAATAAACAAATAAGACATGACGAATGAATGCTCCATTAGCTGCTGTTGATAGTTCTGCACCAAACTGAATGCTGTTTCAGTATCTTCTGGTATCTCTGGCAAGTCTGGAAACATGATGGACTGGACTGTTGATGCAGGGAGGAAAGATAGCAACTAGGATGATACCAGCTTTGAAGCGCCTGGAGTATAGAGATAGATTAAAGGCATTAAACATGTTTTCATTTGAGAGAGATGTATAAGAGGGATATTTAAAATGTTCTCAGATACAAACTACATAGATGTGAGATCTTTCTTTACCTTAGAGGAGGGAAGTAGGACTACAAATCATGGCAGGAAGATTAGAAAGCAAGGCTGCAGGTTAGATATAAGAAAATATTTCTTTAGTCATAGGGTGGTAGACTTCTGGAATGCATTGCCAGAGACGGTTGTAAATAGCACTAGTTTGACAATGTTAAAAACAGATTAGATAAGCACTTAAATTTATTAGATTTATAATTATGTATAGCGCTGCATGATAGTTTTTATAAGAAATTTACTATAGTTAAACAAGACATGATCCCCATGTATGGGGACCACAAATTGTAGAGGATTTCGCTGCAGGACTTACCCTGTTAATGGGCCAAATATTTAGAATTAGTATATAATGTATTGTGTACTTGTAAGTGTAACTTTAAGTACTGATGACGAGGTCGCTGTGCGACTGATACAGGATAACCTAGATGGGCCCTGGTGGCCCTTTGCTATCCTATTATTTATGTTATGTTATGTTATGTAGGAAAGATAAGTTACAAAGCTGCAGCATATCTTGCACTTCCTGTTCGTCTGCCATCTTTATTGTTGTCATCTGTCAGCTGGTGACTGGTCACGTGATCGAAGGTCTAGCAGGCCCGTTTTCCATTGTCCCAGGTTTTGCTTAAGCCTGCCTTAAGGCGAGGTCTAGCCGTAGGGGCATTAAAAAACGCAGCTTTGTTGATAAACAATAGTTGCCAGACACCGCCAAGCATTCACCTCCGAGGAGCGCAAGGTCCCGCACGCTCCCGCAAGGCGAGCCGTATGCTGGTCCCCCCCGATTCGGGGGAAGTATGCCATACTGTACGCCATACGGTCCCCAACGGAACGCGGCCCTGACTTCCGATCTTTCAAAGATTTCCGATTGGGGCAGAGAAAATATAGTAGTTTTCAATGCGTCAAAAACTCAATTCCTCCATCTATCAACTCAACACAACCTTCCAGACAACTATCCTCTCTTCTTCAATGACACTCAACTGTCTCCCTCTTCCTCAATGAATATCCTCGGTCTGTCCTTTGCTCATAATCTTAACTGGAAACTTCACATCTCATCTCTTACTAAAACAGCTTCTATGAAGTTAGGTGTCCTGAGGCATCTCCGACAGTTTTTCTCGCCCCTCCAACTGCTTACTGTATAAGGGCCTTATCCGTCCCTGTATGGACGGGGTGTTCCAGTCTCACAGCTTTGCTTGATAGGGTGGAATCGAAAGCTCTTCGTCTCATCAACTCCTCTCCTCTGACTAACTGTCTTCAGTCTCTTTCTCATCGCCGAAATGTTGCATCTCTTTCTATATTTTATCGCTATTTTCATGGTAACTGTTCTACTGATCTTGCTAACTGCATGCCTCCCCTCCTCCTGCAGGCACGCTGCACAAGGCTTTCTTCCTCTCATTCCTATTCTGTCCAACTCCCTAATGCAAGAGTTAACTAGTACTCTCAATCATTCATCCCTTTCACTGATAAACTCTGGAACTCCCTCCCTGCATCTGTATTTCCGAATTCCTACAACTTGTCTTCTTATAAGAGAGAGGTATCGAGGCATTTGCTCCCGTAATTCTGGCTGACGGTTTTGGCACTTTTTGTACCCTTTGGAGAGCCAGGGCTCAAGTGGGCCTTTTTTTTTTTATTTTCTATTTTTTGCCCTTGGCTGGCCCTCTTCCCTACGTAAAAAAAAAAAAAAAAAAAAAATTACTGGTAAAGTGGTATATGGGAATGGTTCTGATACCGGAAATACCAAAGCTAAAATACTGGCATCCCTGTGTACCTAATTTGTGAAGATGACAAGGACACCCGCAAATAATGAGTTTAGGAATGTTGTGTCTGCAGATGAAAATAAGTTCTTATAAGTATTTCACCTGCAATAGTGTGATTATCTTTCTGTACTCATCCTGCTCATCTGATTTGGCATTTAGTTACCTCTCCCTCTTTCAGAGATATAGCTGCAGGTGATGGGGTGCCAGCTTGAACACTGCAGAAGAATCACAGGTGTTTCACATGATTCAAGCACAAGATTCTTGGAGCACATTTCAGCAGCACTAGTCAACGGAGCTACCTCAACTCAAGGATGTTAAGTTGAAAGGGAAGGTGTACAAACTTTTAAGTATTTTTTTGTATCTGTACAGTGTAAAGTCTTGTATGAGATCTTTTTGATATTATCTTGTATATTATGAACTAAGCAGTTGGCAATACTTAATACCATATTCGGTGTTGAACTTGGCATTTTCAGAACCAGAATTCAGCAACATCCATGGCACTTCAAGGCAAACAACAAGACTACTGAACATGGATGATTTTGTGATACTGAATGTTGTAAGGAACTCCATCATTTGGCTATCAAGCATGCAAAGATATATGTAGTGTGTATACTGCATCTTCTTTTCTTTCTCCAGTTTCAAACACCTTATGAAAGAAAGCAAAGACTTGTACTATGTTAATTGTTTATTCAAATATGTAAAAATAGTCACATTACAACTAATTTCAAATATCACAAAAGTCGCACATCTTATCTTCTCCTTTTAATCTACAGAATTATCAATTATTTTTATTTGTGCCATGTCTTGAGTAAGTCCTTGTGCCTCTAGACTATTGATACTTCCATTTACCCTGCTAACCCCAGAATCTCCTCTAGGACACGTTTGCTGAGTGATATCGGCATTCTGAGGAGTACCATTCCTACTCTCTGGATCCTCAGTGTTTTCATCAGTGAAGTCCTTGCTTAAGATGTGATGGATTTCCGTCAGATAGCTAATGACTCGATCACCATAGCCAAGATCAAGGGAGGAGGCAGAGAGTATGGACATCTGCATGCTAAGGCCTTCCTCGGTCCTCAGCGCATCTTGGATTGTTTGGTATCTCACGCTTAACCTTTGTTTAGAAAATTTCATAATTAGCACAAAATTATTTCAGTAATACTGCTGTACCATATGCTCTTTATATCAGAGGTGGGCAACCTTTCTGAGAGTGCATGCCAAAATCAGCTAAGTCTTTGAAAAAGTTGACAAACCTTTTCCACGTGCCAACCATTTTTTTTTGAGAACATATTTGATACTAGAGCACACTGATAGCATATTACTAACTGATATTAATGCTATCATATTTAAAACATGAAGGTTTTAGAAGAGGAAGGAAAGAAGAGTAAGTTTATGCATGTAGAGCTTAAACCCCTTCAGCACTAGGACATACATGTCTTTTAGTCTGAAAAGGAAGACATTGAAGAGTTAAGCATCAAATGAAAGCTTATATGAAGGTCGAGACTATAAAACATAATCTTTATTTGGTGAAAGACATGTGTTGTATGGCTAAATATACATAAACTTTGTGGCTGTTGTTACGGTAACCTGTCTTATTGCGTGCCACGTTTGGCATGCTTGCCAGGGGTTGCCCAACCCTGCTCTATATAATGGTACTTTACAGTTAATGATTACTTTATAATAGAGCATAAAAAAATCCATCACTGCTGGCATCTATACTTACAGCTTGAGGAGAATAAGAGTGACAATGCGCCACTGCTTAGGCTGGAAGGAGATGTTACTGGCAGACAAGTGGAAAGTGGCCACCATGGGTGTCAGCAGCTTCTGAATCTCCTGCACACTTAATGTTGTCATCTCCAGCATTTGCTGCAAACTAAACTAGTCATTAAATAATATTCAACAGTTAACAATACTATAAAGTATGAAATCTTTGTACACATACAAGAAAGAAAGCAATAAAATGTATACATTGAGATTTCTAGGCATTACAAGGTTTGTAAGTCAGTGTAGAACAATAGATGTCTCAGTGGTCAGTAACTAGAGATGTGCAAGAAGCAGTGAAAAGATTAAATATGTTCATGTATGTAGGAAAGTATTAATTTTTATAGTTAAGAAACTTTATTGAAATAGGACTGACCACTCAAATCAGGCCATCAATGTTGCCTAAGTGGTGTAAATGGAGAATTATTACTAACCTAATGAAACACTCTAAACTAGGCTGTGTGTACATGACAAAGATGAGAGAGCAGTTACAGAGAATAGCAGGAAGTACAATGTGTTGAAGATTGTAAGAGAACATGGAAGGGAGAGAGTGATTGTTATGGGGGATATGAATGCATATGTATGTATTTTAGGTGAACAAATGAATGAGAATAGTAAGATGCTTGACAAGTTTATGAATGAGACTGGACTTGGACCCTGGCTGAAGGACAAGTGACTTGGTGTGTTAGGAACCAAGGGCAGTATTGTACATATTTATTGTCAGGTCTCACATCATCACTCTACTGACCATCTTATGTAGAAAGAAATAGGTTTTGATATAATCTTTTTTATCTAAATCATTTTGACATTATATTACTACTTTTGGGAATAGTTAGACCATGTATCCTAACAAAACAAACATGATAGATAGAAAGGTTACTGCCTAACAGCCCAAGACATGAGTTTGGGGAAAACTGATTGTACCCCTACCAGCACTTACTTATAATAATACATTATTGTATCAAATAAGGACATTATTTGATATAATAATACATTATTGTATTGTATCAAATAAGGACATTATTTGGTCATCATTACCAATATTTATTGTTGTATAATTGTATCAAATAAGGACATTATTTGGTCATCATTACCAATATTTATTGTTAAATTAATAATAAAACTGTTCATGATTGTGTTATGGTGCATACAGCCTGTCCCTACAATGATGCTCACTGGTGATGCTATAACAGGGTGGACCTGCCTATGTCACAAGGTTAGAGCCTGTCATAGATAGACTTGTGTCTAAAGTACCATTTTGTCTTGCTATGACCATGTCATTAGCTATGACGGTGTGTATAATACAGCCCCAACAGTCTGCAACTGTATATACACTCTGAAGAAACATGCAAGATTATGGATCCTCATCAATCCACATGTAATCCACAATCTTGCATTTTCTCATTCACCAACATATAACCAATTGCAGACTCTTGGAGCTGTATTCTACAAACTGTCCTTGCTAATTATGTCATAAGTCCATCTATGACAGGTTCTAACCTTGTGACATAGGCACTCTTGCCAACATTACAATGATCCCCTAACCTTGTGACATAGGCACTCTTGCCAACATTACAATGATCCCCAACAGTTCTTATTACTAATTTAGCAAAAAATATCAGTAATGATGACTAAAATATTTGATACAATGTATTATTGTAAATAACTGCAGGAAGGTGTATGATCAGTTTTCCCCAAACTCAAACCAACCTTGCCCTGCGTGACCTGCATGTCTCAAGCTGTCAGGCGTTATTTTCTACCTATCATGTTTCCTTCATCATTTGGCTACACTGTTTATTCCTAAAAGTATCAATATATCAAAATAATTTACATCCAAGAAAATTATGTCACGAACTTATTTCTTTCTATATATGTATTTAAAATTGACAAATTGTAAGCCTTAAGAGGGTCAGTGGAGTGACAGTTATGAATTTGTGGGACCTGAAGATAAATAAATAACAATGTAGAAAACTGCCCTTGGTTCCTAGCACACTGTCACTTGTCCTTCAGCCATAATCTCATTCTGGTTCTCCATGTCCAATTCACCAACTCATCAAGCATCTTGGCATTTTTATTCACTCACTCGCCTAAAATATACATATACACTCCTGTAGGGCTAAACGTTCCTTTAAATAATACGATATTCTTTTTAAGTGATGCCAAGCCGTTTTGTTCAGTGAATTGTTCCTCTTCATGTATTTGTATTATTTTGCTGGTGTTGTTGTCCTATGGAGTACACTGTGTTGAGCTGCATTCACATTGCGTCATGAAAGTCCTCACAAGAATATTTAATGTTCCCAAAGTCACTTGCATAACTTTAGAAGTCAGCTGATGGGGGGGAGGCTTACCAACTGATGTCAAAATAATATCTGTCAGTAGTGAGCATGTGACTGTTGCAGGACATTGCCATGTATATTAAAAAAAAAAGTAACACTTAACATCCACTGTATTGGTGTGTTATCTGTACATTTTCTTCACTAATGCAACAAGAAATTTAATGTCATTTGCTAAATGTTTCCTGTAAGGTTCTTACTGTATAGTATATATACATCAGGGGTGTGGAGTCGGAGTCGGTAAAAATATGAGCAACTCCGACTCCTTTACGTGATAAATTTTCCAGTAAAGATTCCTACAAATTGGGAGAAATTGACTTAGTGAGGATGTGTCCAATCAAGCATTACAATTTTTATTAATTTATCATAAATTATTTAATAAAAGTGTACTATTATATATGTACTATTTAATAATTTGATAATTATATAATCGTCAAGTACACTTTATTACTAAGACTCGAAAATATGTAGGTAAGTATTGATTCTCTTGAAAAACTCATCTTTTTTGGGTGTGGCAACTAGCGGGCTTTTTGTTTAATCTTTTCCCATCCCTGATGGAGTCGCAACCTTCAAATTTGTTGCTTCAAATTTCCTGGAGACGGACTTCTGAAAATCCGACTCCACACCCCTGGTATACACAAAATATCTTTGTCTTCATGTCATGAGGCAATCAATATTCGAGTACATTGTGCGCTGGGGAGGTGGGTGAGAAAGAGGGATGGCGGAGGCCCAACAATGGCGAGCAAAACCTGTTACTCAAAACTTATTTTGATTTCTCGCAAAATAAAGCATGTATGTATAAAAAGAATTTTCACCTTAAAATTACTTGAACTATCAAATCCCAAATTACATGTACCTTACTTAACTCAATGACACCCTGTACACCAGCCAGCAATTCCACACAGGGTTGCTCACAGTACATTTGTACCAATTAAGTTTTAAAAGTACTTACTAAGTAGTGACTTTTTCAATCACTATATTCTGCCGCCAAGCGTCTTGAGAGTAAGAGTCAATAAGAGGCAAAGTTGACTCTCCTGCATCAGAATTATTCGATTGCTTCTTAAAATTTACTTTAAAAGTTCTTTTAGTATTTGGCTGGGACTCTTCTTTTTCCTCAGGTATGGTATCTAACTGATCTTTTTCCTCTTCATACAGCTCATTCCCTCCAAAGAAAGACACCACCTGCAAATATTAAGTGGTTTCCTGTAAAGTTGCTTCTTATGATGAAATATATTGCATGTGCTCTGTAAAACCAAACGACAAATTTTCAGTTTTTCTTCATCATGCACTTCCCCACCTTTAGTTGCTGTTTCTTAACATCACGCTGCAATTGGGCATAGTCTGGCAGAGGCTTCCGAGCCTCTGTTTGCTTCCCTGATTGTCTATCAAGGATGTCTTCTTCCTCTTCCCGCCTTTCATCTTGCTCCAGCTTGCGGCAGATGGCAATATATTTTGCCTTGGCCTCCACACTCAGCCTTAAACCTGCAGACAATATCCTCATTAGCTAAGCATAAACTCATCCCACTTACTTTATGACTGACAGCAAACTTTGCATTTTTTTTTTTTGCCATGAAGAAGCATAAATATTGTGAGTAAATAACAATAGTAACTATTAAGTCAAAATATCCCCTTGGAGTAGTTTTTAAAGGTCAACATTATCATTTTGGAATAGATTTTAGGCATACATCAAACATAAGTGGCATAGATATAGAAAACTAGTGTTAATGAGAAAAACAGTAAAGAAATCTGTGAAATCAAACGTATCCCAATGGTACAAAAACAGTAATGAGCAGCAGTACTGGTATAAACTAACCTGATGTGGTGTCGTAATTGTCCCAGGAGCGTCCACAGTGTTCCAGCATCCCCCTCACGTACTGGTCACCCAGAATCACCCGTAGGCTATCAAAGGACACCCACTGTCTCATCACACTCTCCACCTGCCACAGTGCACTTCAGTTTAGCAAGTGACTAAGAAAGAAAGAAGAAAGTGACTAGATACATTCCTCAGGGAATATCAGTGGAATGATTCTGGGTGTGACGGCACACATGAATCTGCAGAGATCTTAGCACAGTATATAAAAAAAAATTTTCATTGCTGTAACAAGGTAAAAGACAAACATACATACATATAGAACATCAGTAAGCGGGTTCACTGTAGCCTCCTCCTCCTTTGTGTCCTCCTTTGATTCACAATTGCTGATTTCTTTCTCCTTCACACTGCAGTCTGAATTGTGATCGTTTTTGTCCGGAGCACTTTTGTCTGCATCATTTTCCGACAAGTTAACCAGGGATTCTCGGGCAATTTCATCAACACTCATAAAGGCTGTCCTTCTCTGGGGCTTCTCATCCTTATCAATCTTAATATTGCCTACACCTCCTGTAAAGTAATAGAGTTGAATCAGGCCAATAGAAAAAATGGCTATACTAAAATCATGTACACTATCTAACAGCATTATATGGCTATTACAAACTCATTAAATGTCCCTTAGAGAAAGCCAACTTTAGCAACACACCTGTGATGTCCACAACTTTGCCATGAGATCCCTTCAGCTTGGTGAGGTTGGGCAGGCAGATATCCTTGATGTCAGCATCTTCTGTGTCCCTCAGGTACAGCGGCAGGGTCAATACTTGCTGATGCACCAGCTGTGATGCCTCATAGCATACATTACTGCAGAAATTCTGAAATTTTTTTTATTTATTTTTTTTTTTTTTGAGATTCTGTAATATTTCTACTTTAGGGAAACACTGAATTGTGGGAGTTGCTATTTGCCGATGATCTAGTCATTATTGGGGATACAAAATAGGAATTTTAGCAAAAGTATTTGGCACAGAAGGACAGCCTAGAGAGAAAAGGAATGAAAGTGAATACAGAGAAGAGAGAGATAATGGTAAGCAGCAGAGGACGACACGAGGAAATCAACATCATGTCGGAAGATGGCAGAACACTTAAACAGTCAGAAGAGTTTAAATATCTTGGATCAGTAATAGCAGAGGAAGGAGGTATGGAGAAAGCAGTTAGACAAAAGGTGAAATAAGCATGGTATAAATGGAAAGAAGTTAGAGGTGTCATTCTAGATAGGAAAATAACATTAAAATTGTGAATGAAGGTATACAAAAGTGCAATGGAGATGAGGAGGGTGAGATGGATAGCTGGTGTCTCACTCTTGGAAAAAAGAGAAAGTGAAGAACATAAGAAGCATCTATGGAGTGTGTCATAAAAGAGAAGGCAAAACAGGCAAGGTTGAGATATTTTGGACATGTGAAGAATGAAGAGGAATCAGTAAAGAAGTAATGCTGATACCAGTTATAGGGAGGAGTGTGGGTAGACAGAGAATAAAACGGAAAGATATGCTGAAGCGTGACATGAATAAACTTGGACTACAAGAAGAGGATGCAATGAACAGAAATAGATGGAAGAAGTTAACTCAAGTGGCTGACCCTACAACACAGTGGGAATAAGCTTGTATGAAGAATAACAATATTTCTACTTTAGATAAATGAAAATTCTATAAAAGGATACCACATTTTCCCTGCCCTAATAGGCTTGAGAAACTATTGGAAAGTGTTTTCAAAGGGAAAGCAAATACATGTACAACTTAATATAATCAATAAAATATAACAGATAACAAATGAATGATCAGAAATGACATGTTAAGTTTTGGGTATGTGATGAATAAAGGCCAGCACATAGAAATGAAGACTTTCCTACAGCAGCCAATCCCAGAGAAGGAAATGGTCTCAAAGACTGACAATATTAGGCTACTTACCCTACGTTCAGTGATGTCATAGACTACATTGTTACGGATGACATAGCTCCTGGAACCATAGGTGTCAGTGAAGGTGTTAGAGCACAGTGGGTAACCACACAGCCCTGTAACTGCACGCTCTACCACTACATCATTGTACACCTGAGGGTTGATGTACTTTGCCTGCAGAGGAACAGTGAATGAAGATTAACCAGTTTATTGCCAACTTTCTTCTAATGAGCAAGTAATATTTCAATTATAAAGCCTAGGTTACATTTGCAATCGGGTACAAAATATCTTAATTTTCTCATTTCTGTAATACTACACTTGGCAGTTTGTAGAAGTATGATGTATCCATACTTTTTACAAGCACGAAAAAGCAAACTTACTTTGGCCACAAACACCTGGGGTTCCACAGGGCCTTCTATCATGCTGAGAAAGTATTCCTGGGCACGACGGTGAGCTGCCTGGACACATTCTGAGGTGGCCTTGAGATTCTCCTGCCTGGAAAAGTCAACATGAAAATAAAAGTCTTTGGTTCAGGGAAACCTTTAAAGTATTACATACAATCGACTCTCATTTATCCAAACTTTGCTTTATCCGAACAATGTCCAGATAATAATTTAATGATTCAAGTCCAGATGGCCAACAAATTAATTCAAACAATGCGCATCTCATGTAATGCCAGAAACGCCTAGTAGATGGCAATAAACAATTCCGGTTGATGCTCCTAAACACAGCATTTTGTCCAGATTCAGTGAACAAGTTTGTGCATTTTCAATAGGTACCTCAGAACTTTTATGCTTCCCAAGAGTATTAAGCATAAATGAGTGGCCCTAACTTTGGCTAAAAAGCTGGAATTGATATGAAAATTAGAGAAAGGAGCTAGTGATGAGTGTTTGTGAGGAGTATGATGTGCAAAACAAACTGTGTCAGACATTAAAAAATTAGAGGATTAGCTGGTAAAATATTCAGTCAAATACTGTGTGGATGCATTATCAAGTAAAAATGGTAAAGGTGCACCAAAGAAAATGTTAGGACTGGAAAAGATGCTACATTAGATGCTGCAGTTATGAAGTGGCATGTGCAGCAACAATCGGTGGGGAACATGGTTTAAAGACAGTTTAGCAGGGTGCCAGTTTGCCATCACCAGCGAATCATATATTTCATTCACCAGTGAAACGTCCAGCTGGACAATTCACCAGTACACCAGTTTGCAGATACCACCTATAAAACATAAGTGTAGTTCCTTATTTGTCAGTCCTTTGATTATTTGATTATCAAGGAACACAATGAGCATTCAATCAAGATTGTTTTGAGACCACCTACCATATATCTGATCTAAAAATACTCCCAATACTCATGATAATACATACAATCTCTCTCTCTCTCTCTCCTTCAAATAATTTAATGCATCTTTGATCATCGGACGATTCGCCGAACCATCTGTTACTGTAGTAATATACTCACTGTCCTTCACGTCTATAAAGTTTTCTTATTTTGCAAACTCAGCTATTACTGTCAGGTTAGTTTTAGGGTTAGGTTAACTTAGATTAAGTTTGTTTTGCTTCAACTAGTTAGGGAAACCAAAATAGACTAAACTTTCCAGTTTGTCAAGTCTAAGGAGACAAACATCCATATTTGGCAAACAAAGGACCATTTGTGTTATCCAGACTTTTTCATTATCCGGACCAGTGCCTGCACTATTTAGTCCAGAAAAACAAGGGTCAAGTATATCACAGTTTTTTCATGCTTGAGAGGGTCTTGAAAATTTCTCACCCATACCACCAGTCACTTCTTCCAAGTTTGAAATATGTATGCTGGATGTGAAGTGTTCTGAGGGAAAGTTTAACTTGCTGAAGTGAGAAAAAAAGTTCAAGTTTGTTGGTTTTAGTTCCGCTATCCATCACATTTGATGATCTCCAGAACATCAACCCGGTGCTCCAACCACAGCAGTAACCTCCCAGTAAACAGCTTAAACTCATGAGCCCAAGAGATACTTGATCTGCCACACTTAGCAATGCAAGACCAGCACATTACCACTGTACTAGCCAGAGTTAGTACAGTACAGTATTTTGAGATCATGCCAAAACCAGGCAGAGAAGGATATCACCTAACTATGATGTCCTTCAACATTAAAATGGAATACTTTAAACAAGAATAAAGATGACTTTTTTAAAGACATTGCCGTGGCTGTTTTACGCTTGTTTTAAAGCCTAATTTGGCTAAAAATAGAGAGAGTATGCAGCACCACCAGGGATTCCTCAGGGCTAAGTTGTCCCTGGATGAAGTTAACTTTGAGGGGCTTGTGTTTTCCAAAGGGAACATGGACCTCCTGGAGGAGATGGGACAGGATGACATAAAGAAAGGAGGTTGACCTGCAGATATTAGTTTAGCTTGTGTATTGACCCCCAAAACACATTACAAAAAAATCAATAAATGTTTCTCTGCCTTATAAAAAAATATGTTTCCGTTATCGCACTAAAGTTTACTTCATAATTTGAGTTGTCCCAGGAAAAAAAAAAAAAAAAAATGTCAGTCACAAAGTTGTGAGTTACATTGGGAGGCAAAAAATTGAGTGGCAGTCATATCAGATCTGGCAGATAAATGGCAAAGTCAAAGTTGAACCTGAAAAAATTAAAATTGCACCCAGCTCTGTTGTCTTATTATTTAATACCAAATTATGTATGGTCATATCTCATGTCATGCATGTGCAAATGTCATCAGTTACACAATTGCCAAGCTCTTTGTGTGGTATGCTGCTATCCCACAGGATATGATTAAGCTATTAGCAGGATTATGTTAAGCAGTAAAGACTAAGTAAGGTTAGGCTAGGTTAGCTAGATTAGATAAGGTTCGGTTTAATGTATTACTGATGGTTTTGCTTTTCCAAAGTTACTCTTAGTTTTTTATTTAATTTGGAAGGGGATAAAATAAGATATTTTTGTAAAGATTTGCCCCAATTTTGTGTGAACCAAAAAACAAGAGTAAAATCACTGGCGAAAGGAAGGGCTAGTGAAAAGGTAAAAATTTACCCTAATCTAACTGAAAACTGACCACTCACTGATATTGCCATGATTATCAAGACTTAGTAAAGCATATATCTAATTCATATTAACACAACAATAACAATACCAGTAATGAGTAGCCAGATCTGCCAAGACCAGCTGTTCTGCACATACAATGAGGAAGAAAACCAAGGAACTGGTGCCACACGTGCCTCTCCCATCACGTGCCTCACCTTCTGGAGGGCTTGGGGTCCTCTCGTCTGGCCCTTGCCTTGGTCCTGCCGCCCCGTGACATAGTGTAACACACCACCGGCGGTCCACCACCCAGCAGCTCGTTCTTCAGAATTGAGAGGCCATGCAGGCTGTGGTGCCAAAGCTTTTAGTGTCCCAAAGGTGCTGGTGGCAAGCAGGCTATCTGCTTAGTTCCCGAAGAGCTGTTCAGTTATCTGGAGGAAGACTGATGTGCTTGATGTTGCAAGAAGCCAACAGCACAACCACACGACGCAGACACTGCCAGACAGTGTGTTGTGGTGGCGCAGGTTCGCGCACATCCCTGCCTTAAGTCGGATTCATCATTCATGCCAATGTTTCTTAATAATCATTCGACGCCACTTCCAATCCAATTTCTGTATTTAGCACTGCTATAGTAAATATTCTATTTTTATTTTTATTATAATTCCATAAAACGTTCGAACACTGTTGACATTACGAAGGCAGGCTGAGAAGCCTCAATGGGCTGTGGTAAGTGATTACGTCAGGTTATGTCAGTGGTCCTTGGTGGTACTGGGAACTATGCAATGCATGACCATCCTAACTGAAATCTTAGTTTTTACTCCCTGCAAACTTCAGATGTGAAAACGCTATTAAGTTTTGTTTGACATTTTTGGTACACCACTGCACAAGACATGCTCTCTCTCTCTCTCTCTCTCTCTCTCTCTCTAAGGCCGTGAGTGGACCTACGTTCACTAATAGCGCAAATGAAGCCAAACACTTGTAAGAGGCAAATGTCCACCATGAATCGTGACCATCGCAGAGAAACACTCTTATAAGCTCCTCTGTAATGGAAACTACGTAAGTAGTACATCTGAATATCCCTTCTTTTGGTTGTCAAAAGAATAATAAACAAGTGAATACGGGCTTCCATCAGAGTGCAAGAGGTCAATCAGCCAGCCAGCTGCAATGCATTACAGAATTACAGAAGGGTCGCAACACAGCAGACGCCTGGCTATTTCACTGGAGGTGTTCAGGGAGATGACATGCAATAAGACGTGAAGATACCAAACTCATGAGAGTGGAGAGACGCACGCATCACATAACATAATGCTGGCTTCCATCACGTCAGTTCCACCCCATCTCTCTGTGGTCAATTCCACTTCCTTTACTTTCCCTGCATACACACGCACAAAGCCAGGCCGTGTGTGGTCAGACTGAAGCCATCGTGCACTCAGCGAGAAAGTGAAGACACGTACAGTACGCTCGGCTGCCACCTGTGTTATGACCAGCACATTATTAGACAGATTGTGATTGATGAACACACACGATCGCAAATAGATAGATGGATGGTCAGACAGGTGGATATCTAGTCTATTTACTTGTTTTGTCTTTCTCGATAACAAAATATACAGACAGAATTAGTGAAGTGTCAAAGAGTTTCTTATAACGCAAATGCAGTCCGGCAGTCATTGTAACGTAGAATGAGTGGCTGAAACACAAACCTATGCTTGTCCGAAACAGTGCTAGAACCAAGCCCTTTAAACACTTCACCGTCTTATTCCAGATACTTTTAATGGGTTCTCATGGAGGTTCTTTATGCTTTCAAGGGTGTTTTAATGAGTCTAATGATATCATATAAGAACTGTGTATCAATATTGTGAAGGAAAGAACATTTAATGGAACCCAATTACCTAATTATCTCTGCGAGTTATATATGTATGAAAAAAAAATAATGTGAAATCAAAGGGTTTCAGAACTCTTGTCCACACTGGGCTGGCGCACTTGTTGCAGTAGAGTTTGACATTAAAATCATGAACTGAAATGAATGACATATAGTATAGCATTACACTTTAATTTTCGCATTTTTGTATTGCACCTGAGATCGTTACACTTACTAATAAGAATGAAACAAAATTAGTGCTAAGATAAGACCAAAGGAAAGTTTTTTTTTTTTTTTCAAGTAGAGGAAAGCCTGGGAACCGCTGGACGCCACCGCAGCCAAGTGCAGGAAGTGCTGGTTAAGAAACACTATAATATAGAAAAAGAGACGACACAAGTTTTGGAGTCGTGACCTTCCTGACAAGTGGTGTGTGTGTGTGTGTGTGTGTGTGTGTGTCACTACATTTAACGACATGCTCATGCACGCACCTCAAGGACCGAAAAACGCCGTCAAATCACACGGAAAGCGCGCCTGTAGTTAAGCATGCAGCACCTCTGGAGCTGGGTTAATGATAGCGAGAGAGTGAGTTAAATGCAGTGGCTTGAGGAATACCAAAATTATGCACTGAAAATATATGAGTGAAATTGTAAAAACCAGCCAACCCGTGTAATTATGAACGGGGTTATTAAATGCACATACTAGGTAGGTTATGAGGGAGTTCTGCAAGAGTAGCACTGCCAGTTGAGGAGACAGTTACAGTGTTCACAAAAGTTGGAGACACAAGTCACTCACTCCACGGCGGAGCTTGGCGGGCAAGATTCTGCCCCATTGGGTGGCGGTGTCCTGAGGTGCGCCAGAGTGTTTGACATTGTTTTGGTGATTCGATAAACACTGCATAATAAGTTAAGCAAATCAAATAAAATCTCTCTCTCTCTCTCTCTCTCTCTCTCTCTCTCTCTCTCTCTCTCTCTTTAGTTGTTTAATCAGTCAGTCACATTGATAGATATATACATAGATAGATAGATAGATAGATAGATAAATAGATAGACTGATGGTTAGATTGTTAGCTAGATAAATAGGTAGAAACTTGTTATATAGATAGGTAGCTATATTGTTAGATAAATAAGTAGTTGTATTGTTGGTAAGTTAGTTAAATACCAGTTTGTCTGTGAGTGAGCGAGTAAGTGAATGAGTGAGTGATTGAATTTTGTGATCAGCTACTCATGTTACTTGATACGTGCCGGTAATTTAGTGTTGACAAGTTTTGTGGTCCATGTCTGCATCACCAATCTAGCTTAACGTCCGTCTCTCTCCCCTTCAGTAGTTCCCCAATAGCCGCTGCTCACGAGGCGGCAACTGACAATTTGATGGAAGCTCGCCAGTTCTCACCATTTGTCTTAGGGAAAGTTATGAACACGTAGACTACATGGACGTTACTTTTAGCCAAGTTCCCAGAATGCTCGTCTATGGCCCGTATTCAGGAGCCCTCTGCATGCTCTCACTCACCACGACTATTTTCAAAGGCCACAATGATGACTAGCCGGGTTCTCAAAACTACATTCTTCTTGTAATAACGTAGAAATCCTTTTACTATGTCACGAGAACCGTAAAAGATATTCGAAACCAGTATAATTTCTAGTTGTAGTGATGTGGCGTAGAAGTTTTTTTTCTAATTCGTGTTTATGCGTCTATACCATAGCCACCGCCTCCACCGCCGCTTCAGGACAGGAATAATGTGGACGCTAAGGTAAATTCACTATAAAAGCGGAGGGAAGTTTATGTAGCAACGCCCACCTCCCGTCATTCAGTTCTCGATCCGCGCTTTCTCCAGGATCCGTGTTGACTCCGGCCGCTCCTTCACGCCTTGGCGGTGTCCATCTTATCCATTTTACCCACGAATTGAAAATAAAAGTTATACCCATTTTTTGACGCTCACACCTTCAGGCAAGTACTTTTTTCATTATTATTATTATCTATTTCCTTTCCCGAGAGCGTATTATATGAGATCGTGGGTGGGTCGAAGGGGTGAGGCGAATGAAAGTGTGAGAAAATAATGTAGAAAAAAGAGAAAAGTAAGAGTTTGGAATGTAGATGACCAACATGGAAGAGGCGAGAGAAATGGGAAGAAAGAGAGGTGGGGTTTGAAATGTGGAGGAGCAGCATGAAAGAGGAATAGGAAGAGAGGAGGTGAAAGATGTAAAATTTGGAATGTAGAGGTAGAATAAGACGTACACCACTGAAGAAAGGTGAGAAGGAGAAGAGAACAGGAACTAGGACGCAGGAATGACGGTAGTACATGTAAATATTCTTCGTGGTTTCATCATCTTCACCCCGACGGCTACACAAAGGAGAGAAATTTACGAGTAGGTGTTCCTTGACAAGCAACGAGTGACGTCCCGCGGCGAGAGGGAGACAGGTGCATGGGTCAATTTATCTGCCGCCTCAGGGACTCTCAGGTAACGTCTAGGAATGCGTGATGTCCCCATTGCACGCCGCTGCCGGAAACTTGTTCGGCTGGTCAACGTGTCTTGCTTTTGTGAACCATGCACTCTGAGGTCTTTAAGCGGTATTAGGTATATAACAAAGGTGACAAATTGAATCGTTAGGGTCAGTGATATGCATAGGACAAAAAATAAAAGGTTGCAGCTTGATAGAGTTAGGTTTAAAGAGAGGTAAGATGAACGCGGTTCTCAGATACAGCAGTAGTTGAGTGGAATAGTGTCAATATTGTTTGTTAATGTCGATTCAATAGGGAACTTTAAAGGAGAGTTAAAGACAATAAAGAGCATGGTAGGTGTAAATAGATGGGGACTGTCTTTTAAGTGATGGCTTCGGGCAGCTTCGTTATTTTGTGTTGTCATGTTCGTTTGGTGAAGTAGTGTTTTGTCTGCTCCGTGACGTTGATGTTGACGTTAAGCAATGAAGCATTTAAAACATTTAGGCGTCATCTTTTTCACTACTTTCATAGGCTGCATTGAAAGTTATTAGGGTATTTATCAATGACAACCTAATTAGTCATCTTTGTCGTCTCTGAAAACTTTCCTCATCAGAGTTCACGGCGTCCCAAATCACGGACTCACTGAAGTTATGGTTGAAATATTTAGCTTTGCGTTGACTCCACCTGTTGCTGGCGCCGTTCGTCGTCTAGAATCCCGTTTTTGTACATTTTCTGCATTGTATATCTTGACTCACTTTCTTGTCTTATTTTCCATATTATATTGAGCAGAGGAGCGTGGCGATGGCTGGAGGGCGAGCAGGGCAAGTAGTGCGTGCATGAAATTGCTCATCGCGACTAACATGAAATAGCGGCGCACTTTCTTCTCAGGGAAAATCAGTGCAAGGTCGTGCCCAGGATGTTCACAGAGGGAGGGTCAGCGAGCCTCCTCCAGGGGACATGTGGGAATGATGATTGCCTGAAACTGCACTTCCTGCCTTTTTACGACGGTTGAAAGACAGTCCCAATGCTGCAGAGTGAAAGCCAGCCCGGTTCACAGTCAAAGAGGCGTTTTGTACTTGTATTTGATTAAGAATAACATACATTTTCCACAAACTGGCTTCATGAAAAGTGTAATCTCATACAATTCTACTCCTCTACAGGTAAAAAAAAAAAAATTGAAATAAAAGTGTCAAGCAAGGTCGCAAGGTCCAGTTTCTTCAGCTGCCTGTAAAAAGCACGCAGTTCACCGCCACAGTGAGCGCTGGTGGACTCCTGCAGCGGCTGACACGCGCCACGACCTCAGCGCCTCAGCAGGTGACGATCCGCAGACTTGCAGGGTGGATCAAGAACGACAGCTTTATGCGTATGTGAGAGAGAGAGAGAGAGAGAGAGAGAGAGAGAGAGAGAGAGAGAGAATAGGAGCACCTGTATGTGCAAGTACACACGCACGCAAGCACGCACATACACGCACGCACGCACGCACGCACGCACGCGCGCACACACACACACACACACACACACACACACACACACACACACACACACACACACACTAAGCAGAAAAACATAAAGAAAGACATAAATCGAGAGACAAACAAACGCACAATGTGAGGAAAAGACGACCCACAAAAACAAGAAAATTCAAGACCGGAAGAGGAGAGATCAGTGCTAAAAAAAGGCCCGGCTCGCCACCGCAAGTGACATGCAGCGACCACAAGTACACACAAGCCCCGAGCCACGCATCCCCAGGCGCGGGGAAGACGAGGCACCAGGGAGAACCAGAGGAACCAGCGGAACCAGAGGAACCAAAGGCCCGCCCGGGAAAATCTGAAAACAGAGTGTGTGGTACACAACGCTATGTATGTTTCTGAAAGATCGTGCGTGACGGATGAGAGAGAGAGAGAGAGAGAGAGAGAGAGAGAGAGAGAGAGAGAGAGAGAGAGAGAGAGAGAGAGAGAGAGAGAGAGCAGTCTGGCCATGTTATGAAATTTAACACTGTTATTTAAGGACTCATAAAGGGAGAAAGGATCCATGGAGGCTGTGAGGCTGTGGATATCAAAGACGCAACAAAAGAATACTCTCTCTCCCATAGCTTGTGGAGCGTCAGGTGACGTAAACAGTTTTTTTCAGTGGACCAGCGAGGTGTGAGTGATGGTAGCGAGGGGCGGGGCGGCCACACACCTTCCTCACTCTCCACACGTACTCTCATGCTCAACCTCTTCCTCCTCTACTGAGAAACAATCAGACGCTTATTTCCCAACATGTACACACGAATCCATGATTTCAAATTTCAATTAACCCTTCACCTGGAAACTATAGAAATACGCACATATTGTAATGCTTTTCACTTGTTACAGTTTATTTGACATGTTACGAATTTCACTTGGTATAATTGCAGGGTATAATGTCTCACACTTCAGGTGAAAAAAAATCATTACTGAGAATGAAAATTATAAGCGTAAAAGTATGTCTGGAGTACCTGCGTCTAGGTATTCTAGGGAGCCCATTCTCAACATTTCGTCGTCTTATCTCAACTACCCTAAGAAGTCAATGGAGCTTTAAAAAATGTCTTCATGATTTTTAGCGATAGTTGAAGGAGGACTCTGCATCATCAATGAGCGAAACACGCACGAGCACCCGAGTGAATGATCATCAGCGTGAGCTTTGAAAACAACAGCTTTTGAGACCCAGAAGCGTTTCAAAACACTATAGCCAGGAGTGAAGAGCCGACATTATGGCTGAGGCGAGGCATCAATATTCGAGAGAGTGAACTAGGCGCTCACCTGGAAGAGGAATGGCTGGATTTTCTTCCAACACGATGGCGAAGGTTGATAAGCGTCCCAGACCATACCATTAGAGCAGGTGGAGGCAGCACACCAAGCAGGGCCAGAAAGGGAAAGCAGCAAGGGAGGAAGGAGAGGGGGCGGGCGGACCGGTGTGCGGACCTCGGCTAGTGAAAACAGTAGAAGTAAGAATGCGATGCGAAATGTCAGTTGTGGCCAGAGGCGGATATGTAGGTCCTCCTCTTCTTCCTCTTCCTCTTCTTTCTCTTCCTCCTCCCATCACATTCTATTATCAGGGTGGACGTATCTAAACACACAAAGAAAACTTCCTCACTCCTAATCGCCTAATGAGTCTGGAGTCGCTGGCGCATAAACACATCAGCTCGTAATTCCGCTCTTCACTCAATCTAATCTGGTATCGGCATAGAAGACGCATCTCTTGTCTTCCTTATCAGCATCCACGTTCCATTCCAGGATAAAAAGTTGACAGTAAGAACGTTGCTTACCTTTGCAGCGATTCAAGCAAATAATACACATGTCATCTGTGGACGGATGAAGAATAGAAGCAAAACAAAATGTCGCTTAGATAACTC